>NC_136496.1:52044067-52644067 GCF_053919585.1 Euprymna scolopes
ATAGCATTTAATAATAAGTGGAAAAATTAATCCTAGGAATGGTAAGACTGCATCTTGGCGAGGATATAAAAAACGGAATTGCATGATTAAAGCAGTCCAAAATGACCTACAAACAGATTTTTGATATTTGGAGAAAAGAAAATGTGAAAACATCTCTTTCTGTAGTGAAGCGAATTGGCTAAACGTTCGAAGTCGAACGCTGTGAAAAGGGAAATCTGGATTTGGTCGCCCTAGAGCATCCACCTTGAAGAACAACCACAGGCTTAAATTAACTGTTTTGAAGGATCGAAAGAAAACTTATGTTGACCATAGCAAATAATTCAAAACAGGAGCTGGAAATTCTCTTTTTAGATATACAATATCTAGACGAATGGAAAATTTGGATTTCCCTCTAAAAGCTGTTCAAAGAAGCCATTTTTATATAAGAACATCAATGATAGAAAGAGATTTTTCTCGTATTATGGCAAGAAAGATACAGACTGGTTCAGGAATGTTTTCTGGTTAGATAGATCAAGATTTTGACTTGTTAGTGATGCTCCAGATGCTCGCGAACGGTGCAATCGAAGAACTGAAGAAAGATTTGCGCTAACTTGTATAAAAACGATAATTAAACACGGGAATGGATGAATAATGGTATGGGGAGCTTTTACTGCAGCAAGAGTTGGGGAACTTATTAGATGTGAGAAGTCAATCAATGCAAAGGAATACATTCGAATATCAGAAACAGGACTGTTACTAAGTATCCAGAAGCTAGAAATATCCCATAACATTATTTTTCAACGTGATAATGCCCCTGCACACGCTGCTAAAGTCACAAAAAATGGTTTCCTGATAATTCAATTAATATGATATTTTGGCCAGGACAAAGCCCCGATTTAACCCCAATCGAGAATATTTGGTCCATAATATCTCGTGCATTGGACGGAAGAACTTTTTCGAACAATGACAAACTGTGGGAAGCTGTGCAAAGCGAATGGAATAGCATTTCCTCTTCACAGTATTCCACTTTTGTATAAAGCATTGAGCTTTTAAAGAAATCAAAAGTGAATGCGATTCCATTTATTAAAGTAAATTTCTTGTCCTGTGTTATTAGTCCGTTTAAGTTTCCTTGCTCAATTGTTTTTTTAGTTCAATATAGCATTTAGTGCAATAAAATCTATAAAATTTGTTTGGTCCATTTTTTTTTTTACTCACGAGTGTATATATATATATATATATATATATATATATATATATATATGAAATCAAAACCCGATACTATGACCACAAAAGTACATTCAACAATAAAAAAACATAGTATAAAAACAACACTAGCGAATAAATACTGGGAACTAAAAGAAAGCGGACATTCGCCGGTAGTCGAATGGAAAATAATAAGACAAGCTACCACGTGTAGACATTTAGACGCCCCATTAAATTATGCCTTCATTAAAAATTTGCTATCCTATACTTTAAAGAACCCCAAAATCTATTAAACTGTAGAAGAGAAATAGCAAACAGCTGTGTTCACAAAATAAAACTTACTCAAGGATAGTGATACAAAATAGCTTTAAAACTAACAAAAATAATAGAAAATAAACAAATAAATAAATTAAATAAACATGAATATACATAAGCGATCACACATATATGTGTATATATATGTGTATATGTGTGCATGTATGTATGTACACATATGTATATTTATATATATATATATATAAAATAAATAAATAAATAAAATAAATAAAAAAGAAAAAAAGGAGGGAAACGTCTGCCTTAAACCACTAACCTAGTTCTAAAACAGATCCTTTGTTCGATAAAATGCATACCCATTGGCTGATAGGAAGGGGTGCGGTGGATACTAGAAAGCTGATTGGCTAACTAAAATCCTCAACAGAAGAGAACCATATAAAAACGAGAAACAACCACAGAATTCTCGCATAAGCCTGACGAATCCTAGAGTGGATGAAATGCCGAATATTCAGTGTAGTTTAATCGCCATATATATTTTATAAATTACTAACTAGCTCTACCTACGTATTGAGCACTTTTGAAGTAAATACTTAAAGTCTACGCATAAATCTATACTTTGGTATATTAATTTTATGTGAGCAAATGAAGTAGTTATATATATACACACACACACACACATATATATATATATATATATATATATATATATATATATATATATATATATATGTGTAAGTGAACGTGTCTGTGTGTGTCTGTCTGTCTGTGTACATTTTCTTTCGCAACAAATCTGTTAATTTTCAGTCTACAAACTCGAAATTTGATATACAGGGTAGTGAGATTTGGGAAAATGTATGTGATCGGTTTTCGACCAGAAATTTGGCTGTAAGGGATCAACGTTCAACAATTTGACTCTACCAAACTCCTCCGACAATTTGTGGTCTAAACATTTGAAATCCTAGATATAGGTTCCTTGGACATAACTCGATTTGAGCCAAAGCAATAAATTTTAAGGGGTCATAATAGGGGTAAAATTTGTAAAAAATTGACCGCTTTATTTTTTTGCTCAACATTTACCTCCAAACACCCGGGCAACGCCGGGCACACATGCTAGTATATCTATAAAAGTGAACGTGTCTGCGTGTCTGTCTGTGTGTCTGTCTGTGTGTTTGTTTGTGTACATTTCCCTACAAAATAACTCTGTCGATTTTTAGTCTACAGACTCGAAAATTGATATGCAGGGTACTGAGATTTGGGAAAATCTATATTATTGCGTTTCGGCCAGAAATTTGGCTGTTAAGGGGTCAAAGTTCAACGACTTGACTTTTGAGAACTCTACCAAACTCCTCCGACAATTTGGGGTCTGAACACTTGAAATTTTAAATATAGGTTCCTTGGACATGGATCTAACTTAATAACTCGATTTGAGACAAAAACAATCAATGTTAACGGGTCATAATAGGTGTCAAAGTTAAAAAATTGACCGTTTTTTTCTTTTGCTCAGCATACACCTCCAAACACCCGGGCAACGCGGGGACCCATGCTAGTATATGTATATATATATATATATATATATATATATATATATATATATATATATATATATATATATATATATATGTAATAAAATACGCATCAAGTGTGCTTGATAGGCAAATCACAACGTAATATTAGGAAAATAAACAAATATTTTACTTGTATTAAATTTATGACATAAATATATTTCGGAGCTGAACTCCATATGTTGTGTTGTTATATCATAAAGGGGATCGTGTGTGATCGTCTAGTCAGAATTAACGTTGTGTGATCATCTAGTTGTCTTTCTATTAAATGTTATGTTCATATGCCTATCATCTAACACGCCCTCATTATGTTGTTTTCTTTTTTTTTCCTTTTTTCGTTTCTTTTTTGCTTACCATGTTGTAAAGTTGGAGAAAGAAAATTCTGTATCGCAGCAATTGTATTTTGAATGTTGCGTAGGTAACGCGAGAATAACGTCAAGGGTGTGAGTTGATTTAATTTGAATGAAATAAAATGCGCATCCAGTGGGCTTGAAAGCCAAATCACAAGGTAATATAAAGAAAATAAACAATTATTTCACTTGTTTGAAATTTATAACATAAATATATTTCGGAACTATACTCCATCCTCAGTATGCTGTTTTCTTTCTTTTATTCTTTTATTCTTTTTTGCCATGTTGTAAAGTTGGAGAAAGAAAAGTTGGTTTGTTGGCAAGAAAAAATTAAAAAAAATAAATCAACGTTTCTATTTGGGACTCACACCCTTGACGACACATACACACACACACACACACACACACACACACACACACACACACACACACACACACACACACACATATATATATATACACACATGCATATATATATATATATATATATATATATATATATATATATAAGAAACCAACACATTATCATAAAAGCAGGGGGATGATCGAGCTGATCAATTCAAATCCTGCAGTTCTTGATGCTCTGGTACCCTGCGATGAAAGCTGGCTCTACTACTATGAACCAGAGACCAAGAGACAAAGTTCTCAGTGGAAGCATTCTGACTCTCCCAGACCCAAGAAGACCAGGCAGCGAATCTACCCAGAAACTTATAATAATCCTTTTTTTTATCTACATGCACTGGGTTCCCACTGGACAGACAGTCAACAAGGATTAAAATGTTAAGGTTTTAAGGAGTTCAGGAAGAGATTCCGTCGATAGAGACTGGCAGTCTTAAAATCGGGTCAGTTGCATTTCCACCAGGACAATGCACAACTCCAAAACTCCATCATTGTTATAGAATATTTGACAAAGGTGGGCATCAAGACAGTTACTCGCCCCTACATGCAGTCCAGATCTAGCTTCCTGTGATATTTGATTATTCCCTAAGCTCAAGAAAAACCTTAGAGGCTGTCGTTATGGGACAATTGAGGAGATGAAAAAGACTATGGCGAGGGTTGTTGACATGCTCACACAAGAGGACTTTCATGGGGTCTAGAGTTTCATGCGTGTATTACCAATAAAAAATCTCAAACAAAAAAGTCTGGAAACGTATTGGAGGCGCCTCGTATATATATATATATATATATATATATATATATATATATATATATATATATATATATATATATATATATATAGTCCTGAATGCCAACGTTTGCAGCTGTTGCATATGATACACTAAACGGAATGCATTCTTCTTTTCAATTTGTTCAGACTTGTTTAAACTTTGAAAGAATACCAAACTTTCTGCTCTGATTTTTTCTTCCTAAACAAATTGAAATCCAATATTGGTTTTCCGTTCGTTGCTACTTTTCAGTCTGCACAATAATGTCGAAACTAGTAAACATCTATATGAAAATCTCATTTATTCGATCATTATGCTGTACGATCTTGTTAAATAAATTTCAAGTAATCTTTGTAAAATCTTTTTTAAAAATTGTGCACGTCTAATAACTAACTTTTATTCCTTACTCATTAGCTTACATCGTCTTGATTCATTTTTATCAAATAATAATTCCCTTTTACAAACATTTTCAGAAGCATTTTACTTTAACTATAAGAATAATATTTAATGCCAGCATTATTTTCACATCAAAAGAATTGTTATGCACTGCAGTTTCCTCGAAAATGGGTGAAACACACAACTTTCAATGCATATTACTCATTCATATAAGAGTGTATAACTAAACACTGAAACATATATTCAATGCCATTCAAAATTTCAACAGAGAAAATACTTTTAGATAGTATTAAACCATTTACTGCATTTTTAAACTTCAAAGAAAGCTGATATTTCAATGTTAACAATACATTTTTTATTTGTAAATAATCATAAAATTAATTTGGAATGTTCTAAGAAACAGTCTCATTATTTTTGCATAATATTTTTGTAAAGCATGACACACAAAGTGTCCAAAATGGATATATATATATATATATATATATATATATATGCATATATATATGTATATATATACATATATATATATATATATGTATATATAAGTCTACTTAGTTTTTCTCCAAATTTCAACAAAATAGTAATTATTCAAGGTGCACATGCATTATTGGTTTTATTCATTTGTAAATTCCATTTCCAAAGATTCGATTTGTGTGCATTTATAAGTATTCGTCAGATGGTACAATTTGGCATCATTTTGCATCATCTCGCTGCACACCTATTCCAAAAATAAGAAAAGAAATGACTGTGTATATCCATCTGTAACGAATGACAGCAGAAATATCAATACAGTTTTTGTATTTTATTGTCGAAATCGGAAAGAAGTATTTTATTACAAAGTTTTGGAATTTTATTTTGCATTTAGGACTTCTTTTCTCGATGCGTCAAGATGATAATAGATCGGTTCGTCGATCTATCGGTTTGCAACATGTAATAACATTGTTGTTTTAAAATGCGTCCAAGCACATAAAATAAAAGCAACTGCCCATCGTTTAGTGCATCACACTTCAGTTTAAAGACACATTGATCACGTTTTAGTTTGAAATGTCCATTCGTGTTTTATACTACAGTTTAGTGTGAAATCACATTTTATTTGAATCCTCTTTTTACATGTATCCACAAATCACTGTATGCGGCTCTGCCCGTTAATAGATCCGTTTGTATTTGAAGTATGATTGCCATCAGTAAACGTGTAGATTGGGCGGATTTTAAAGACAACCAGTTTCTAGAGTTCACGGAGTCTCGCTTTAACTATATTACCTTTTGCACCAGGGGGCGTTTGTGATTTGATTCATATGTAGCTTAAGGTTTAAGGTACGTGGTTGTGCGTTTGCTTGAATGTGTGTGTGTTGTGTGTGTTTGCGTGTGTGCGCGCGTTTTCACTTTAAAGTGTGCTGCTATGCTATTAAAGTGTGCTGCTATGCTATTAACACAGACGCATGTCTGTGTTAATTTTATAAACTATTTGTTTTGGGGTCCTCACTATTGTAAGGTGCTTCTATGCGTGTATGTTATTGTTATAAACTATTTGTCTTGGGGTCCCCACTATTGCAAGGCTTTAAATTTAATGTGAAAACATTTTTGTAGATGTCTTTGTGTAAATCTGATTGTTTAGCTGTCTGAAAATGTAAAAACGAAGCCTTATAACAAGATAAACTGCATTTCTTGAGTAAAAGTTTACGAATAATCAAATTTGTATGGGGGTTTTACGAGCATATCTCTAAGACAATGCTGGGATAACATAATTTACCCTTTATGACCTGAATTATGATGCAGTTGATTAAAACATAATTATTGTTAATTTTAGGTAGTTTTAAGCTTTACATACTTGAAGACATATGATAGTAAATATAACGTTAAAGTATTTCACCTACAAAAGATTACAATGTTTTTGTGTGATTTTATATCAGCTTGGCTCAATTCTCGGCCATACAAAAAGTTGGACACGATTTGAGTATGGGAAAGCTTACAAATTTCGAAGTTGAACATTTTGGACTTACAAGTCATTTTCAAAGTCGAAAATGTTCAACTTCGAAATTTGAAATTTTCCCAGAGGATGCATCACCCAGTTACCATAGAATAACAAAATATTGAAAGTTTTCGTGTCAGTTGGTGGATTGACTCATCCAAAATGTTATTTCCATTGACATAGCAAGCAAAAAACTATATAAAAATATGCTTGAAAAAAATGCGATTCAAACTAACGTTTGACACAAAAAAGAAAGAGCTGACTAATATTTTATTTCAAACTTAATTTTGACACGCTAAAGAAAATATTATTTTAAAATTAATTTTGACACGCTAAAGAAAATATTATTTTAAAATTAAGTTTGACACGCTAAAGAAAATATTATTTTAAAATTAAGTTTGACACGCTAAAGAAAATATTATTTTAAAATTAAGTTTGACACGCTAAAGAAAATATTATTTTAAAATTAAGTTTGACACGCTAAAGAAAATATTATTTTAAAATTAAGTTTGACATGCTAAAGAAAATATTATTTTAAAATTAAGTTTGACACGCTAAAGAAAATATTATTTTAAAATTAAGTTTGACACGCTAAAGAAAATATTATTTTAAAATTAAGTTTGACACGCTAAAGAAAATATTATTTTAAAATTAAGTTTGACACGCTAAAGAAAATATTATTTTAAAATTAAGTTTGACACGCTAAAGAAAATATTATTTTAAAATTAAGTTTGACACGCTAAAGAAAATATTATTTTAAAATTAAGTTTGACACGCTAAAGAAAATATTATTTTAAAATTAAGTTTGACACGCTAAAGAAAATATTATTTTAAAATTAAGTTTGACACGCTAAAGAAAATATTATTTTAAAATTAAGTTTGACATAACAGTTTATTTAAAACTTAAACTTTGATACACGGAGAAAAAACATTTCAAAATAAAATTTGACATATAAGGTAGTATCTTTTAAAACTTAACCTTGACACATTAAAGAAAATATTATTTCAAAATTAAGCTTGAAAATCCTATATTTAAATGAAGCTTACCGCACCCCCTCCCCCCCCAAAAAAAAAAGAAAAAGAAGAAGAAAACTTTCTCGTGGTTACATAAAGTTTATTTTTAAATGTTTATTTTTTATCATACATCAACACTAAAGTGGTTGATGGTTTTCGTACATCAACACTCAAGTCATAAATGGTTATTGTTGATATTTATTTTCATAGTACATAAACACATTTCTGGTTCATTTTTATCAAATAATAATTCCATAGTAAATCAACCCACGTGTATAATGTCTATTGTCAAATATCCATTTTTTTACAGAACATCAACACTTTTGTGGTTATATGAAGCCTATTGTAAAATATTGTTTTTTTATAGTGCACCAACATAGGTATATAATGCATAGTGTAAATGATTTTATTTATAGTTATCAATATCATAGTGGTAATATAATGGCTATTGTAAAATATTGTTTTTTTTATAGTGCACCAACATAGGTATATAATGCATAGTGTAAATGATTTTATTTATAGTTATCAATATCATGGTGGTAATATAATGGCTATTGTAAAATATTGTTTTTTTTTATAGTGCACCAACATAGGTATATAATGCATAGTGTAAATGATTTTATTTATAGTTATCAATATCATGGTGGTAATATAATGGCTATTGTAAAATATTGTTTTTTTATAGTGCACCAACATAGGTATATAATGCATAGTGTAAATGATTTTATTTATAGTTATCAATATCATGGTGGTAATATAATGGCTATTGTAAAATATTGTTTTTTTTTATAGTGCACCAACATAGGTATATAATGCATAGTGTAAATGATTTTATTTATAGTTATCAATATCATGGTGGTAATATAATGGCTATTGTAAAATATTGTTTTTTTTATAGTGCACCAACATAGGTATATAATGCATAGTGTAAATGATTTTATTTATAGTTATCAATATCATGGTGGTAATATAATGGCTATTGTAAAATATTGTTTTTTTTTATAGTGCACCAACATAGGTATATAATGCATAGTGTAAATGATTTTATTTATAGTTATCAATATCATGGTGGTAATATAATGGCTATTGTAAAATATTGTTTTTTTTATAGTGCACCAACATAGGTATATAATGCATAGTGTAAATGATTTTATTTATAGTTATCAATATCATGGTGGTAATATAATGGCTATTGTAAAATATTGTTTTTTTTTTATAGTGCACCAACATAGGTATATAATGCATAGTGTAAATGATTTTATTTATAGTTATCAATATCATGGTGGTAATATAATGGCTATTGTAAAATATTGTTTTTTTATAGTGCACCAACATAGGTATATAATGCATAGTGTAAATGATTTTATTTATAGTTATCAATATCATGGTGGTAATATAATGGCTATTGTAAAATATTGTTTTTTTATAGTGCACCAACATAGGTATATAATGCATAGTGTAAATGATTTTATTTATAGTTATCAATATCATAGTGGTAATATAATGGCTATTGTAAAATATTGTTTTTTTTATAGTGCACCAACATAGGTATATAATGCATAGTGTAAATGATTTTATTTATAGTTATCAATATCATAGTGGTAATATAATGGCTATTGTAAAATATTGTTTTTTTTATAGTGCACCAACATAGGTATATAATGCATAGTGTAAATGATTTTATTTATAGTTATCAATATCATGGTGGTAATATAATGGCTATTGTAAAATATTGTTTTTTTTTATAGTGCACCAACATAGGTATATAATGCATAGTGTAAATGATTTTATTTATAGTTATCAATATCATAGTGGTAATATAATGGCTATTGTAAAATATTGTTTTTTTATAGTGCACCAACATAGGTATATAATGCATAGTGTAAATGATTTTATTTATAGTTATCAATATCATGGTGGTAATATAATGGCTATTGTAAAATATTGTTTTTTTTATAGTGCATCAACATAGGTATATAATGCATAGTGTAAATGATTTTATTTATAGTTATCAATATCATGGTGGTAATATAATGGCTATTGTAAAATATTGTTTTTTTTATAGTGCACCAACATAGGTATATAATGCATAGTGTAAATGATTTTATTTATAGTTATCAATATCATAGTGGTAATATAATGGCTATTGTAAAATATTGTTTTTTTTATAGTGCACCAACATAGGTATATAATGCATAGTGTAAATGATTTTATTTATAGTTATCAATATCATAGTGGTAATATAATGGCTATTGTAAAATATTGTTTTTTTTATAGTGCACCAACATAGGTATATAATGCATAGTGTAAATGATTTTATTTATAGTTATCAATATCATAGTGGTAATATAATGGCTATTGTAAAATATTGTTTTTTTTTTATAGTGCACCAACATAGGTATATAATGCATAGTGTAAATGATTTTATTTATAGTTATCAATATCATAGTGGTAATATAATGGCTATTGTAAAATATTGTTTTTTTTATAGTGCACCAACATAGGTTATATAATGCATAGTGTAAATGATTTTATTTATAGTTATCAATATCATAGTGGTAATATAATGGCTATTGTAAAATATTGTTTTTTTATAGTGCACCAACATAGGTTATATAATGCATAGTGTAAATGATTTTATTTATAGTTATCAATATCATGGTAGTAATATAATGGCTATTGTAAAATATTGTTTTTTTATAGTGCACCAACATAGGTTATATAATGCATAGTGTAAATGATTTTATTTATAGTTATCAATATCATGGTAGTAATATAATGGCTATTGTAAAATATTGTTTTTTTATAGTGCACCAACATAGGTATATAATGCATAGTGTAAATGATTTTATTTATAGTTATCAATATCATAGTGGTAATATAATGGCTATTGTAAAATATTGTTTTTTTTATAGTGCACCAACATAGGTTATATAATGCATAGTGTAAATGATTTTATTTATAGTTATCAATATCATAGTGGTAATATAATGGCTATTGTAAAATATTGTTTTTTTATAGTGCACCAACATAGGTTATATAATGCATAGTGTAAATGATTTTATTTATAGTTATCAATATCATGGTAGTAATATAATGGCTATTGTAAAATATTGTTTTTTTATAGTGCACCAACATAGGTTATATAATGCATAGTGTAAATGATTTTATTTATAGTTATCAATATCATGGTAGTAATATAATGGCTATTGTAAAATATTGTTTTTTTATAGTGCACCAACATAGGTATATAATGCATAGTGTAAATGATTTTATTTATAGTTATCAATATCATGGTGGTAATATAATGGCTATTGTAAAATATTGTTTTTTTTATAGTGCACCAACATAGGTATATAATGCATAGTGTAAATGATTTTATTTATAGTTATCAATATCATGGTAGTAATATAATGGCTATTGTAAAATATTGTTTTTTTTATAGTGCACCAACATAGGTATATAATGCATAGTGTAAATGATTTTATTTATAGTTATCAATATCATGGTGGTAATATAATGGCTATTGTAAAATATTGTTTTTTTTATAGTGCACCAACATAGGTATATAATGCATAGTGTAAATGATTTTATTTATAGTTATCAATATCATGGTAGTAATATAATGGCTATTGTAAAATATTGTTTTTTTTATAGTGCACCAACATAGGTATATAATGCATAGTGTAAATGATTTTATTTATAGTTATCAATATCATGGTGGTAATATAATGGCTATTGTAAAATATTGTTTTTTTTATAGTGCACCAACATAGGTATATAATGCATAGTGTAAATGATTTTATTTATAGTTATCAATATCATGGTAGTAATATAATGGCTATTGTAAAATATTGTTTTTTTTATAGTGCACCAACATAGGTATATAATGCATAGTGTAAATGATTTTATTTATAGTTATCAATATCATGGTGGTAATATAATGGCTATTGTAAAATATTGTTTTTTTTATAGTGCACCAACATAGGTATATAATGCATAGTGTAAATGATTTTATTTATAGTTATCAATATCATAGTGGTAATATAATGGCTATTGTAAAATATTGTTTTTTTTATAGTGCACCAACATAGGTATATAATGCATAGTGTAAATGATTTTATTTATAGTTATCAATATCATGGTGGTAATATAATGGCTATTGTAAAATATTGTTTTTTTTATAGTGCACCAACATAGGTATATAATGCATAGTGTAAATGATTTTATTTATAGTTATCAATATCATAGTGGTAATATAATGGCTATTGTAAAATATTGTTTTTTTTATAGTGCACCAACATAGGTATATAATGCATAGTGTAAATGATTTTATTTATAGTTATCAATATCATGGTGGTAATATAATGGCTATTGTAAAATATTGTTTTTTTTATAGTGCACCAACATAGGTATATAATGCATAGTGTAAATGATTTTATTTATAGTTATCAATATCATAGTGGTAATATAATGGCTATTGTAAAATATTGTTTTTTTTATAGTGCACCAACATAGGTATATAATGCATAGTGTAAATGATTTTATTTATAGTTATCAATATCATAGTGGTAATATAATGGCTATTGCCAAATAGTTATTTTTAGATCAACACTTTCTTGATTATATTATGTCTATTGTTTAATATTTACCTTTATATGACATAGTTATTATATGACATAGTTATTTTTATATCAGACCAAAACTCTTGTAGTTAAATAATGCTTATTGTAATTTTTATAGTAAATCAACATTGTTGTGGTTAGGTAATGCCTGTTGTCCAATATTTATTTTTTGCATTAGATTAACACTCTTGTGTCTATATAATGAATGTTATCAAATATTAATATTTTATACATCAACACTTTTGTTGCTAAAACAATTCTATTGTAAAATCATTATTTTTATAGTACACAACCCCTATACGCCTATTGTCAAATCCTCCATGCTATTCTATCACGTGTTTCTCTCTGGTGTTCCGCTTACACACTTACACACATAAGAATGGTAATAAAATGAATGCAAAGTAAGAAAGTAAATGTCGAGAAAGAAAAGCAATAAAATGCAAAGGGAAAAAGAAAGAAACAAATCTTAGAAAAGTGTATATCATATTATGTGAAAAAAAGAGACATTTTGGAGAAATTGGATATGAGCAGGTGTCACTTAAAATGAAAACGCGAATTGACGAAAGAAAATCCATTATCAATAAGCAATAAAGGAAATAAGCGTTGGAAGTATATAAGGCGAATTAAATTGTCTCTTGAAAATTTCCTTTCAAAACAAAGATGCGTTTTTTTCTTTTTGAATTTTTCGTGTTGGTTGCAATTGACCAATTGCATTGGAAGCTGACTTTAAACAATTTGCAGAAGAAAACTTCATCTAAAGGAGTTTACTTAAAATACCCGCCACCGATGTTTTTGGAAATGGCCACCACAAGTTTTTGTATACGAAACAAATCTTTTTAAATGTTTAAATGTTGTGGGGACATACACACGCTTATAATCACTAAGATGGACTTATCCATTAGCCATATAAGCAGCAAGTATAGACCGGTCAATGAGAACTATCCGGATGTCATACAGAGACGACTCCCCACGGACTTACTAATCTTCCTGTATCACTAACCCTGTTCTGGATAGAAATGTTCTTCATATTCTAACCAGTCGTCATGTTTTCCTACTTACACCTTTCCCGTCTCAACTACATCAAAAATCGTTATTAAATCGATAACAATAGAAATAAGTCAATTGTTAATCGCGTTTAACATGATAGTAAAATGGCAAATAACCTTGAAGATATTGCATATATAATGTACGGACAGAGGAGATCAGGGGAAATGCAGTTGAAAATAAAGTAAAATGAGAAATAAAATACCCATGAAAGAAAAGGTGAAACTCTATTAAAAAGCGAAGGGGAGCGAAGACTAAGCAAAACGTAGAGAGAAAAAAAAAGGAAGAGAGCATGAAGAGATTTAAAAAAAACAGTGCAATAAGAAGCGGACAGATAAAAAGATATAAAAATGAAATAGAATGTGGACAGATAAAAAGATATAAACATGAAATAGAATGCGGACAGATAAAAAGATATAAACATGAAATAGAATGTGGACAGATAAAAAGATATAAACATGAAATAGAATGCTGACAGATAAAAAGATATAAACATGAAATAGAATGTGGACAGATAAAAAGATATAAACATGAAATAGAATGTGGACAGATAAAAAGATATAAACATGAAATAGAATGCGGACAGATAAAAAGATATAAACATGAAATAGAATGTGGACAGATAAAAAGATATAAACATGAAATAGAATGCTGACAGATAAAAAGATATAAACATGAAATAGAATGTGGACAGATAAAAAGATATAAACATGAAATAGAATGTGGACAGATAAAAAGATATACACATGAAATAGAATGCGGACAGATAAAAAGATATAAACATGAAATAGAATGTGGACAGATAAAAAGATATAAACATGAAATAGAATGCTGACAGATAAAAAGATATAAACATGAAATAGAATGTGGACAGATAAAAAGATATAAACATGAAATAGAATGTGGACAGATAAAAAGATATAAACATGAAATAGAATGTGGACAGATAAAAAGATATAAACATGAAATAGAATGCGGACAGATAAAAAGATATAAACATGAAATAGAATGTGGACAGATAAAAAGATATAAAAATGAAATAGAATGCGGACAGATAAAAAGATATAAAAATGAAATAGAATGCGGACAGATAAAAAGATATAAAAATGAAAAAGAATGCGGACAGATAAAAAGATACAAAAATGAAATAGAATGCGGACAGATAAAAAGATACAAAAATGAAATAGAATGCGGACAGATAAAAAGATATAAAAATGAAATAGAATGCGGACAGATAAAAAGATATTACAATGCAATAGAATGCGAACAGATAACAAGATATAAACATGAAATAGAATGCGAACAGATAAAAAGATATAAACATGAAATAGAATGCTGACAGATAAAAAGATATAAAAATGAAATAGAATGCGGACAGATAAAAAGATATAAAAATGAAATAGAATGCGGACAGATAAAAAGATATAAAAATGAAATAGAATGCGAATAGATAAACAGATATAAAAATGAAATAGAATGCGGACAGATAAAAAGATATAAAAATGAAATAGAATGCGGACAGATAAAAAGATATAAAAATGAAATAGAATGCGAACAGATAAAAAGATATAAAAATGAAATAGAATGCGGACAGATAAAAAGATATAAAAATGAAATAGAATGCGAATAGATAAACAGATATAAACATGAAATAGAATGCGGACAGAAAAAAAGATATAAAAATGAAATAGAATGCGGACAGATAAAAAGATATAAAAATGAAATAGAATGCAGACAGATAAAAAGATATAAAAATGAAATAGAATGCGGACAGATAAAAAGATATAAAAATGAAATAGAATGCGAACAAATAAAAAGATATAAAAATGAAATAGAATGCGAACAGATAAAAAGATATAAAAATGAAATAGAAGTCGGACAGATAAAAAGATATAAAAATGAAATAGAATGCGGACAGATAAAAAGATATAAAAATGAAATAGAATGCGAATAGAAAAAAAGATATAAAAATGAAATAGAATGCGAACAGATAAAAAGATATAAAAATGAAATAGAATGCGGACAGATAAAAAGATATAAAAATGAAATAGAATGCGGACAGATAAAAAGATATAAAAATGCAATAGAATGCGAACAGATAAAAAGATATAAAAATGAAAAAGAATGCGAACAGATAAAAAGATATAAAAATGAAATAGAATGCGGACAGATAAAAAGATATAAAAATGAAATAGAATGCGGACAGATAAAAAGATATAAAAATTAAATAGAATGCGAACAGATAAAAAGATATAAAAATGAAATAGAATGCGAACAGATAAAAAGATATAAAAATGAAATAGAATGCGAATAGATAAAAAGATATAAAAATGAAATAGAATGCTAACAGATAAAAAGATAAAAAAATGAAATAGAATGCGGACAGATAAAAAGATATAAAAATGAAATAGAATGCGGACAGATAAAAAGATATAAAAATGAAATAGAATGCGGACAGATAAAAAGATATAAAAATGAAATAGCATGCGAATAGATAAAAAGATATAAAAATGAAATAGAATGCTAACAGATAAAAAGATAAAAAAATGAAATAGAATGCGGACAGATAAAAAGATATAAACATGAAATAGAATGCTAACAGATAAAAAGATATAAAAATGAAATAGAATGCGAATAGATAAACAGATATAAAAATTAAATAGAATGCGAACAGATAAAAAGATATAAAAATGAAATAGAATGCGGACAGAAAAAAAGATATAAAAATGAAATAGAATAAGGGCAGAAAAAAAGATATAAAAATGAAATAGAATGCGGACAGAAAAAAAGATATAAAAATGAAATAGAATGCGGACAGAAAAAAAGATATAAAATGAAATAGAATGCGGACAGAAAAAAAGATACAAAAATGAAATAGAATCCGAATAGATAAACAGATATAAAATGAAATAGAATGCGAACAGATAAAAAGATATAAAACTGAAATAGAATGAGAACAGATAAAAAGATATAAAAATGATATAGAACGCGGACAGATAAAAAGATATAAAAATGAAATAGAATGCGAACAGATAAAAAGATATAAAAATTGAATAGAATGCGGACAAATAAAAAGATATAAAAATGATAAAGAATGCAGACGGATAAAAAGATATAAAAATGAAACAGAATCCGCAGATAAAAAGATATAAAAATGAAATAGAATGCGGACAGATAAAAAGATATAAAAATAAAAACGAATGCGGACAGATAAAAAGATATAAAAATGAAATAGACTGCAAACAGATAAAAAGATGTAAAATTGCAATGGAATGCGGACAGATAAAAAGATATAAAAATGAAATAGAATGCGGACATATAAAAAGATATAAAATTGAAATAGAATGCGGACAGATAAAAAGATATAAAAATGAAATAGACTGCGGACAGATAAAAAGATATAAAAATGAAATAGAATGCTAACTGATAAAAAGATATAAAAATGAAATAGAATGCGAATAGATAAACAGATATAAAAAATGAAATAGAATGCGAACAGATGAAAAGATAACAAAATGAAATAGAATGCGAACAGATAAAAAGATATAAAAATGAAATAGAATGCGGACAGAAAAAAAGATATAAAAATGAAATAGAATGCGGACAGAAAAAAAGATATAAAAATGAAATAGACTGCGGACAGAAAAAAAGATATAAAAATGAAATAGAATGCGGACAGAAAAAAAGATATAAAAATGAAATAGAATGCGAACAGATAAAAAGATATAAAAATGAAATAGAATGCGGACAGAAAAAAAAGATATAAAAATGAAATAGAATGCGGACAGAAAAAAATATATAAAAATGAAATAGAATGCGAATAGATAAACAGATATAAAAATGAAATAGAATGCGGACAGATAAAAAGATATAAAAATGGAATAGAATGCGGACAGAAAAAAAGATATAAAAATGAAATAGAATGCGGACAGAAAAAAAGATATAAAAATAAAATAGAATGCGGATAGAAAAAAAGATATAAAAATAAAATAGAATGCGGACAGAAAAAAAGATACAAAAATGAAATAGAATGCGAATAGATAAACAGATATAAAAATGAAATAGAATGCGGACCGATAAAAAGATATAAAAATGAAATAGAATGCTAACAGATAAAAAGATATAAAAATTAAATAGAATGCGAATAGATAAACAGATATAAAAATGAAATAGAATGCGAACAGATAAAAAGATATAAAAATGAAATAGAATGCGAACAGATAAAAAGATATAAAAATGAAATAGAATGCGGACAGAAAAAAAGATATAAAAATGAAATAGAATGCGGACAGAAAAAAAGATATAAAAATGAAATAGAATGCGGACAGAAAAAAAGATACAAAAATGAAATAGAATGCCAATAGATAAACAGATATAAAAATGAAATAGAATGCGGACAGATAAAAGGATATAAAAATTAAATAGAATGCTAACAGATAAAAAGATATAAAAATGAAATAGAATGCGAATAGATAAACAGATATAAAAATGAAATAGAATGCGGACAGATAAAAAGATATAAAAATGAAATAGAATGCGAACAGATAAAAAGATATAAAAATGAAATAGAATGCGGACAGATAAAAAGATATAAAAAATAAATAGAATGCGGACAGATAAACAGATATAAAAATGAAATAGAATGCGAACAGATAAAAAGATATAAAAAATGAAATAGAATGCGAACAGATAAAAAGATATAAAAATGAAATAGAATGCGAATAGATAAACATATATAAAAATGAAATAGAATGCGAACAGATAAAAAGATATAAAAATGAAATAGAATACGAACAGATAAAAAGATATAAAAATGAAATAGAATGCGGACAGAAAAAAAGATATAAAAATGAAATAGAATGCGGACAGAAAAAAGGATATAAAAATGAAAGAGAATGCGGACAGAAAAAAAGATATAAAAATGAAATAGAATGCGGACAGAAAAAAAAGATATAAAAATGAAATAGAATGGGGACAGAACAAAAGATATAAAAATGAAATAGAATGCGGACAGAAAAAAAGATATAAAAATGAAATAGAATGCGGACAGAAAAAAAGATATAAAAATGAAATAGAATGCGAACAGATAAAAAGATATAAAAATGAAATAGAATGCGGACCGATAAAAAGATATAAAAATAATATAGAATGCGAACAGAAAAAAAGATATGAAAATAAAATAGAATGCGGACAGAAAAAAAGATACAAAAATGAAATAGAATGCGAATAGATAAACAGATATAAAAATGAAATAGAATGCGGACAGATAAAAAGATATAAAAATGAAATAGAATGCTAACAGATAAAAAGATATAAAAATGAAATAGAATGCGAATAGATAAACAGATATAAAAATGAAATAGAATACGGACAGATAAAAAGATATAAAAATTAAATATAATGCGAACAGATAAAAAGATATAAAAATGAAATAGAATGCGGACAGATAAAAAGATATAAAAATGAAATAGAATGCGAATAGATAAACAGATATAAAAATGAAATAGAATGCGGACAGATAAAAAGATATAAAAATGAAATAGAATGCGGACAGAAAAAAAAGATATAAAAATGAAATAGAATGCGGACAGAAAAAAAGATATAAAAATGAAATAGAATGCGGACAGAAAAAAAGATACAAAAATGAAATAGAATCCGAATAGATAAACAGATATAAAATGAAATAGAATGCGAACAGATAAAAAGATATAAAACTGAAATAGAATGAGAACAGATAAAAAGATATAAAAATGATATAGAACGCGGACAGATAAAAAGATTTAAAAATGAAATAGAATGCGAACAGATAAAAAGATATAAAAATTGAATAGAATGCGGACAAATAAAAAGATATAAAAATGATAAAGAATGCAGACGGATAAAAAGATATAAAAATGAAACAGAATCCGCAGATAAAAAGATATAAAAATGAAATAGAATGCGGACAGAAAAAAAGATATAAAAATGAAATAGACTGCAAACAGATAAAAAGATGTAAAATTGCAATGGAATGCGGACAGATAAAAAGATATAAAAATGAAATAGAATGCGGACATATATAAAGATATAAAATTGAAATAGAATGCGGACAGATAAAAAGATATAAAAATGAAATAGACTGCGGACAGATAAAAAGATATAAAAATGAAATAGAATGCTAACTGATAAAAAGATATAAAAATGAAATAGAATGCGAATAGATAAACAGATATAAAAATGAAATAGAATGCGAACAGATGAAAAGATAACAAAATGAAATAGAATGCGAACAGATAAAAAGATATAAAAATGAAATAGAATGCGGACAGAAAAAAAGATATAAAAATGAAATAGAATGCGGACAGAAAAAAAGATATAAAAATGAAATAGAATGCGAACAGATAAAAAGATATAAAAATGAAATAGAATGCGGACAGAAAAAAAAGATATAAAAATGAAATAGAATGCGGACAGAAAAAAATATATAAAAATGAAATAGAATGCGAATAGATAAACAGATATAAAAATGAAATAGAATGCGGACAGATAAAAAGATATAAAAATGGAATAGAATGCGGACAGAAAAAAAGATATAAAAATGAAATAGAATGCGGACAGAAAAAAAGATATAAAAATAAAATAGAATGCGGATAGAAAAAAAGATATAAAAATAAAATAGAATGCGGACAGAAAAAAAGATACAAAAATGAAATAGAATGCGAATAGATAAACAGATATAAAAATGAAATAGAATGCGGACCGATAAAAAGATATAAAAATGAAATAGAATGCTAACAGATAAAAAGATATAAAAATTAAATAGAATGCGAATAGATAAACAGATATAAAAATGAAATAGAATGCGAACAGATAAAAAGATATAAAAATGAAATAGAATGCGAACAGATAAAAAGATATAAAAATGAAATAGAATGCGGACAGAAAAAAGATATAAAAATGAAATAGAATGCGGACAGAAAAAAAGATATAAAAATGAAATAGAATGCGGACAGAAAAAAAGATACAAAAATGAAATAGAATGCAAATAGATAAACAGATATAAAAATGAAATAGAATGCGGACAGATAAAAAGATATAAAAATTAAATAGAATGCTAACAGATAAAAAGATATAAAAATGAAATAGAATGCGAATAGATAAACAGATATAAAAATGAAATAGAATGCGGACAGATAAAAAGATATAAAAATGAAATAGAATGCGAACAGATAAAAAGATATAAAAATGAAATAGAATGCGGACAGATAAAAAGATATAAAAAATAAATAGAATGCGGACAGATAAACAGATATAAAAATGAAATAGAATGCGAACAGATAAAAAGATATAAAAAATGAAATAGAATGCGAACAGATAAAAAGATATAAAAATGAAATAGAATGCGAATAGATAAACAGATATAAAAATGAAATAGAATGCGAACAGATAAAAAGATATAAAAATGAAATAGAATACGAACAGATAAAAAGATATAAAAATGAAATAGAATGCGGACAGAAAAAAAGATATAAAAATGAAATAGAATGCGGACAGAAAAAAGGATATAAAAATGAAAGAGAATGCGGACAGAAAAAAAGATATAAAAATGAAATAGAATGCGGACAGAAAAAAAAGATATAAAAATGAAATAGAATGGGGACAGAACAAAAGATATAAAAATGAAATAGAATGCGGACAGAAAAAAAGATATAAAAATGAAATAGAATGCGGACAGAAAAAATGATATAAAAATGAAATAGAATGCGAACAGATAAAAAGATATAAAAATGAAATAGAATGCGGACCGATAAAAAGATATAAAAATAATATAGAATGCGAACAGAAAAAAAGATATGAAAATAAAATAGAATGCGGACAGAAAAAAAGATACAAAAATGAAATAGAATGCGAATAGATAAACAGATATAAAAATGAAATAGAATGCGGACAGATAAAAAGATATAAAAATGAAATAGAATGCTAACAGATAAAAAGATATAAAAATGAAATAGAATGCGAATAGATAAACAGATATAAAAATGAAATAGAATACGGACAGATAAAAAGATATAAAAATTAAATATAATGCGAACAGATAAAAAGATATAAAAATGAAATAGAATGCGGACAGATAAAAAGATATAAAAATGAAATAGAATGCGAATAGATAAACAGATATAAAAATGAAATAGAATGCGGACAGATAAAAAGATATAAAAATGAAATAGAATGCGGACAGAAAAAAAGATATAAAAATGAAATAGAATGCGAACAGATAAAAAGATATAAAAATGAAATAGAATGCGGACGGATAAACAGATATAAAAATGAAATAGAATGCGGACAGATACAAAGATATAAAAATGCAATAGAATGCGAACAGATAAAAAGATATAAAAATGAAATAGAATGCGAACAGATAAAAAGATATAAAAATGAAATAGAATGCGGACAGATAAAAAGATATACAAATGAAATAGAATGCGGACAGATAAAAAGATATAAAAATGAAATAGAATGCGGACAGATAAAAAGATACAAAAATCGAAATAGAATACGAATAGATAAAAAGATATAAAAATGAAATAGAATGCGAACAGATAAAAAGATATAAAAATGAAATAGAATGCGGACAGATAAAAAGATATAAAAATGAAACAGAATGCTAACAAATAAAAAGATATAAAAATGAAATAGAATGCGAATAGATAAACAGATATAAAACTGAAATAGAATGCGGACAGATAAAAAGATATAAAAATGAAATAGAATGCGAACAGATAAAAAGATATAAAAATGAAATAGAATGCGGACAGAAAAAAAGATATAAACATGAAATAGAATGCGGACAGAAAAAAAGATATAAAAATGAAATATAATGCGGACAGAAAAAAAGATATAAAAATGAAATAGAATGCGGACAGAAAAAAAGATATAAAAATGAAATAGAATGCGGACAGAAAAAAATATATAAAAATGAAATATAATGCGGACAGACAAAAAGATATAAAAATGAAAACGAATGCGGACAGACAAAAAGATATAAAAATGAAATAGAATGCGAACAGATAAAAAGATATAAAAATGAAATATAATGCGGACAGAAAAAAAGATATAAAAATGAAAACGAATGCGGACAGAAAAAAAGATATAAAAATGAAATAGAATGCGAACAGATAAAAAGATATAAAAATGAAATAGAATGCGGACAGAAAAAAAGATACAAAAATGAAATAGAATGCGGACAGAAAAAAAGATATAAAAATGAAATAGAATGCGAACAGATAAACAGATATAAAAATGAAATAGAATGCGGACGGATAAAAAGATATAAAAATGAAATAGAATGCGAATAGATAAACAGATATAAAACTGAAATAGAATGCGGACAGATTAAAAGATATAAAAATGAAATAGAATGCGGACAGATAAAAAGATATAAACATGAAAAAGAATGCGAACAGATAAAAAGATATAAAAATGAAATAGAATGCAAATAGATAAACAGATATAAAATGAAATAGAATGCGGACGGATAAAAAGATATAAAAATAAAATAGAATGCGGACAGATAAAAAGATATAAAAATGAAATAGAATGCGAACAGATAAAAAGATATAAAAATGAAATAGAATGCGAATAGATAAAAAGATATAAAAATGAAATAGAATGCGGACAGATAGAAAGATATAAAAATGAAATAGAATGCGGACATATAAACAGATATAAAAATGAAATAGAATGCGGACAAAAAAAAATATAAAAATGAAATAGAATGCGGACAGAACAAAAGATATAAAAATGAAATAGAATGCGGACAGAAAAAAAGATATATACAAATGAAATAGAATGCGGACAGAAAAAAAGATATAAAAATGAAATAGAATGCGAATAGATAAACAGATATAAAAATGAAATAGAATGCGGACAGGTAAAAAGATATAAAAATGAAATAGAATGCGGACAGAAAAAAAGATATAAAAATGAAATAGAATGCGGACAGAAAAAAGATATAAAAATAAAATAGAATGCGGATAGAAAAAAAGATACAAAAATAAAATAGAATGCGGACAGAAAAAAAGATACAAAAATGAAATAGAATGCGAATAGATAAACAGATATAAAAATTAAATAGAATGCGGACACATAAAAAGATATAAAAATGAAATAGAATGCTAACAGATAAAAAGATATAAAAATAAAATAGAATGCGAATAGATAAACAGATATAAAATTAAATAGAATGCGAACAGATGAAAAGATATAAAAATGAAATAGAATGCGAACAGATAAAAAGATATAAAAATGAAATAGAATGCGGACAGAAAAAAAGATATAAAAATGAATTAGAATGCGGACAGAAAAAAAGATATAAAAATAAAATAGAATGCGAACAGATAAAAAGATACAAAAATGAAATAGAATGCGAATAGATAAACAGATATAAAAATGAAATAGAATGCGGACGGATAAAAAGATATAAAAATGAAATAGAATGCTAACAGATAAAAAGATATAAAAATGAAATAGAATGCGAATAGATAAAGAGATATAAAAATGAAATAGAATGCGGACAGATAAAAAGATATAAAAATGAAATAGAATGCGAACAGATAAAAAGATATAAAAATGAAATAGAATGCGGACAGATAAAAAGATATAAAAATGAAATAGAATTCGAATAGATAAACAGATATAAAAATGAAATAGAATGCGGACAGAAAAAAAGATATAAAAATGAAATAGAATGCGGACAGATAAAAAGATATAAAAAATAAATAGAATGCGGACAGATAAACAGATATAAAAATGAAATAGAATGCGAACAGATAAAAAGATATAAAAAATGAAATAGAATGCGAACAGATACAAAAATATAAAAATGAAATAGAATGCGAACAGATAAAAAGATATAAAAATGAAATAGAATGCGGACAGATAAAAAGATATAAAAATGACATAGAATGCGGACAGATAAAAAGATATAAAAATGAAATAGAATGCGGACAGATAAAATGATATAAAAATGAAATAGAATGCGAACAGATAAAAAGATATAAAAATGAAATAGAATGTGAACAGATAAAAAGATATAAACATGAAATAGAATGCGGACAGATAAAAAGATATAAAAATGAAATAGAATGCGGACAGATAAAAAGATACAAACATGAAATAGATTGCGGACAGATAAAAAGATTTAAAAATGAAATAGAATGCTGACAGATCAAAAGATATATAAATGAAATAGAATGCGGACAGATAAAAAGATATAAAAATTAAATAGAATGCGAACAGATAAAAAGATATAAAAATGAAATAGAATGCGAACAGATAAAAAGATATAAAAATGAAATATAATGCGGACAGATAAAAAGATATAAAAATGAAATAGAAAGCAGACAGATAAAAAGATATAAAAATGAAATAGAATGCGAACAGATAAAAAGATATAAAAATGAAATAGACTGCGAACAGATAAAAAGATTTAAAAATGAAATAGAATGCTAACAGATAAAAAGATATACACATGAAATAGAATGCGGACAGATAAAAAGATACAAAAATGAAATAGAATGCGACCAGATAAAAAATATAAAAATGAAATAGAATGAGAACAGATAAAAAGATATAAACATGAAATAGAATGCGGACAGATAAAAAGATTTAAAAACGAAATAGAATGCTGACAGATAAAAAGATATAAAAATGAAATAGAATGCGAACAGATAAAAAGATATAAAAAATAAATAGAATGCGGACAGATAAACAGATATAAAAATGAAATAGAATGCGCACAGATAAAAAGATATAAAAAATGAAATAGAATGCGAACAGATAAAAAAATATAAAAATGAAATAGAATGCTAACAGATAAAAAGATATAAAAATGAAATAGAATGCGGACAGATAAAAAGATATAAAAATGAAATAGACTGCGGACAGATAAAAAGATGTAAAATTGAAATAGAATGCGGACAGATGAAAAGATATAAAAATGAAATAGAATGCGAACAGATAAAAAGATTCAAAACTGAAATATAATGCGAACAGATAAAAAGATATAAAAATGAAATAGAACGCGGACAGATAAAAAGATATAAAAATGACATAGAATGCGGACAGATAAAAAGATATAAAAATGAAATAGACTGCAAACAGATAAAAAGATGTAAAATTGCAATGGAATGCGGACAGATAAACAGATATAAAAATGAAATAGAATGCGGACATATAAAAAGATATAAAATTGAAATAGAATGCGGACAGATAAAAAGATATAAAAATGAAATAGACTGCGGACAGATAAAAAGATATAAAAATGAAATAGAATGCTAACAGATAAAAAGATATAAAAATGAAATAGAATGCGAATAGATAAACAGATATAAAAATGAAATAGAATGCGAACAGATAAAAAGATATAAAAATGAAATAGAATACGAACAGATAAAAAGATATAAAAATGAAATAGAATGCGGACAGAAAAAACGATATAAAAATGAAATAGAATGCGGACAGAAAAAAAGATATAAAAATGAAATAGAATGCGGACAGAAAAAAAGATATAAAAATGAAATAGAATGCGGACAGAAAAAAAGATATAAAAATGAAATAGAATGCGGACAGATAAAAAGATATAAAAATGAAATAGAATGCGGACAGAAAAAAAGATATAAAAATGAAATAGAATGCGGACAGAAAAAAAGATATAAAAATGAAATAGAATGCGAACAGATAAAAAGATATAAAAATGAAATGCGGACCGATAAAAAGATATAAAAATGATAAACAGATATAAAAATGAAATGCGGACCGATAAAAAGATATAAAAATGAAATAAAATGCGAACAGAAAAAAAGATATAAAAATAAAATAGAATGCGGACAGAAAAAAAGATACATAAATGAAATAGAATGCGAATAAATAAACAGATATAAAAATGAAATAGAATGCGGACAGATAAAAAGATATAAATATGAAATAGAATGCTAACAGATAAAAAGATATAAAAATGAAATAGTATGTGACCAGATAAACAGATATAAAAATGAAATAGAATGCGGACAGATAAAAAGATATAAAAATTAAATAGAATGCGAACAGATAAAAAGATATAAAAATGAAATAGAATGCGGACAGATAAAAAGATATAAAAATGAAATAGAATGCGAATAGATAAACAGATATAAAAATGAAATAGAATGCGGACAGAAAAAAAGATATAAAAATGAAATAGAATGCGGACAGATAAAAAGATATAAAAATGAAATAGAATGCAGACAGATAAAAAGATATAAAAATGAAATAGAATGCGGACAGATAAAAAGATATAAAAATGAAATTGAATGCGAACAGATAAAAAGATATAAAAATGAAATAGAATGCGAACAGATAAAAAGATATAAAAATGAAATAGAATGCGGACAGATAAAAAGATATAAAAATGAAATAGAATGCGGACAGATAAAAAGATATAAAAATGAAATAGAATGCGGACAGAAAAAAAGATATAAAAATGAAATAGAATGCGAACAGATAAAAAGATATAAAAATGAAATAGAATGCGGACAGATAAAAAGATATAAAAATGAAATAGAATGCGAACAGATAAAAAGATATAAAAATGAAATATAATGCGGACAGATAAAAAGATATAAAAATGAAATAGAAAGCAGACAGATAAAAAGATATAAAAATGAAATAGAATGCGAACAGATAAAAAGATATAAAAATGAAATAGACTGCGAACAGATAAAAAGATTTTAAAATGAAATAGAATGCTAACAGATAAAAAGATATACACATGAAATAGAATGCGGACAGATAAAAAGATACAAAAATGAAATAGAATGCGACCAGATAAAAAATATAAAAATGAAATAGAATGAGAACAGATAAAAAGATATAAACATGAAATAGAATGCGGACAGATAAAAAGATTTAAAAACGAAATAGAATGCTGACAGATAAAAAGATATAAAAATGAAATAGAATGCGAACAGATAAAAAGATATAAAAAATAAATAGAATGCGGACAGATAAACAGATATAAAAATGAAATAGAATGCGCACAGATAAAAAGATATAAAAAATGAAATAGAATGCGAACAGATAAAAAAATATAAAAATGAAATAGAATGCGAACAGATAAAAAGATATAAAAATGAAATAGAATGCGGACAGATAAAAAGATATAAAAATGAAATAGACTGCGGACAGATAAAAAGATGTAAAATTGAAATAGAATGCGGACAGATGAAAAGATATAAAAATGAAATAGAATGCGAACAGATAAAAAGATATAAAACTGAAATATAATGCGAACAGATAAAAAGATATAAAAATGAAATAGAACGCGGACTGATAAAAAGATATAAAAATGACATAGAATGCGGACAGATAAAAAGATATAAAAATGAAATAGACTGCAAACAGATAAAAAGATGTAAAATTGCAATGGAATGCGGACAGATAAACAGATATAAAAATGAAATAGAATGCGGACATATAAAAAGATATAAAATTGAAATAGAATGCGGACAGATAAAAAGATATAAAAATGAAATAGACTGCGGACAGATAAAAAGATATAAAAATGAAATAGAATGCTAACAGATAAAAAGATATAAAAATGAAATAGAATGCGAATAGATAAACAGATATAAAAATGAAATAGAATGCGAACAGATAAAAAGATATAAAAATGAAATAGAATACGAACAGATAAAAAGATATAAAAATGAAATAGAATGCGGACAGAAAAAACGATATAAAAATGAAATAGAATGCGGACAGAAAAAAAGATATAAAAATGAAATAGAATGCGGACAGAAAAAAAGATATAAAAATGAAATAGAATGCGGACAGAAAAAAAGATATAAAAATGAAATAGAATGCGGACAGATAAAAAGATATAAAAATTAAATAGAATGCGGACAGAAAAAAAGATATAAAAATGAAATAGAATGCGGACAGAAAAAAAGATATAAAAATGAAATAGAATGCGAACAGATAAAAAGATATAAAAATGAAATGCGGACCGATAAAAAGATATAAAAATGATAAAAAGATATAAAAATGAAATGCGGACCGATAAAAAGATATAAAAATGAAAAAAAATGCGAACAGAAAAAAAGATATAAAAATAAAATAGAATGCGGACAGAAAAAAAGATACATAAATGAAATAGAATGCGAATAAATAAACAGATATAAAAATGAAATAGAATGCGGACAGATAAAAAGATATAAATATGAAATAGAATGCTAACAGATAAAAAGATATAAAAATGAAATAGAATGTGACCAGATAAACAGATATAAAAATGAAATAGAATGCGGACAGATAAAAAGATATAAAAATTAAATAGAATGCGAACAGATAAAAAGATATAAAAATGAAATAGAATGCGGACAGATAAAAAGATATAAAAATGAAATAGAATGCGAATAGATAAACAGATATAAAAATGAAATAGAATGCGGACAGAAAAAAAGATATAAAAATGAAATAGAATGCGGACAGATAAAAAGATATAAAAATGAAATAGAATGCAGACAGATAAAAAGATATAAAAATGAAATAGAATGCGGACAGATAAAAAGATATAAAAATGAAATTGAATGCGAACAGATAAAAAGATATAAAAATGAAATAGAATGCGAACAGATAAAAAGATATAAAAATGAAATAGAATGCGGACAGATAAAAAGATATAAAAATGAAATAGAATGCGGACAGATAAAAAGATATAAAAATGAAATAGAATGCGGACAGAAAAAAAGATATAAAAATGAAATAGAATGCGAACAGATAAAAAGATATAAAAATGAAATAGAATGCGGACAGATAAACAGATATAAAAATGACATAGAATGCGGACAGATACAAAGATATAAAAATGCAATAGAATGCGAACAGATACAAAGATATAAAAATGAAATAGAATGCGAACAGATAAAAAGATATAAAAATGAAATAGAATGCGGACAGATAAAAAGATATAAAAATGAAATAGAATGCGCACAGATAAAAAGATATAAAAATGAAATAGAATGCGGACAGATAAAAAGATATAAAAATGAAATAGAATACGAATAGATAAAAAGATATAAAAATGAAATAGAATGCTAACAGATAAAAACATAAAAAAATGAAATAGAATGCGGACAGATAAAAAGATATAAAAATGAAATAGAATGCTAACAAATAAAAAGATATAAAAATGAAATAGAATGGGAACTGATAAAAAGATATAAAAATGAAATAGAATGCGAACAGATAAAAAGATATAAAAATGAAATAGAATGCGGACAGAAAAAAAGATATAAAAATGAAATAGAATGACGACAGAACAAAAGATATAAACATGACATAGAATGCGGCCAGATAAAAAGATATAAAAATGAAATAGAATGCGGACGGAAAAAAAGATATAAAAATGAAATAGACTGCGGACAGAAAAAAATATATAAAAATGAAATAGAATGCGGACAGAAAAAAAGATATAAAAATGAAATAGAATGCGGACAGACAAAAAGATATAAAAATGAAATAGAATGCGAACAGATAAAAAGATATAAAAATGAAATAGAATGCGGACAGAAAAAAAGATATAAAAATGAAATAGAATGCTGACAGAAAAAAAGATATAAAAATGAAATAGAATGCGAATAGATAAACAGATATAAAAATGAAATAGAATGCGGACAGAAAAAAAGATATAAAAATGAAATAGAATGCGAATAGATAAACAGATATAAAAATGAAATAGAATGCGGACAGATAAAAAGATATAAAAATGAAATAGAATGCGGACAGATAAAAAGATATAAAAATGAAATAGAATGCGAACAGATAAAAAGATATAAAAATGAAATAGAATGCGAACAGATAAAAAGATATAAAAATGAAATAGAATGCGGACAGATAAAAAGATATAAAAATGAAATAGAATGCGAACAGATAAAAAGATATAAAAATGAAATAGAATGCGGACAGATAAAAAGATATAAAAATGAAATAGAATGCGGACAGATAAAAAGATATATACATGAAAAAGAATGCGAACAGATAAAAAGATATAAAAATGAAAACGAATGCGAACAGATAAACAGATATAAAAATTAAATAGAATGCGGACAGATAAAAAGATATAAAAATAAAATAGAATGCGGACAGATAAAAAGATATAAAAATGAAATAGAATGCGAACAGATTAAAAAAATATAAAAATTAAATAGAATGCGAATAGATAAAAAGATATAAAAATGAAATAGAATGCGGACAAAAAAAAATATAAAAATGAAATAGAATGCGGACAGATAAAAAGATATAAAAATGAAATAGAATGCGAACAGATAAAAAGATATAAAAATGAAATAGAATGCGAACAGATAAAAAGATATAAAAATGAAATAGAATGCGGACCGATAAAAAGATATAAAAATGAAATAGAATGCTGACAGATAAAAAGATATAAAAATGAAAAAGAACGCGAACAGATTAAAAGATAAAAAAATAAAATAGAATGCGGACAGAAAAAAAGATATAAAAATGAAATAGAATGCGGACAGATAAAAAGATTTAAAAATGAAATAGAATGCAGACAGATAAAAAGATATAAAAATGAAATAGAATGCGAAGAGATAAAAAGATATAAAAAATAAATAGAATGCGGACAGATAAACAGATATAAAAATGAAATAGAATGCGAACAGATAAAAAGATATAAAAAATGAAATAGAATGCGCTCAGATACAAAAATATAAAAATGAAATAGAATGCGAACAGAAAAAAAGATATAAAAATGAAATAGAATGCGGACAGATAAAAAGATATAAAAATGAAATAGACTGCGGACAGATAAAAAGATATAAAAATGAAATAGAATGCGGACAGATAAAAAGATATAAAAATGAAATAGAATGCGGACAGATAAAAAGATATAAAAATGAAATAGAATGCGAACAGATAAAAAGATATAAAAATGAAATAGAATGATGACAGATAAACAGATATAAAAATGAAATAGAATGCGAACAGTTAACAAGATATACAAATGAAATAGAATGCGGACAGATAAAAAGATATAAAAATGAATTAGAATGCGGACAGATAAAAAGATATAAAAATGAAATAGAAGTCTGACAGATAAAAAGATATAAAAATTAAAAAGAATGCGGACAGATAAAAAGATATAAAAATTAAATAGAATGCGAACAGATAAAAAGATATAAAAATGAAATAGAATGCGGACAGATAAAAAGATATAAAAATGAAATAGAATGCGAATAGATAAACAGATATAAAAATGAAATAGAATGCGGACAGAAAAAAAGATATAAAAATGAAATAGAATGCGGACAGATAAAAAGATATAAAAATGAAATAGAATGCAGACAGATAAAAAGATATAAAAATGAAATAGAATGCGGACAGATAAAAAGATATAAAAATGAAATTGATTTCGAACAGATAAAAAGATATAAAAATGAAATAGAATGCGAACAGATAAAAAGATATAAAAATGAAATAGAATGCGGACAGATAAAAAGATATAAAAATGAAATAGAATGCGGACAGATAAAAAGATATAAAAATGAAATAGAATGCGGACAGAAAAAAAGATATAAAAATGAAATAGAATGCGAACAGATAAAAAGATATAAAAATGAAATAGAATGCGGACAGATAAACAGATATAAAAATGACATAGAATGCGGACAGATACAAAGATATAAAAATGCAATAGAATGCGAACAGATAAAAAGATATAAAAATGAAATAGAATGCGAACAGATAAAAAGATATAAAAATGAAATAGAATGCGGACAGATAAAAAGATATAAAAATGAAATAGAATGCGGACAGATAAAAAGATATAAAAATGAAATAGAATGCGGACAGATAAAAAGATATAAAAATGAAAAAGAATACGAATAGATAAAAAGATATAAAAATGAAATAGAATGCTAACAGATAAAAACATAAAAAAATGAAATAGAATGCGGACAGATAAAAAGATATAAAAATGAAATAGAATGCTAACAAATAAAAAGATATAAAAATGAAATAGAATGGGAACTGATAAAAAGATATAAAAATGAAATAGAATGCGAACAGATAAAAAGATATAAAAATGAAATAGAATGCGGACAGAAACAAAGATATAAAAATGAAATAGAATGACGACAGAAAAAAAGATATAAACATGACATAGAATGCGGCCAGATAAAAAGATATAAAAATGAAATAGAATGCGGACGGAAAAAAAGATATAAAAATGAAATAGACTGCGGACAGAAAAAAATATATAAAAATGAAATAGAATGCGGACAGAAAAAAAGATATAAAAATGAAATAGAATGCGGACAGACAAAAAGATATAAAAATGAAATAGAATGCGAACAGATAAAAAGATATAAAAATGAAATAGAATGCGGACAGAAAAAAAGATATAAAAATGAAATAGAATGCTGACAGAAAAAAAGATATAAAAATGAAATAGAATGCGAATAGATAAACAGATATAAAAATGAAATAGAATGCGGACAGAAAAAAAGATATAAAAATGAAATAGAATGCGAATAGATAAACAGATATAAAAATGAAATAGAATGCGGACAGATAAAAAGATATAAAAATGAAATAGAATGCGGACAGATAAAAAGATATAAAAATGAAATAGAATGCGAACAGATAAAAAGATATAAAAATGAAATAGAATGCGAACAGATAAAAAGATATAAAAATGAAATAGAATGCGGACAGATAAAAAGATATAAAAATGAAATAGAATGCGGACAGATAAAAAGATATAAAAATAAAATAGAATGCGGACAGATAAAAAGATATAAAAATGAAATAGAATGCGAACAGATTAAAAAAATATAAAAATTAAATAGAATGCGAATAGATAAAAAGATATAAAAATGAAATAGAATGCGGACAGATAGAAAGATATAAAAATGAAATAGAATGCGGACAGATAAAAAGATATAAAAATGAAATAGAATGCGGACAAAAAAAAATATAAAAATGAAATAGAATGCGGACAGATAAAAAGATATAAAAATGAAATAGAATGCGAACAGATAAAAAGATATAAAAATGAAATAGAATGCGAACAGATAAAAAGATATAAAAATGAAATAGCATGCGGACCGATAAAATGATATAAAAATGAAATAGAATGCTGACAGATAAAAAGATATAAAAATGAAAAAGAACGCGAACAGATTAAAAGATAAAAAAATAAAATAGAATGCGGACAGAAAAAAAGATATAAAAATGAAATAGAATGCGGACAGATAAAAAGATTTAAAAATGAAATAGAATGCAGACAGATAAAAAGATATAAAAATGAAATAGAATGCGAACAGATAAAAAGATATAAAAAATAAATAGAATGCGGACAGATAAACAGATATAAAAATGAAATAGAATGCGAACAGATAAAAAGATATAAAAAATGAAATAGAATGCGCTCAGATACAAAAATATAAAAATGAAATAGAATGCGAACAGATAAAAAGATATAAAAATGAAATAGAATGCGGACAGATAAAAAGATATAAAAATGAAATAGACTGCGGACAGATAAAAAGATATAAAAATGAAATAGAATGCGGACAGATAAAAAGATATAAAAATGAAATAGAATGCGGACAGATAAAAAGATATAAAAATGAAATAGAATGCGAACAGATAAAAAGATATAAAAATGAAATAGAATGATGACAGATAAACAGATATAAAAATGAAATAGAATGCGAACAGTTAACAAGATATACAAATGAAATAGAATGCGGACAGATAAAAAGATATAAAAATGAAATAGAATGCGGACAGATAAAAAGATATAAAAATGAAATAGAAGTCTGACAGATAAAAAGATATAAAAATTAAAAAGAATTCGGACTGATAAAAAGATACAAAAAATGAAATAGAAGTCTGACAGATAAAAAGATATAAAAATGAAATAGAATGCGGACAGATAAAAAAAATATAAAAATGACATAGAATGCGGACAGATAAAAAGATATAAAAATGAAATAGAATGCGAACAGATAAAAAGATATAAAAATGAAATAGAATGCGAACAGATAAAAAGATATAAAAATGAAATAGAATGCGGACAGATAAAAAGATATACAAATGAAATAGAATGCGGACAGATAAAAAGATATAAAAATGAAACATAATGCGAACAGATAAAAAGATATAAAAATCAAATAGAATGCGGACAGAAAAAAAGATATAAAAATGAAAAAGAATGCGGACAGATAAAAAGATATAAAAATGAAATAGAAGGCGAACAGATAAAAAGATATAAAAATGAAATAGAATGCGGACAGATAAAAAGATATAAAAATGAAATAGAATGCGGACAGATAAAAAGATATAAAAATGAAATAGAATACGAACAGATAAAAAGTTATAAAATTGAAATAGAATGCGGACAGATAAAAAGATATAAAAATGAAAAAGAATGCGGACGGATAAAAAGATATAAAAATGAAATAGAATGCGAACAGATAAAAATATATAAAAAGGAAATAGAATGCGAACAGATAAAAAGATATAAACATGAAATAGAATGCGGACAGATAAAAAGATATAAAACTGAAATAGAATGCGGACAGATAAAAAGATACAAAAATGAAATAGAATGCGGAGAGATAAAAAGATATAAACATGAAATAGAATGCGGACAGATAAAAAGATATAAAAATGAAAAAGAATGCGGACAGATAATAAGATACAAACATGAAATAGAATGCGGACAGATAAAAAGATATAAAAATGAAATAGAACGCTGACAGATAAAAAGATATAAAAATGAAATAGAATGCGAACAGATAAAAAGATATAAAAATGAAATAGAATGCGAACAGATAAAAAGATATAAAAATGAAATAGAATGCGAACAGATAAAAAGATATAAAAATGAAATAGAATGCGGACAGATAAAAAGATATAAACATGAAAAAGAATGCGGACAGATAAAAAGATATAAAAATGAAATAGAATGCGAACAGATAAAAAGATATAAAAATGAAATAGAATGCGAACAGATAAAAAATATAAAAATGAAATAGAATGCGAACAGATAAAAATATATAAAAATGAAATAGAATGCGGACAGATAAAAAGATTTAAAAATGAAATAGAATGCTGACAGATAAAAAGATATAAAAATGAAATAGAATGCGGACAGATAAAAAGATCTAAAAATGAAATAGAATGCGGACAGATAAAAAGATATAAAAAATAAATAGAATGCGGACAGATAAAAAGATTTAAACATGAAATAAAATGCTGACAGAAAAAAAGATATAAAAATGAAATAGAATGCGGACAGATAAACAGATATAAAAATGAAATAGAATGCGGACAGATAAACAGATATAAAACTGAAATAGAATGCGGACAGATAAAAAGATACAAAAATGAAATAGAATGCGGAGAGATAAAAAGATATAAACATGAAATAGAATGCGGACAGATAAAAAGATATAAAAATGAAAAAGAATGCGGACAGATAATAAGATACAAACATGAAATAGAATGCGGACAGATAAAAAGATTTAAAAATGAAATAGAACGCTGACAGATCAAAAGATATAAAAATGAAATAGAATGCGAACAGATAAAAAGATATAAAAATGAAATAGAATGCGAACAGATAAAAAGATATAAAAATGAAATAGAATGCGAACAGATAAAAAGATATAAAAATGAAATAGAATGCGGACAGATAAAAAGATATAAACATGAAAAAGAATGCTGACAGATAAAAAGATATAAAAATGAAATAGAATGCGAACAGATAAAAAGATATAAAAATGAAATAGAATGCGAACAGATAAAAAATATAAAAATGAAATAGAATGCGAACAGATAAAAATATATAAAAATGAAATAGAATGCGGACAGATAAAAAGATTTAAAAATGAAATAGAATGCTGACAGATAAAAAGATATAAAAATGAAATAGAATGCGGACAGATAAACAGATATAAAAATGAAATAGAATGCGGACAGATAAACAGATATAAAAATGAAATAGAATGCGAACAGATAAAAAGATATAAAAAATAAATAGAATGCGGACAGATAAACAGATATAAACATGAAATAGAATGCGAACAGATAAAAAGACATAAAAAATGAAATAGAATGCGAACAGATAAAAAAATATAAAAATGAAATAGAATGCGAACAGATAAAAAGATATAAAAATGAAATAGAATGCGGACAGATAGAAAGATATAAGAATGAAATAGACTGCGGACAGATAAAAAGATGTAAAATTGAAATAGAATGCGAACAGATAAAAAGATATAAAAATGAAATAGAATGCGAACAGATAAAAAAATATAAAAATGAAATAGAATGCGAACAGATAAAAAGATATAAAAATGACATAGAATGCGGACAGATAAAAAGATATAAAAATGAAATAGAATACGAACAGATAAAAAGATATAAAACTGAAATAGAATGAGAACAGATAAAAAGATATAAAATTAAATAGAATGCGGACAGATCAAAAGATATCAAAATGAAATAGAATGCGAACAGATTAAAAGATATAAAAATTAAATAGAATGCGGACAGATAAAAAGATATAAAAATGATATAGAATGCGGACGGATAAAAAGATATAAAAATGAAATAGAATGTCGGACAGATAAAAAGATACAAAAATGAAATTGACTGCAAACAGATAAAAAGATGTAAAATTGCAATGGAATGCGGACAGATAAAAAATACAAAAATGAAATAGACTGCAAACAGATAAAAAGATGTAAAATTGCAATGGAATGCGGACAGATAAAAAGATATAAAAATGAAATAGAATGCGGACATATAAAAAGATATAAAATTGAAATAGAATGCGGACAGATGAAAAGATATAAAAATGAAATAGACTGCGGAGAGATAAAAAGATATAAAAATGAAATAGAATGCGGACAGATAAAAAGATATAAAATTGAAATAGAATGCGGACAGATAAAATGATATAAAAATGAAATAGAATGCGAACAGAATAAAGATATAAAAATGAAATAGAATGCAGACAGATAAAAAGATATAAACATGAAATAGAATGCGAACAGAATAAAGATATAAAAATGAAATAGAATGCGGACGGATAAAAAGATATAAAAATGAAATAGAATCCGCAGATAAAAAGATATAAAAATGAAATAGAATGCGGACAGATAAAATGATATAAAAATGAAATAGAATGCGAACAGAATAAAGATATAAAAATTAAATAGAATGCGGACAGATAAAAAGATATAAAAATTAAATAGAATGCGAACAAAATAAAGATATAAAAATGAAATAGAATGCGGACGGATAAAAAGATATAAAAATGAAATAGAATCCGCAGATAAAAAGATATAAAAATGAAATAGAATGCGAACAGATGAAAAGATATAAAAATGAAATAGACTGCGGACAGATAAAAAGATATAAAAAATGAAATAGAATGCGAACAGATAAAAAGATATAAAATATGGAATAGAATGCGGACAGATAAAAAGATATAAAAATGAAATAGAATTCGGACAGATAAACAGATATAAAAATGAAATAGAATGGGAACTGATAAAAAGATATAAAAATGAAATAGAACGCGAACAGATAAAAAGATATAAAAATGAAATAGAATGCGGACAGATAAAAAGATATAAAAATAAAATAGAATGTAGACAGATAAACAGATATAAAAATGAAATAGAATGCGAACAGATAAAAAGATATAAAAATGAAACAGAATGCGAACAGATAAAAAGATATAAAAATGAAATAGAATGCGAACAGATAAAAAGATATAAAAATGAAATAGAATGCGGACAGATAAAAAGATATAAAAATGAAATAGAATGCGAACAGATAAAAAGATATAAAAATGAAATAGAATACGTACAGATAAAAAGATATAAAAATGACATAGAATGCGGACAGATAAAAAGATATAAAAATGAAAAAGAATGCGGACAGATAAAATGATATAAAAATGAAATCGAATGCGTACAGATAAAAAGATATAAAAATGAAATAGAATGCGAACAGATAAAAAGATATAAACATGAAATAGAATGCAGACAGATAAAAAGATATAAAAATGAAATAGAATGCGGACAGATAAAAAGACAGAAAAATGAAAAATAATGCGGACAGATAAAAAGATATAAAAATGAAATAGAATGCGGACAGATAAAAAGATATAAAAATGAAAAAGAATGGTGACAGATAAAAAGATACAAACATGAAATAGAATGCTGACAGATAAAAAAGATATAAAAATGAAAAAGAATGGTGACAGATAAAAAGATATAAAAATGAAATAGAATGCTGACAGATAAAAAGATATAAAAATGAAATAGAATGCGGACAGATAAAAAGATATAAAAAATAAATAGAATGCTAACAGATAAAAAGATATAAACATGAAATGGAATGCGAACAGATAAAAAGATATAAAAATGAAATAGAATGCGGACAGATAAAAAGATATAAACATGAAATAGAATGCGGACAGATAAAAAGATATAAAAATGAAATAGAATGCGAACAGATAAAAAGATATAAAAATGAAATAGAATGCGAACAGATAAATAGATTAAATATGAAATAGAATGCTGACAGATAAAAAGATATAAACATGACATAGAATGCGGACAGATAAAAAGATATAAAAATGAAATAGAATACGAACAGATAAAACATATAAAAATGAAATAGAATGCGAAGAGATAAAAAGATATAAAAATGAAATAGAATGCGGACAGATAAAAAGATTTTAAAATGAAATAGAATTCTGACAGATAAAAAGATATAAAAATGAAATAGAATGCGAACAGATAAAAAGATATAAAAAATAAATAGAATGCGGACAGATAAACAGATATAAAAATGAAATAGAATGCGAACAGATAAAAAGATATTAAAAAAGTAAATAGAATGCGAACAGATAAAAAAATATAAAAATGAAATAGAATGCGAGCAGACAAAAAGATATAAAAATGAAATAGAATGCGGACAGATAAAAAGATATAAAAATGAAATAGACTGCGGACAGATAAAAAGATATAAAAATGAAATAGAATGCGGACAGATAAAAAGATATAAAAATGAAATAGAATGCGCACAGATAAAAAGATATAAAACTGAAATAGAATGAGAACAGATAAAAAGATATAAAAATGAAATAGAATGCGGACAGATAAAAAGATATAAAAATGAAATAGAATGCGAACAGAATAAAGATATAAAAATGAAATAGAATGCGGACGGATAAAAAGATATAAAATTAAATAGAATCCGCAGATAAAAAGATATAAAAATCAAATAGAATGCGGACAGATAAAAAGATATAAAAATGAAATAGACTGCTGACAGATAAAAAGATATAAAAATGAAATAGAATGCGGACAGATAAAAAGATATAAAAATGAAATAGAATGCGAACAGATAAAAAGATATAAAAATGACATAGAATACGGACAGAAAAAAAGATATACAAATGAAATAGAATGCGGACAGATAAAAAGATATAAAAATGAAACACAATGCTGACAGATAAAAAGATATAAAAATGAAGTAGAATGCGAACAGATAAAAAGATATAAAAATGAAATAGAATGCGAACAGACAAAAAGATATATAAATGAAATAGAATGCGAACAGATAAAAAGATATAAAAATGAAATAGAATGCGAACAGGTAAAAAGATATAAAAATAAAATAGAATGCGAACAGATAACAAGATATAAAAATGAAATAGAATGCGAACAGATAAAAAGATATAAAAATGAAATAGAATGCGAACAGATAAAAAGATATAAAAATGAAATAGAATGCGAACAGATAAAAAGATATAAAAATGAAATAGAATGCGGACAGATAAAAAGATATAAAAATGAAACAGAATGCTGACAGATAAAAAGATATAAAAATGAAATAGAATGCGAACGAATAAAAAGATATAAAAATGAAATAGAATGCGGACAGATAAAAAGATATAAAAATGACATAGAATGCGAACAGATAAAAAGATATAAAAATGAAATAGAATGCGAACAGATAAAAAGATATAAAAATGAAACAGAATGCTGACAGATAAAAAGATATAAAAATGAAATAGAATGCGAACAGAATAAAGATATAAAAATAAAATAGAATGCGGACAGATAAAAAGATATAAAAATGAAATAGAATGCTAACAGAATAAAGATATAAAAATGAAATAGAATGCGGACGGATAAAAAGATATAAAAATCAAATAGAATCCGCAGATAAAAAGATATAAAAATGAAATAGAATGCGAACAGATGAAAAGATATAAAAATGAAATAGACTGCGGACAGATAAAAAGATATAAAAAATTAAATAGAATGCGGACAGATAAAAAGATATAAAAATAAAATAGAATGCGAACAGATAAAAAGATTAAAATATGGAATAGAATGCGGACAGATAAAAAGATATAAAAATGAAATAGAATGCGGACAGAGAAACAGATATAAAAATGAAATAGAATGGGAACTGATAAAAAGATATAAAAATGAAATAGAATGCGAACAGATAAATAGATATAAAAATTAAATAGAATGCGGACAGATAAAAAGATATAAAAATGAAATAGAATGCGAACAGATAAAAAGATATAAAACTGAAAAAGAATGAGAACAGATAAAAAGATATAAAAATGAAATAGAATGCGGACAGATACAAAGATATAAAAATGAAATAGAATGCGAACAGAATAAAGATATAAAAATGAAATAGAATGCGGACGGATAAAAAGATATAAAAATGAAATAGAATCCGCAGATAAAAAGATATACAAATGAAATAGAATGCGAACAGATAAAAAGATATAAAAATGAAATAGACTGCGGACAGATAAAAAGATATAAAAAATGAAATAGAATGCGAACATATAAAAAGATTTAAAATATGGAATAGAATGCGGACAGATAAAAAGATATAAAAATGAAATAGAATGCGGACAGATAAACAGATATAAAAATGAAATAGAATGCGGACAGATAAACAGATACAAAAATGAAATAGAATGCGGACAGATAAACAGATATAAAAATGAAATAGAATGCGAACAGATAAAAAGATATAGAAATGAAATAGAATGCGGACAGATAAACAGATACAAAAATGAAATAGAATGCGGACAGATAAACAGATATAAAAATGAAATAGAATGCGAACAGATAAAAGATATAAAAAATAAACAGAATGCGAGCAGATAAAAAAATATATAAAATGAAATAGAATGCGAACAGATAAAAAGATATAAAAAATAAATAGAATGCGGACAGATACACAGATATAAAAATGAAATAGAATGCGAACAGATAAAAAGATATAAAAAATGAAATAGAATGCGGACAGATAAAAAGATATTAAAATGAAATAGAATGCGGACAGATAAAAAGATATAAAAATTAAATAGAATGCGGACAGATAAAAAGATATAAAAATGAAATAGACTGCGAACAGATAACAAGATGTAAAATTGAAATAGAATGCGAACAGATAAAAAGATATAAAAATGAAATAGAATGCGAACAGATAAAAAGATATAAAAATGAAATAGAATTGGGACGGATAAAAAGATATAAAAATGAAATAGAATGCGAACAGATAAAAAGATATTAAAATTAAAAAGAATGCGAACAGATAAAAAGATACAAAAATGAAAAAGAATGCGGACAGATACCAAGATATAAAAATGAAACAGAATGCGAACAGATAATACGATATAAAAATGAAATAGAATGCGGACAGATAAAAAGATATAAAAATGAAATAGAGTGCGGACAGATAAAAAGATATACAAATTAAATAGAATGCGAACAGATAAAAAGATATAAACATGAAATAGAATGCGGACAGAAAAAAAGATATAAAAATCAAATAGAATGCGGACAGATAAAAAGATATAAAAAATTAAATAGAATGCGGACAGATAAAAAGATATAAAAATGAAATAGAAGTCGAACAGATAAAAAGATTAAAAATATGGAATAGAATGCGGACAGATAAAAAGATATAAAAATGAAATAGAATGCGGACAGATAAACAGATATAAAAATGAAATAGAATGGGAACTGATAAAAAGATATAAAAATGAAATAGAATGCGAACAGATAAAAAGATATAAAAATGAAATAGAATGCGGACAGATAAACAGATATAAAAATGAAATAGAATGCGGACAGATAAACAGATATAAAAATGAAATAGAATGCGAACAGATAAAAAGATATAAAAATGAAACAGAATGCGAACAGATAAAAAGATATAAAAATGAAATAGAATGCAAACAGATAAAAAGATATAAACAATAAATAGAATGCGGACAGATAAACAGATATAAAAATGAAATAGAATGCGAACAGATAAAAAGATATAAAAATGAAATAGAATGCGGACAGATAAAAAGATGTAAAATTGAAATAGAATGCGAACAGATAAAAAGATATAAAAATGAAATAGAATGCGAACAGATAAAAAGATATAAAAATGAAATAGAATGGGGACAGATAAAAAGATATAAAAATGAAATAGAATGCGAACAGATAAAAAGATATTAACATTAAAAAGAATGCGGACAGATAAACAGATATAAAAATGAAATAGAATGCTAACAGAATAAAGATATAAAAATGAAATAGAATGCGGACGGATAAAAAGATATAAAAATGAAATAGAATCCGCAGATAAAAAGATATAAAAATGAAATAGAATGCGAACAGATGAAAAGATATAAAAATGAAATAGACTGCAGACAGATAAAAAGATATAAAAATGAAATAGAATGCGGACAGATAAAAAGATATAAAAATAAAAAAGAATGCGAACAGATAAAAATATTAAAATATGGAATAGAATGCGGACAGATAAAAAGATATAAAAATGAAATAGAATGCGAACAGATAAATAGATATAAAAATGAAATAGAATGCGGACAGATAAAAAGATATAAAAATGAAATAGAATGCGAACAGATAAAAAGATATAAAACTGAAATAAAATGAGAACAGATAAAAAGATATAAAAATGAAATAGAATGCGGACAGATAAAAAGATATAAAAATGAAATAGAATGCGAACAGAATAAAGATATAAAAATGAAATAGAATGCGGACGGATAAAAAGATATAAAAATGAAATAGAATCCGCAGATAAAAAGATATAAAAATGAAATAGAATGCGAACAGATAAAAAGATATAAAAATGAAATAGACTGCGGACAGATAAAAAGATATAAAAAATGAAATAGAATGCGAACATATAAAAAGATTTAAAAAATGGAATAGAATGCGAACAGATAAAAAGATATAAAAATGAAATAGAATGCGGACAGATAAACAGATATAAAAATGAAATAGAATGGGAACTGATAAAAAGATATAAAAATGAAATAGAATGCGAACAGATAAAAAGATATAAAAATGAAATAGAATGCGGACAGATAAACAGATATAAAAATGAAATAGAATGCGGACAGATAAACAGATATAAAAATGAAATAGAATGCGAACAGATAAAAGATATAAACATGAAACAGAATGCGAACAGATAAAAAGATATAAAAATGAAATAGAATGCGAACAGATAAAAAGATAAAAAAATAAATAGAATGCGGACAGATAAACAGATATAAAAATGAAATAGAATGCGAACAGATAAAAAGATATAAAAAATGAAATAGAATGCGGACAGATAAAAAGATATAAAAATGAAATAGAATGCGGACAGATAAAAAGATGTAAAATTGAAATAGAATGCGAACAGATAAAAAGATATAAAAATGAAATAGAATGCGAACAGATAAAAAGATATAAAAATGAAATAGAATGGGGACGGATAAAAAGATATAAAAATGAAATAGAATGCGAACAGATAAAAAGATATTAAAATTAAAAAGAATGCGAACAGATAAAAAGATACAAAAATGAAAAAGAATGCGGACAGATACAAAGATATAAATATGAAACAGAATGCGAACAGATAAAACGATAACAAAATGAAATAGAATGCGGACAGATAAAAAGATATAAAAATGAAATAGAATGCGGACAGATAAAAAGATATAAAAATGAAATAGAATGCGAACAGATAAAAAGATATAAAAATAAAATAGAATGCGGACAGAAAAAAAGACATAAAAATGAAATAAAATGCGGACAGATAAAAAGATATAAAAATGAAACAGAATGCTGACAGATAAAAAGATATAAAAATGAAATAGAATGCGAACAGATTAAAACATATAAAAATGAAATAGACTGCGGACAGATAAAAAGATATAAAAAATTAAATAGAATGCGGACAGATAAAAAGATATAAAAATGAAATAGAATGCGAACAGATAAAAAGATTTAAAATATGGAATAGAATGCGGACAGATAAAAAGATATAAAAATGAAATAGAATGCGGACAGATAAACAGATATAAAAAATAAATAGAATGGGAACTGAAAAAAAGATATAAAAATGAAATAGAATGCGAACAGATAAAAAGATATAAAAATGAAACAGAATGCTGACAGATAAAAAGATATAAAAATGAAATAGAATGCGAACAGAATAAAGATATAAAAATGAAATAGAATGCGGACAGATAAAAAGATATAAAAATGAAATAGAATGCGAACAGAATAAAGATTTAAAAATGAAATAGAATGCGGACGGATAAAAAAATATAAAAATGAAATAGAATCCGCAGATAAAAAGATATAAAAATGAAATAGAATGCGAACAGATAAAAACATATAAAAATGAAATAGACTGCGGACAGATAAAAAGATATAAAAAATTAAATAGAATGCGGACAGATAAAAAGATATAAAAATGAAATAGAATGCGAACAGATAAAAAGATTAAAAATATGGAATAGAATGCGGACAGATAAAAAGATATAAAAATGAAATAGAATGCGGACAGATAAACAGATATAAAAAATAAATAGAATGGGAACTGATAAAAAGATATAAAAATGAAATAGAATGCGAACAGATAAAAAGATATAAAAATGAAATAGAATGCGGACAGATACACAGATATAAAAATGAAATAGAATGCGGACAGATAAACAGATATAAAAATGAAATAGAATGCGAACAGATAAAAAGATATAAAAATGAAACAGAATGGGGACAGATAAACAAATATAAAAATGAAATTGAATGCGAACAAATAAAAAGATATAAAAATGAAATAGAATGGGAACAGATAAAAAGATATAAAAATGAAATAGAATGCGGACAGATAAAAAGATATAAAAATGAAATAGAATGCTAACAGAATAAAGATATAAAAATGAAATAGAATGCGGACGGATAAAAAGATATAAACATGTAATAGAATCCGCAGATAAAAAGATATAAAAAGGAAATAGAATGCGGACAGATTACAAGATATAAAAATGACATAGACTGCGGACAGATAAAAAGATATAAAAAATGAAATAGAATGCGAACAGATAAAAAGATTTAAAATATGGAATAGAATGCGGACAGATAAAAAGATATAAAAATGAAATAGAATGCGGACAGATAAACAGATATAAAAATGAAATAGAATGGGAACTGATAAAAAGATATAAAAATGAAATAGAATGCGAACAGATAAAAAGATATAAAAATGAAATAGAATGCGGACAGATAAACAGATATAAAAATGAAATAGAATGCGGACAGATAAACAGATATAAAAATGACATAGAATGCGAACAGATAAAAAGATATAAAAATGAAACAGAATGCGAACAGATAAAAAGATATAAAAATGAAATAGAATGCGAACAGATAAAAAGATATAAAAAATAAATAGAATGCGGACAGATAAACAGATATAAAAATGAAATAGAATGCGAACAGATAAAAAGATATAAAAAATTAAATAGAATGCGGACAGATAAAAAGATATAAAAATGAAATAGAATGCGGACAGATAAAAAGATATAAAAATGAAATAGAATGCAGACAGACAAAAAGATATTAAAATGAAATAGACTGCGGACAGATAAAAAGATGTAAAATTGAAATAGAATGCGAACAGATAAAAAGATATAAAAATGAAATAAAATGCGAACAGATAAAAAGATATAAAAATGAAATAGAATGGGGACAGATAAAAAGATATAAAAATGAAATAGAATGCGAACAGATAAAAAGATATTAAAATTAAAAAGAATGCGAACAGATAAAAAGATATAAAAATGAAAAAGAATGCGGACAGATACAAAGATATAAAAATGAAACAGCATGCGAACAGATAAAACGATATAAAAATGAAATAGAATGCAGACAGATAAAAAGATATAAAAATGAAATAGAATGCGAACAGATTAAAAGATGTAAAAATGAAATAGAATGCGGACAGATAAAAAGATATAAAATTTAAAAAGAATGCGAACAGGTAAACAGATATAAAAATGAAATAGAATGCGAACAGATAAAAAGATATAAAAATGAAATAGAATGCGAACAGATAAACAGATATAAAAATGAAATAGAATGCGGACAGATAAAAAGATATAAAAATGAAATAGAATGCGAACAGAAAAAAGATATAAAAATGAAATAGAATGCGAACAGATAAAAAGATATAAAAATGAAATAGAATGCTTACAGATAAAAAGACATAAAAATGAAACAGAATGGAAACAGATAAAAAGATATAAAAATGAAATAGAATGCGAACAGATAAAAAGATATAAAAATTAAATAGAATGCGAACAGATAAAAAGATATGAAAATGTAACAGAATGCTGACAGAAAAAAAGATATAAAAATGAAATAGAATGCGAACAGATAAAAAGATATAAAAATGAAATAGAATGACACAGATAAAAAGATATATAAATGAAATAGAATGCGGACAGATAAAAAGATATAAAAATGAAATAGAATGCTTACAGATAAAAAGACATAAAAATGAAACAGAATGGAAACAGATAAAAAGATATAAAAATGAAATAGAATGCGAACAGATAAAAAGATATAAAAATTAAATAGAATGCGAACAGATAAAAAGATATGAAAATGTAACAGAATGCTGACAGAAAAAAAGATATAAAAATGAAATAGAATGCGAACAGATAAAAAGATATAAAAATGAAATAGAATGCTTACAGATAAAAAGACATAAAAATGAAACAGAATGGAAACAGATAAAAAGATATAAAAATGAAATAGAATGCGAACAGATAAAAAGATATAAAAATTAAATAGAATGCGGACAAATAAAAAGATACAAAAATGAAATAGAATGCGAACAGATAAAAAGATATAAAAATGAAATAGAATGCTTACAGATAAAAAGACATAAAAATGAAACAGAATGGAAACAGATAAAAAGATATAAAAATGAAATAGAATGCGAACAGATAAAAAGATATAAAAATTAAATACAATGCGAACAGATAAAAAGATATGAAAATGTAACAGAATGCTGACAGAAAAAAAAGATATAAAAATGAAATAGAATGCGAACAGATAAAAAGATATAAAAATGAAATAGAATGACACAGATAAAAAGATATATAAATGAAATAGAATGCGGACAGATAAAAAGATATAAAAATGAAATAGAATGCGAACAGATAAAAAGATATAAAAATGAAATAGAATGCGAACAGATAAAAAGATACAAAAATGAAATAGAATGCGAACAGATAAACAGATATAAAAATGAAACAGAATGCTGACAGATAAACAGATATAAAAATGACATAGAATGCGAACAGATAAAAAGATATAAAAAATAAATAGAATGCGGACAGATAAACAGATATAAAAATGAAATAGAATGCGAACAGATAAAAAGATATAAAAAATGAAATAGAATTCGGACAGATAAAGAGATATAAAAATAAAATAGAATGCGGACAGATAAAAAGATATAAAAATGAAATAGAATGCGGACAGACAAAAAGATATAAAAATGAAATAGACTGCGGACAGATAAAAAGATGTAAAATTGAAATAGAATGCGAACAGATAAAAAGATATAAAAATGAAATAGAATGCGAACAGATAAAAAGATATAAAAATGAAATAGAATGGGGACAGATAAAAAGATATAAAAATGAAATAGAATGCGAACAGATTAAAAGATGTTAAAATTAAAAAGAATGCGAACAGATAAAAAGATATAAAAATGAAAAAGAATGCGGACAGATACAAAGATATAAAAATGAAACAGAATGCGAACAGATAAAACGATATAAAAATGAAATAGAATGCGGACAGATAAAAAGATATAAAAATGAAATAGAATGCGAACAGATTAAAAGATATAAAAATGAAATAGAATGCGGACAGATAAAAAGATATAAAATTTTAAAAGAATGCGAACAGGTAAACAGATATTGAAATGAAATAGAATGCGGACAGATAAAAAGATATTAAAATGAAATAGAATGCGAACAGATAAACAGATATAAAAATGAAATAGAATGCGGACAGATAAAAAGATATAAAAATGAAATAGAATGCGAACAGATAAAAAGATATAAAAATGAAAGAGAATGCGAACAGATAAAAAGATATAAAAATTAAATAGAATGCTTACAGATAAAAAGATATAAAAATGAAATAGAATGCGAACAGATAAAAAGATATATAAATGAAATAGACTGCGGACAGATAAAAAGATATAAAAATGTAACAGAATGCTGACAGATACAAAGATATAAAAATGAAATAGAATGCGAACAGATAAAAAGATATAAAAATGAAATAGAATGCGAACAGATAAAAAGATATATAAATGAAATAGAATGCGGACAGATAAAAAGATATAAAAATGAAATAGAATGCGAACAGATAAAAAGATATAAAAATGAAAGAGAATGCGAACAGATAAAAAGATATAAAAATGAAATAGAATGCTTACAGATAAAAAGATATAAAAATGAAATAGAATGCGAACAGATAAAAAGATATATAAATGAAATAGAATGCGGACAGATAAAAAGATATAAAAATGTAACAGAATGCTGACAGATACAAAGATATAAAAATGAAATAGAATGCGAACAGATAAAAAGATATAAAAATGAAATAGAATGCGAACAGATAAAAAGATATATAAATGAAATAGAATGCGGACAGATAAAAAGATATAAAAATGAAATAGAATGCGAACAGGTAAAAAGATATAAAAATGAAATAGAATGCGAACAGATAAAAAGATATATAAATGAAATAGAATGCGAACAGATAAAAAGATACAAAAATGAAATAGTATGCGAACAGATAAAAAGATATAAAAATGAAATAGAATGCGAACAGATAAAAAGATATAAAAATGAAATAGAATGCGGACAGATAAAAAGATATAAAAATGAAATAGAATGCGAACAGGTAAAAAGATATAAAAATGAAATAGAATGCGAACAGATAAAAAGATATAAAAATGAAATAGAATGCTTACAGATAAAAAGATATAAAAATGAAATAGAATGCGAACAGATAAAAAGATATATAAATGAAATAGAATGCGAACAGATAAAAAGATATAAAAATGAAACAGAATGCTGACAGATAAAAAGATATAAAAATGAAATAGAATGCGAACGGATAAAAAGATATAAACATGAAATAGAATGCGGACAGATAAAAAGATATAAAAATGAAATAGAATGCGAACAGATAAAAAGATATAAAAATGAAATAGAATGCGAACAGATAAAAAGATACAAAAATCAAATAGAATGCGAACAGATAAACAGATATAAAAATGAAACAGAATGCTGACAGATAAAAAGATATAAAAATGAAATAGAATGCGAACAGATAAAAATATATACAAAAGAAATAGAATGCGAACAGATAAAAAGATATAAAAATGAAACAGAATGCTGACAGATAAAAAGATATAAAAATGAAATAGAATGCGAACAGATAAAAAGATATAAAAATGAAATAGAATGCGAACAGATAAAAAGATATAAAAATGAAATAGAATGCGAACAGATAAAAAGATATAAAAATGAAATAGAATGCGAACAGATAAAAAGATATAAAAATGAAATAGAATGCGAACAGATTAAAAGATATAAAAATGAAACAGAATGCGAACAGATAAAAAGATATAAAAATTAAATAGAATGCGAACAGAATAAAGATATAAAAATGAAATAGAATGCGGACAGATAAAAAGATATAAAAATGAAATAGAATTCGAACAGAATAAAGATACAAAAATGAAATAGCATGCGGACGGATAAAAAGATATAAAAATGAAATAGAATCCGCAGATTAAAAGATATAATAATTAAATAGAATGCGAACAGATGAAAAGATATAACAATGAAATAGACTGCGGACAGATAAAAAGATATAAAAAATTAAATAGAATTCGGACAGATAAAAAGATATAAAAATAAAATTAAATGCGAACAGATAAAAAGATTAAAAATATGGAATAGAATGCGGACAGATAAAAAGATATAAAAATGAAATAGAATGCGGACAGATAAACAGATATAAAAATGAAATAGAATGGGAACTGATAAAAAGATATAAAAATGAAATAGAATGCGAACAGATAATAAGATATAAAAATGAAATAGAATGCGGACAGATTAACAGATATAAAAATGAAATGGAATTCGGACAGATAAACAGATATAAAAATGAAATAGAATGCGAACAGATAAAAAGATATAAAAATGAAACAGAATGCGGACAGATAAAACAATATAAAAATGAAATAGAATGCGAACAGATAAAAAGATATAAAAAATGAAATAGAATGCGAACAGATAAAAAGATATAAAAATGAAATAGAATGCGGACAGATAAAAAGATATAAAAATGAAATAGAATGCGGACAGATAAAAAGATATAAAAATGAAATAAAATGCGGACAGATACAAAGATATAAAAATGAAATAGTATGCCGACATATAAAAATATATAAAAATGCAATAGAATGCGAACAGATAAAAAGATATAAAATTGAAATAGAATGCGCACAGATAAAAAGATATGAAAAATGAAATAGAATGCGGACCGATAAAAAGATATAAAAATGAAATAGAATGCGGACAGATAAAAAGATATAAAAATGAAATAGAATGCGAACAGATACAAAGATATAAAAATGAAATAGAATGCGAACAGATAAAAAGATGTAAAAATGAAATAGAATGCGAACAGATAAAAAGATATAAAAATGAAATAGAATGTTGACAGATAAACAGATATAAAAATGAAAGAAAATGCGAACAGATAAAAAGATATAAAAATGAAATAGAATGGGGACAGATAAAAAGATATAAAAATGAAATAGAATGCGGACAGATAAACAGATATAAAAATGAAATAGAATGGGAACAGATAAAAAGATATAAAAATGAAAAAGTATGCGAACAGATAAAAAGATATAAAAATAAATTGAATGCGAACAGATAAAAAGATATAAAAATGAAATAGAATGCGGACAGAAAAACAGATATAAAAATGAAAAAGAATGCGGACTGATAAAAAGATATAAAAATGAAATAGAATGCGGACGGATAAATAGATATAAAAATGAAATATACTGCGGACAGATAAAAAGATATGAAAATGAAATAGAATGCGGACAGATAAAAAGATATAAAAATGAAATAGAATGCGGACGGATAAATAGATATAAAAATGAAATAGACTGCGGACAGATAAAAAGATGTAAATATGAAATAGAATGCGGACAGATAAAAAGATATAAAAATGAAATAGAATGCGGACAGATAAAAAGATATAAAAATTAAATAGAATGCGAACAGATAAAAAGATATAAAAATGAAATAGAATGCGGACAGATATAAAGATATAAAAAATAAATAGAATCTGCAGATAAAAGATGTAAAAATGAAATAGAATGCGAACAGATAAAAAGATATAAAAATGAAATAGAATGCGCACAGATGAAAAGATATAAAAATGAAATAGAATGCGAACAGATAAAAAGATATACAAATGAAATAGAATGCCGACAGATAAACAGATATAAAAATTAAACAGAATGCCGACAGATAAAAAGATATAAAAATGAAATAGTATGCGCACAGATGAAAAGATATAAAAATGAAATAGAATGCGAACAGGTAAAAAGATATAAAAATGAAATAGTATGCGGACAGATGAAAAGATATAAAAATGAAATAGAATGCGAACAGATAAAAAGATATAAAAATAAAATAGAATGCGCACAGATAAAAAGATATAAAAATGAAATAGAATGCGAACAGATAAAAAGATATAAAAATGAAATAGAATGCGGACAGATAAAAAGATATAAAAATGAAATAGAATGCGGACAGATAAAAAGATATAAAAATGAAAAAGAATGCGAACAGATAAAAAGATATAAAAATGAAATAGAATGCGGACAGATAAAAAGATATAAAAATGACATAGAATGCGAACAGATAAAAAGATATTAAAATTAAAAAGAATGCGAACAGATAAAAAGATATAAAAATGAAATAGAATCCGCAGATAAAAAGATATAAAAAATGAATTAGAATGCGAACAGATAAAAAGATATAAAAATGAAATAGAATGCGAACAGATAAACAGATATAAAAATGAAATAGAATGCGGACAGATAAAAAGATATAAAAATGTAATAGACTGCGAACAGATAAAAAGATTGAAAATGAAATAGAATGCGAACAGATAAAAAGATACAAAAATGAAATAGAATGCGGACAGATAAAAAGATATAAAAATGAAATAGAATGCGAACAGATGAAAAGATATAAAAATGAAATAGACTGCGAACAGATAAAAACATGTAAAAATGAAATAGTAGGCGGACAGATAAAAAGATATAAAAATGAAATAGAATGCGGACAGATAAAAAGATATAAAAATGAAATAGAATGCGAACAGATAAAAAGATATAAAAATGAAATAGTATGCGAACAGATAAAAAGATATAAAAATTAAAAAGAATGCGGACAGATAAAAAGATATAAAAATGAAATAGAATGCGAACAGATGAAAAGATATATAAATGAAATAGAATGCGAACAGATAAAAAGATATAAAAATGAAATAGAATGCGAACAGATAAAAAGATATAAAAATGAAATAGAATGCGGACAGATAAAAAGATAAAAAAATGAAATAGAATGCGGACAGATAAAAAGATATAAAAATGAAATAGAATGCGGACAGATAAAAAGTTATAAAAAGGAAATAGAATGCGAAAAGATAAAAAGATACAAAAATGAAATAGAATGCGAACAGATAAAAAGATATAAAAATTAAATAGAATGCGAACAGATAAAAAGATATAAAAATGAAATAGAATGCGAACAGATAAAAAGATATAAAAATGAAATATAATGCGAACAGATGAAAAGATATAAAAATGAAATAGAATGCGAACAGATAAAAAGATATAAAAATGAAATAGAATTCGAACAGATAAAAAGATTTAAAAATGAAATAGTATGCGAACAGATGAAAAGATATAAAAATGAAATAGAAGGCGAACAGATAAAAAGATATAAAAATGAAATAGTATGCGCACATATGAAAAGATACAAAAATGAAATAGAATGCGAACAGATAAAAAGATATAAAAATGAAATAGTATGCGCACAGAGGAAAAGATATAAAAATGAAATAGAATGCGAACAGATAAAAAGATATAAAAATGAAATAGAATGCGAACAGATGAAAAGATATAAAAATCAAATAGAATGCGAACAGATAAAAAGATATAAAAATGAAATAGAATGAGAACAGATAAAAAGATATAAAAATGAAATAGAATGCGGACAGATAAATAGATATAAAAATGAAATAGAATGCGGACAGATAAAAAGATATAAAAATGAAATAGAATGCAGACAGATAAAAAGATATAAAAATGAAATAGAATGCGAACAGATAAAAAGATATAAAAATTAAATAGAATGCGACCAGATGAAAAGATATAAAAATGAAATAGAATGCGAACAGATAAAAAGATATAAAAATGAAATAGAATGCGAACAGATAAAAAGATCTAAAAATGAAATAGTATGCGCACATATGAAAAGAGACAAACATGAAATAGAATGCGAACAGATAAAAAGATATAAAAATGAAATAGAATGCGGACCGATAAAAAGATATAAAAATGAAATAGTATGCGCACAGATAAAAAGATATAAAAATGAAATAGAATGCGGACAGATAAAAGATATAAAAATGAAATAGAATGCGAACAGATAAAAAGATATAAAAAAGTAAATAGAATGCGAACAGATAAAAAGATAAAAAAATGAAATAGCATGCGGACAGATAAAAAGATATAAAAATGAAATAGAATGCGGACAGATAAAAAGATATAAAAATGAAATAGAATGCGAACAGATAAAAAGATATAAAAATGAAACAGAATGCGAACAGATAAAAAGATATAAAAATGAAATAGTATGCGGACAGATAAAAAGATATAAAAATGAAATAGAATGCGGACAGATAAAAAGATATAAAAATGAAATAGAATGCGAACAGATGAAAAGATATAAAAATGAAATAGAATGCGAACAGATAAAAAGATATAAAAATGAAATAGTATGCGAACAGATAAACAGATATAAAAATGAAATAGAATGCGGACAGATAAAAAGATATAAAAATGAAATAGAATGCGAACAGATAAAAAGATGTAAAAATGAAATAGAATGCGGACCGATGAAAAGATATAAAAATGAAATAGAATGCGAACAGATAAAAAGATATAAAAATGAAATAGAATGCGAACAGATAAAAAGATATAAAAATGAAACAGAATGCGAACAGATAAAACGATATAAAAATGAAATAGTATGCGGACAGATAAAAAGATATAAAAATGAAATAGAATGCGGACAGATAAAAAGATATAAAAATGAAATAGAATGCGAACAGATAAAAAGATATAAAAATGAAATAGTATGCGAACAGATAAACAGATATAAAAATGAAAAAGAATGCGGACAGATAAAAAGATATAAAAATGAAATAGAATGCGAACAGATAAAAAGATATAAAAATGAAATAGAATGCGAACAGATGAAAAGATATAAAAATGAAATAGACTGCGAACAGATAAAAAGATGTAAAAATGAAATAGTAGGGGGACAGATAAAAAGATATATAAATGAAATAGAATGCGAACAGATAAAAAGATATAAAAATGAAATAGAATGCGAACAGATAAAAAGATGTAAGAATGAAATAGTATGCGAACAGATAAAAAGATATAAAAATTAAAAAGAATGCGGACAGATAAAAAGATATAAAAATTAAATAGAATTCGAACAGATGAAAAGATAGTAAAATGAAATAGAATGCGAACAGATAAAAAGATATAAAAATGAAATAGAATGCGAACAGATAAAAAGATATAAAAATGAAATAGAATGCGGACAGATAAAAAGATAAACAAATGAAATAGAATGCGGACAGATAAAAAGATATAAAAATGAAATAGAATGCGGACAGATAAAAAGTTATAAAAAGGAAATAGAATGCGAACAGATAAAAAGATACAAAAATGAAATAGAATGCGAACAGATAAAAAGATATAAAAATTAAATAGAATGCGAACAGATGAAAAGATATAAAAATGAAATAGAATGCGAACAGATAAAAAGATATAAAAATGAAATAGAATGCGAACAGATAAAAAGATTTAAAAATGAAATAGTATGCGAACAGATGAAAAGATATAAAAATGAAATAGAATGCGAACAGATAAAAAGATATAAAAATGAAATAGAATGCGAACAGATAAAAAGATCTAAAAATGAAATAGTATGCGCACATATGAAAAGATACAAAAATGAAATAGAATGCGAACAGATAAAAAGATGTAAAAATGAAATAGAATGCGGAATGATAAAAAGATATAAAAATGAAATAGTATGCGCACAGATGAAAAGATATAAAAATGAAATAGAATGCGGACAGATAAAAAGATATAAAAATGAAATAGAATGCGAACAGATAAAAAGATATAAAAATGAAATAGAATGCGAACAGATAAAAAGATATAAAAATGAAATAGTATGCGGACAGATAAAAAGATATAAAAATGAAATAGAATGCGGACATATAAAAAGATATAAAAATGAAATAGAATGCGAACAGATGAAAAGATATAAAAATGAAATAGAATGCGAACAGATAAAAAGATATAAAAATGAAATAGTATGCGGACAGATAAAAAGATATAAAAATGAAATAGAATGCGGACAGATAAAAAGATATAAAAATGAAATAGAATGCGAACAGATAAAAAGATTTAAAAATGAAATAGAATGCGGACAGATAAAAATATGCAAAAAATTAAATAGAATGCGGACCGATAAAAAGATATAAAAATGAAATAGAATGCGGACAGATAAAAAGATATAAAAATGAAATAGAATGCGGATAGATAAAAAGATACAAAAATGAAATAGAATGCGAACAGATAAAAAGATATAAAAAGGAAATAGTATGCGAACAGATAAAAAGATATAAAAAGGAAATAGAATGCGGACAGATAAAAAGATCTAAAAATGAAATAGTATGCGCACATATGAAAAGATACAAAAATTAAATAGAATGCGAACAATAAAAAGATATAAAAATTAAATAGAATGCGGACCGATAAAAAGATATAAAAATGAAATAGTATGCGCACAGATAAAAAGATATAAAAATTAAATAGAATGCGGACAGATAAAAAGATATAAAAATGAAATAGAATGCGAACAGATAAAAAGATATAAAAATGAAATAGAATGAGAACAGATAAAAAGATATAAAAATGAAATAGAATGCGGACAGATAAAAAGATATAAAAATGAAATAGAATGCGGACAGATAAAAAGATATAAAAATGAAATAGAATGCGAACAGATGAAAAGATATAAAAATGAAATAGAATGCGAACAGATAAAAAGATATAAAAATGAAATAGTATGCGAACAGATAAACAGATATAAAAATGAAACAGAATGCGGACAGATAAAAAGATATAAAAATGAAACAGAATGCGAACAGATAAAAAGATTTAAAAATGAAATAGAATGCGGACCGATGAAAAGATATAAAAATGAAATAGAATGCGAACAGATAAAAAGATATAAAAATGAAATAGAATGCGAATAGATAAAAAGATATAAAAATGAAATAGAATGCAAACAGATAAAAAGATATAAAAATGAAATAGTATGCGGACAGATAAAAAGATATAAAAATGAAATAGAACGCTGACAGATAAAAAGATATAAAAATGAAATAGAATGCGATCAGATAAAAAGATATAAAAATGAAATAGTATGCGAACAGATAAACAGATATAAAAATGAAAAAGAATGCGGACAGATAAAAAGATATAAAAATGAAATAGAATGCGAACAGATGAAAAGATATATAAATGAAATAGAATGCGAACAGATAAAAAGATATAAAAATGAAATAGAATGCGGACAGATAAAAAGATATAAAAATGAAATAGAATGCGAACAGATAAAAAGATATAAAAATTAAATAGAATGCGAACAGATAAAAAGATATAAAAATTAAATAGAATGCGAACAGATTAAAAGATACAAAAATGAAATAGAATGGTAACAGATAAAAAGATATAAAAATGAAATAGAATGCGAACAGATAAAAAGATATAAAAATGAAATAGTATGCGGACAGATAAAAATATATAAAAATGAAATAGAATGCGGACAGATAAAAATATGTAAAAAATTATATAGAATGCGGACCGATAAAAAGATATAAAAATGAAATAGAATGCGGACAGATAAAAAGATATAAAAATGAAATAGAATGCGAACAGATGAAAAGATATAAAAATGAAATAGAATGCGAACAGATAAAAAGATATAAAAATGAAATAGAATGCGAACAGATGAAAAGAAATAAAAATGAAATAGAATGCGAACAGATAAAAAGATATAAAAATGAAATAGAATGCGAACAGATAAAAAGATATAAAAATGAAATAGTATGCGCACATATGAAAAGATACAAAAATAAAATAGAATGCGAACAAATAAAAAGATATAAAAATGAAATAGTATGCGAACAGAGGAAAAGATATAAAAATGAAATAGAATGCGAACAGATAAAAAGATATAAAAATGAAATAGTATGCGAACAGATGAAAAGATATAAAAATCAAATAGAATGCGAACAGATAAAAAGATATAAAAATGAAATAGAATGAGAACAGATAAAAAGATATAAAAATGAAATAGAATGCGGACAGATAAAAAGATATAAAAATGAAATAGAATGCGGACAGATAAAAAGATATAAAAATGAAATAGAATGCGGACAGATAAAAAGATATAAAAATGAAATAGAATGCGAACAGATAACAAGATATAAAAATGAAATAGAATGCGAACAGATAAAAAGATATAAAAATGAAATAGAATGCGACCAGATGAAAAGATATAAAAATGAAATAGAATGCGAACAGATAAAAAGATATAAAAATGAAATAGAATGCGAACAGATAAAAAGATCTAAAAATGAAATAGTATGCGCACATATGAAAAGATACAAAAATGAAATAGAATGCGAACAGATAAAAAGATATAAAAATGAAATAGAATGCGGAATGATAAAAAGATATAAAAATGAAATAGTATGCGCACAGATAAAAAGATAGTAAAATGAAATAGAATGCGGACAGATAAAAAGATATAAAAATGAAATAGAATGCGAACAGATAAAAAGATATAAAAATGAAATAGAATGCGAACAGATAAAAAGATATAAAAATGAAATGGAATGCGGACAGATAAAAAGATATAAAAATGAAAAAGAATGCGGACAGATAAAAAGATATAAAAATGAAAAAGAATGCGGACAGATAAAAAGATATAAAAATGAAATAGAATGCGGACAGATAAAAAGATATAAAAATGAAATAGAATGCGAACAGATAAAAAGATTTAAAAATGAAATAGAATGCGGACAGATAACAATATATATAAATGAAATAGAATGCGAACAGATAAAAGATATAAAAATGAAATAGAATGCGGACAGATAAAAAGATACAAAAGTGAAATAGAATGCGAACAGATAAAAGATATAAAAATGAAATAGAATGCGAACAGATAAAAAGATATAAAAATGAAATAGTATGCGGACAGATAAAAATATATAAAAGTGAAATATAATGCGGACAGATAAAAGATATAAAAATGAAATAGTATGCGAACAGATGAAAAGATATTTAAAATGAAATAGAATGCGAACAGATAAAAAGATATAAGAATGAAATAGAATGGGAACAGATAAAAAGATATAAAAAATTTCATAGAATGCGGACCGATAAAAAGATATAAAAATTAAAAAGAATGCGGACAGATAAAAAGATATAAAAATGAAATAGAATGCGGACAGATAAAAAGATATAAAAATGAAATAGAATGCGGACAGATAAAAATATATAAAAATGAAACAGAATGCGAACAGATAAAAAGATATAAAAATGAAATAGTATGCGAACAGATACAAAGATATAAACATGAAATAGAATGCGGACAGATAAAAAGATATAAAAATGAAATAGAATGTCGACAGATAAAAAGATATAAAAATGAAATAGAATGCGAACAGATAAAAAGATATAAAAAATTAAATAGAATGCGGACAGATAAAACGATATAAACATGAAATAGAATGCGGACAGATAAAAAGATATAAAAATGAAATAGAATGCGGACAGATAAAAAGATATAAAAATGAAATAGAATGCGAACAGATAAAAAGATATAAAAAATGAAATAGAATGCGGACAGATAAAAAGATATAAAAATGAACTAGAATGCGGACAGATAAAAAGATATAAAAATGAAATAGAATGCGAACAGATAAAAAGATATAAAAATGACATAGAATGCGGACAGACAAAAAGATATAAAAATGAAATAGAATGCGGACAGATAAAAAGATATAAAATGAAATAGAATGCGGACAGATAAACAGATATAAAAATGAAATAGAATGCGGACAGATAAAAAGATAAAAAAATGAAATAGAATCCGGACAGATAAAAAGATTTAAATATTTAATAGAAGTCGAACAGATAAAAAGATATAAAAATGAAATAGAATGCGGACAGATAAAAATATATAAAAATGAAATAGAATGCGAACAGATAAAAAGATATAAAAATGAAATAGAATTCGGACAGACAAAAAGATATATAAATGAAATAGAATTCGGACGGATAAAAAGATATAAAAATGAAATAGAATTCTGACAGATCAAAAGATATAAAAATGAAATAGAATGCGAACAGATAAAAAGATATAAAAATGAAATAGAATGCGGACAGATAAAAAGATATAAAAATTAAAAAGAATGCGGACGGATAAAAAGATATAACAATTAAATAGAATGCGGACAGATAAAAAGATATACAAATGAAATAGAATGCGAACAGATAAAAAGATATAAAAATGAAATAGAATGAGAACAGATAAAAAGATATGAAAATGAAATAGAATGGTGACAGATAAAAAGATATAAAAATGCAATAGAATGCGAACAGATAAAAAGATATAAAAATGAAATAAAATGCGGACAGATAAAAAGATATAAAAATGAAATAGAATTCGGACCGATAAAAAGATATAAAAATTAAATAGAATCCGAACATATAAAAAGATATAAACATGAAATAGAATCCGAACATATAAAAAGATATAAAAATGAAACAGAATGCGAACAGATAAAAAGATAAAAAATGAAATAGAATGCGGACAGATAGAAAGATATAAAAATGAAATAGAATGCGAACAGATAAAGAGATATAAAAATGAAATAGAATGCGGACAGATAAAAAGATATAAAAATGAAATAGAATGCAGACAGCTAAAAAGATATAAAAATGAAATAGAATGCGGACAGATAAAAAGATATAAAAATGAAATAGAATGCGGACAGATAAAAAGACATAAAAATGAAATAGAATGCGAACATATAAAAAGATATAAAACTGAAATAGAATCCGCAGATAGAAAGATATAAAAATGAAATAGAATGCGGACAGATAAAAAGATATAAAAATTCAATAGAAGTCAGACAAATAAAAAGATATACAAATGAAATAGAATGCGGACAGATTAAAAGATATAACAATGAAATAGGATGCGAACAGATAAAAAGATATAAAGATTCAATAGAATGCGAACAGATAAAAAGATATAAAAATTCAATAAAAAGTGAATAGATAAAAAGATATAGAAATTCAATAAAAAGTGAATAGATAAAAAGATATAAAAATTCAATAAAAAGTTGATAGATAAAAAGACATAAAAATTCAATTGAAAGTTGACATTTGAAAAGATATAAAAATTAAATAAACAATGGATACATAAAAAGATATAAAAATTAAATAAAAAGTGAATAGATAAAAAGATATAAAAATTCAATAAAACCGGACTAGATAAACAGATATAAAAATTAAATAAAAAGTGGATAGATGAAAAGATATAAAAAATTCAATAAAAAGTGAATAGATAAAAAAATATAAAAATTCAATAAAAAGTGGATAGATAAAAAGATATAAAAATTCAATAAAAAGTGGATAGATAAAAGGATATAAAAATTCAATAAAAAGTAAATAGATAAAAAGATATAAAAAATTCAATAAAAAGTAAATAGATAAAAGATATAAAAAATTCAATAAAATATAAATAAAATAAAAGGATATAAAAATTCAATAAAAAGTAGAAAGATAAAAAGATATACAAATTAAATAAAAAGTGGATAGATAAAAAGATATAAAAATTCAATAAAAAGTGGAAAGATAAAGAGATATAAACATTCAATAAAAAGTGAATAGATAAATAGATATAAAAATTAAATAAAAAGTGGATAGATAAAAATATATAAAAATTCAATAAAAAGTGAATAGATAAAAAGATATAAAAATTCAATAAAAAGTGGGTAGATAAAAAGATATGAAAATTCAATAAAAAGTTAATAGATAAAAAGATATAAAAATTCAATAAAAAGTTAATAGATAAAAAGATATAAAAATTCAATAAAAAGTGGATAGATAAAAAGATATAAAAATTCAATAAAAAGTTAATAGATACAAAGATATAAAAATTCAATAAAAAGTTAATAGATAAAAAGATATAAAAATTAAATAAAAAGTGGATAGATAAAAAGATATAAAAATTCAATAAAAAGTGGATAGATAAAAAGATATAAAAATTCAATAAAAAGTTGATAGATAAAAATATATAAAAATTCAATAAAAAGTTAATAGATAAAAAGATATAAAAATTCAATAAAAAGTGGATAAATAAAAAGATAAAAAATTCAATAAAAAGTTAATGGATAAAAAGATATAAAAATTCAATAAAAAGTGGATAGATGAAAAGATATAAATATTAAACAAAAAGTGAATAGATAAAAAGATATAAAAATTCAATGAAAAGTGGATAGATAAAAAGATATAAAAATTCAATTAAAAGTGGATAGAAAAAAAGATGTAAAAATTAAACAAAAAGTGGATAGATAAAAAGATATAACAATTAAACAAAAAGTGAATAGATAAAAAGATACAATAATTCAATAAAAAGTTGATAGATAAGAAGATATAAAAATTCAATAGAAAGTGGATAGATAAAAAGATATAAAAATTCAATAAAAAGTTGATAGATAAAAATATATAAAAATTCAATAAAAAGTTAATAGATAAAAAGATATAAAAATTTAATAAAAAGTGGATAGATAAAAAGATATAAAAATTCAATAAAAAGTTAATAGATAAAAAGATACAAAAATTCAATAAAAAGTGGAAAGATAAAAAGATATAAAAATTCAATAAAAAGTGGATAGATAAAAAGATATAAAAATTCAATAAAAAGTGGATAGATAAAAAGATATAAAAATTCAATAAAAAGTTAATAGATAAAAAGATATAAAAATTCAATAAAAAGTTAATAGATAAAAAGATATAAAAATTCAATAAAAAGTCTATACATGAAAAGATATAAAAATTCAATAAAAAGTTAATAGATAAAAAGTAATAAAAATTAAATAAAAAGTTAATAGATAAAAAGATATAAAAATTCAATAAAAAGTTAATAGATAAAAAGATATAAAAATTCAATAAAAAGTGGATAGATAAAAAGATATAAAAATTAAATAAAAAGTTAATAGATAAAAAGATATAAAAATTCAATAAAAAGTTAATAGATAAAAAGATATAAAAATTCAATAAAATGTTAATAGATAAAAAGATACAAAAATTCAATATAAAGTGGATAGATGAAAAGATATAAAAATTAAATAAAAAGTGGATAGATACAAAGATACAAAAATTCAATAAAAAGTAAATAGATAAAAAGATATACAAACTTCAATAAAAAGTACATAGATAAAAAGATATAAAAATTCAATAAAAAGTAAAGAGATAAAAAGATATAAAAATTAAATAAAAAGTTGATAGATGAAAAGATATAAAAAATTCAATAAAAAGTTGATAGATAAAAAGATATAAAAATTAAATAAAAAGTTGATAGATGAAAAGATACCAAAAATTCAATAAAAAGTTAATAGATAAAAAGATATAAAAATTAAATAAACACATGATAAATAAAAAGATAACAAAATACAATAAAAAGTGGATAGATGAAAAGATACAAAAATTCAATAAAAAGTGGATAGATAAAAAGATATAAAAATTAAATAAAAAGTGGATAGATGAAAAGATATAGAAATTAAAGAAAAAGTTGATAGATGAAAAGATATAAAAAATTCCATAAAAAGTTGATAGATAAAAAGATATAAAAATTAAATAAAAAGGTGATAAATGAAAAGATAACTAAATACAATAAAAAGTGGATAGATAAAAAGATATAAAAATTAAATAAAAAGTGGATAGATGAAAAGATATAAAAATTAAATAAAAAGTTGATAGATGAAAGGATACAAAAATTCAATAAAAAGTGGATAGAGTCAAAGATATAAAAATTAAATAAAAAGTGGATAGATGAAAAGATATAAAAAATTCAATAAAAAGTTGATAGATAAAAAGATATAAAAATTAAAGAAACAGTTGATAGATGAAAAGATATAAAAAATTCCATAAAAAGTTGATAGATAAAAAGATATAAAAATTAAATAAAAAGTGGATAGATAAAAAGATAGAAAAATTAAATAAAAAGTTGACAGATGAAAAGATACAAAAATTCAATAAAAAGTGGATAGATAAAAAGATATAAAAATTCAATAAAAAGTGGATAGATGAAAAGATATAAAAAATTCAATAAAAAGTTGATAGATAAAAAGATATAAAAATTAAAGAAAAAGTTGATAGATGAAAAGATATAAAAAATTCCATAAAAAGTTGATAGATAAAAAGATATAAAAATTAAATAAAAAGGTGATAAATAAAAAGATAACAAAATACAATAAAAAGTGGATAGATGAAAAGATATAAAAATTCAATAAAAAGTTGATAGATGAAAAGATACAAAAATTCAATAAAAAGTGGATAGATAAAAAGATAGAAAAATTAAATAAAAAGGTGATAAATAAAAAGACAACAAAATACAATAAAAAGTGGATAGATGAAAAGATACAAAAATTCAATAAAAAGTGGATAGATAAATAGATATAAAAATTCAATAGAAACTGGATAGATAAAAAGATATAAAAATTCAATAAATGTGGATAGATAAAAAGATATAAAAATTCAATAAAAACTGAATAGATAAAAAGATATAAAAATTCAATAAAAAGTTGATAGATAACAAGATATAAAAATTCAATAAAAAGTTAATAGATGAAAAGATATAAAAATTCAATAAAAAGTGGATAGATAAAAAGATATAAAAATTCAATACAAAGTTAATAGATAAAAAGATATAAAAATTCAATAAAAAGTGGATAGATAAAAAGATATAAAAATTCAATAAAAAGGTTATAGATAAAAAGATATATAAATTCAATAAAAAGTGGATAGATAAAAAGATATACATATTCAATAAAAAGTTAATGGATAAAAAGATATAAAAATTCAATAAAAAGTGGATAGATAAAAAGATATAAAAATTCAATAAAAAGTGGATAGATGAAAAGATATAAAAATTAAACAAAAAGTGAATAGATAAAAAGATATAAAAATTCAATAAAAGGTGGATAGATAAAAAGATATAAAAATTCAATAAAAAGTGGATAGATACAAAGATATAAAAATTAAACAAAAAGTGAATAGATAAAAAGATATAAAAATTAAACAAAAAGTGAATAGATAAAAAGATATAAAAATTCAATAAAAAGTGGATAGATAAAAAGATATAAAAATTCAATAAAAAGTTAATAGATAAAAAGATATAAAAATTCAATAAAAAGTGGATAGATAAAAAGATATAAAAATTCAATAAAAAGTGGATAGATAAAAAGATATAAAAATTAAACAAAAAGTGAATAGATAAAAAGATATACAAATTCAATAAAAAGTGGATAGATAAAAAGATAGAAAAATTCAATAAAAAGTGGAAAGATAAAAAGATATAAACATTCAATAAAAAGTGGATAGATAAAAAGATATAAAAATTCAATAAAAAGTTAATAGATAAAAAGATATAAAAATTCAATAAAAAGTTAATAGATAAAAAGATATAAAAATTCAATAAAAAGTGGAAAGATAAAAAGATATACAAATTAAATAAAAAGTGGATAGATAAAAAGATATAAAAATTAAATAAAAAGTGGAAAGATAAAAAGATATCAACATTCAATAAAAAGTGAATAGATAAAAAGATATAAAAATTCAATAAAAAGTTAATAGATAAATAGATATAAAAATTCAATAAAAAGTGAATAGATAAAAAGATATAAAAATTCAATAAAAAGTGGATAGATAAAAAGATATAAAAATTCAATAAAAAGTTAATAGATAAAAAGATTTAAAAATTCAATAAAAAGTGAATAGATAAAAAGATATAAAAATTCAATAAAAAGTGGATAGATAAAAAGATATAAAAATTCAAGAAAAAGTGGATAGATACAAAGATATAAAAATTTAAGAAAAAGTTAATAGATAAAAAGATATAAAAATTCAATAAAAAGTGGATAGATAAAAAGATATAAAAATTCAATAAAAAGTGGATAGATAAAAAGATATAAAAATTCAATAAAAAGTTAATAGATAAAAAGATATAAAAATTCAATAAAAAGTTAATAGATAAAAAGAGATAAAAATTCAATAAAAAGTGGATAGATAAAAAGATAAAAAAATTCAATAAAAAGTTAATGGATAAAAAGATATAAAACTTAAATAAAAAGTTGATAGATGAAAAGATATAAATATTAAACAAAAAGTGAATAGATAAAAAGATATAAAAATTCAATAAAAAGTGGATAGATAAAAGATATAAAAATTCAATAAAACGTGGATAGATAAAAAGATATAAAAATTAAACAAAAAGTGAATAGATAAAAAGATATAAAAATTAAACAAAAAGTGAATAGATAAAAAGATATAAAAATTCAATAAAAAGTGGATAGATAAAAAGATATAAAAATTAAACAAAAAGTGAATAGATAAAAAGATATACAAATTCAATAAAAAGTGGATAGATAAAAAGATAGAAAAATTCAATAAAAAGTGGACAGATAAAAAGATATAAACATTCAATAAAAAGTGGATAGATAAAAAGATATAAAAATTCAATAAAAAGTTAATAGATAAAAAGATATAAAAATTCAATAAAAAGTTAATAGATAAAAAGATATAAAAATTCAATAAAAAGTGGAAAGATAAAAAGATATACAAATTAAATAAAAAGTGGATAGAGAAAAAGATATAAAAATAAAATAAAAAGTGGAAAGATAAAAAGATATAAACATTCAATAAAAAGTGAATAGATAAAAAGATATAAAAATTCAATAAAAAGTAAATAGATAAATAGATATAAAAATTCAATAAAAAGTGGATAGATAAAAAGATATAAAAATTCAATAAAAAGTGAATAGATAAAAAGATATAAAAATTCAATAAAAAGTGGATAGATAAAAAGATCTAAAAATTCAATAAAAAGTTAAAAGATAAAAAGATTTAAAAATTCAATAAAAAGTTAATAGATAAAAAGATATAAAAATTCAATAAAAAGTTAATAGATAAAAAGAGATAAAAATTCAATAAAAAGTGGATAGATAAAAAGATATAAAAATTCAATAAAAAGTTAATGGATAAAAAGATATAAAAATTCAATAAAAAGTTGATAGAACAAAAGATATAAATATTAAACAAAAAGTGAATAGATAAAAAGATATAAAAATTCAATAAAAAGTGGATAGATAAAAGATATAAAAATTCAATAAAACGTGGATAGATAAAAAGATATAAAAATTAAACAAAAAGTGAATAGATAAAAAGATATAAAAATTAAACAAAAAGTGAATAGATAAAAAGATATAAAAATTCAATAAAAAGTGGATAGATAAGAAGATATAAAAATTCAATAGAAAGTGGATAGACAAAAAGATATAAAAATTCAATAAAAAGTGGATAGATAAAAAGATATAAAAATTCAATAAAAAGTTAATAGATAAAAAGATATAAAAATTCAATAAAAAGTGGATAGATGAAAAGATATAAAAATTCAATAAAAAGTTAATAGATAAAAAGTTATAAAAATTAAATAAAAAGTTAATAGATAAAAAGATATAAAAATTCAATACAAAGTTAATAGATAAAAAGATATAAAAATTAAAAAAAAAGTAGATAGATAAAAAGATATAAAAATTCAATAAACAGTTAATAGATAAAAAGATATAAAAATTCAATAAAAAGTTAATGGATAAAAAGATATAAAAATTCAATAAAAAGTTAATAGATAAAAAGATATAAAAATTCAATAAAAAGTTAATAGATAAAGAGATACAAGAATTCAATAAAAAGTGGATAGATGAAAAGATATAAAAATTAAATAAAAAGTGGATAGATAAAAAGATACAAAAATTCAATACAAAGTAAATAGATAAAAAGATATACAAAATTCAATAAAAAGTAAATAGATAAAAAGATATAAAAATTCAATAAAAAGTAAATAGACAAAAAGATATAAAAATTAAATAAAAAGTTGATAGATGAAAAGATATAAAAAATTCAATAAAAAGTTGATAGATAAAAAAATATAAAAATTAAATAAAAAGTTGATAAATAAAAAAATAACAAAATACAATAAAAAGTGGATAGATGAAAATATTCAAAAATTCAATAAAAAGTGGATAGATAAAAAGATATAAAAATTAAATAAAAAGTGGATAGATGAAAGGATATAAAAAATTCAATAAAAAGTTGATAGATAAAAAGATATAAAAATTAAATAAAAAGTTGATAGATGAAAGATATAAAAAATTCCATAAAAAGTTGATAGATAAAAAGATATAAAAATTAAATAAAAAGGTGATAAATAAAAAGATAACAAAATACAATAAAAAGTGAATAGATGAAAAGATATAAAAATTAAATAAAAAGTTGATGGATGAAAAGATACAAAAATTCAATAAAAAGTGGATAGATGAAAAGATATAAAAATTAAATAAAAAGGTGATAAATTAAAAGATAACAAAATACAATAAAAAGTGGATAGATGAAAAGATACAAAAATTCAATAAAAAGTGGATAGATAAATAGATATAAAAATTCAATAGAAACTGGATAGATAAACAGATATAAAAATTCAATAAATGTGGATAGATAAAAAGATATAAAAATTCAATAAAAAGTGAATAGATAAAAAGATATAAAAATTCAATAAAAAGTTGATAGATAAAAAGATATAAAAATTCAATAAAAAGTTAATAGATGAAAAGATATAAAAATTCAATAAAAAGTGGATAGACAAAAAGATATAAAAATTCAATACAAAGTTAATAGATAAAAAGATATAAAAATTCAATAAAAAGTGGATAGATGAAAAGATATAAAAATTCAATAGAAACTGGATAGATAAAAAGATATAAAAATTCAATAAAAAGTGAATAGATAAAAAGAATAAAAATTCGATAAAAAGTTAATAGATGAAAAGATAAAAAATTCAATAAAAAGTTAATAGATGAAAAGATATAAAAATTCAATAAAAAGTGGATAGACAAAAAGATATAAAAATTCAATACAAAGTTAATAGATACAAAGATATAAAAATTAAATAAAAAGTGAATAGATAAAAAGATATGAAAATTCAATAAAAAGTTAATAGATAAAAAGATATAAAAATTCAATAAAAAGTGGATAGATAAAAAGATATAAAAATTCAATAAAAAGTGGATAGATAAAAAGATATAAAAATTCAATAAAAAGTGGATAGATAAAAAGATATAAAAATTAAACAAAAAGTGAATAGATGAAAAGATATAAAAATTAAACAAAAAGTGATTAGATAAAAAGATATAAAAATTCAATAAAAAGTGGATAGATAAAATGATAGAAAAATTCAATAGAAAGTGGATAGATAAAAAGATATAAAAATTCAATAAAAAGTGGATAGATAAAAAGATATAAAAATTCCATAAAAAGTGGAAAGATAAAAAGATATAAAAATTCAATAAAAAGTGGATAGATAAAAAGATATAAAAATTCAATAAAAAGTTAATAGATAAAAAGATATAAAAATTAAATAAAAAGTGGATAGATAAAAAGATATAAAAATTCAATAAAAAGTTAATAGATAAAAAGATATAAAAATTCAATAAAAAGTGGATAGATAAAAAGATATAAAAATTCAATAAAAAGTGGATAGATAAAAAGATATAAAAATTAAATAAAAAGTGGATAGATAAAAAGATATAAAAATTCAATAAAAAGTTAATAGATAAAAAGATATAAAAATTCAATAAAAATTAATAGATGAAAAGATATAAAAATTCAATAAAAAGTGGATAGATGAAAAGATATAAAAATTCAATAAAAAGTTAATAGATAAAAAGTTATAAAAATTAAATAAAAAGTTAATAGATGAAAAGATATAAAAATTCAATAAAAAGTTAATAGATAAAAAGATATAAAAATTCAATAAAAAGTGGATAGATAAAAAGATATAAAAATTCAATAAAAAGTTAATAGATAAAAAGATATAAAAATTAAATAAAAAGTTAATAGATAAAAAGATATAAAAATTCAAGAAAAAGTTAATAGATAAAAAGATATAAAAATTCAATAAAAAGTTAATAGATAAAAAGATATAAAAATTCAATAAAAAGTTGAAAGATAAAAAGATATACAAATTCAATAAAAAGTGGATAGATAAAAAGATATAAAAATTCAATAAAAAGTAAATAGATAAAAAGATATAAAAATTCAATAAAAAGTTAATAGATAAAAAGATATAAAAATTCAATAAAAAGTTAATAGATAAAAAGATATAAAAATTCAATAAAAAGTGGATAGATAAAAAGATATAAAAATTCAATAAAAAGTGGATAGATAAAAAGATATAAAAATTCAATAAAAAGTTAATAGATAAAAAGATATAAAAATTCAATAAAAAGTTAATAGATAAAAAGATATAAAAATTCAATAAAAAGTGGATAGATAAAAAGATATAAAAATTCAATAATAAGTTAATGGATAAAATAATATAAAAATTCAATAAAAAGTTGATAGATGAAAAGATATAAATATTAAACAAAAAGTGAATAGATAAAAAGATATAAAAATTCAATAAAAAGTGGATAGATAAAAAGATATAAAAATTAAACAAAAAGTGAATAGATACAAAGATATAAAAATTCAATAAAAAGTTAATAGATAAAAAGATATAAAAATTCAATAAAAAGTGGATAGATAAAAAGATATAAAAATTCAATAAAAAGTGGATAGATAAAAAGATATAAAAATTCAATAAAAAGTTAATAGATAAAAAGATATAAAAATTCAATAAAAAGTGGAAAGATAAAAAGATATAAAAATTCAATAAAAAGTGGATAGATAAAAAGATATAAAAATTCAATAAAAAGTTAATAGATAAAAAGATATAAAAATTAAATAAAAAGTGGATAGATAAAAAGATATAAAAATTCAATAAAAAGTGGATAGATAAAAAGATATAAAAATTCAATAAAAAGTGGATAGATAAAAAGATATAAAAATTAAATAAAAAGTGGATAGATAAAAAGATATAAAAATTCAATAAAAAGTTAATAGATAAAAAGATATAAAAATTCAATAAAAAGTTAATAGATGAAAAGATATAAAAATTCAATAGAAAGTGGATAGATAAAAAGATATAAAAATTCAATAAAAAGTGGATAGATAAAAAGATATAAAAATTCCATAAAAAGCCGAAAGATAAAAAGATATAAAAATTCAATAAAAAGTGGCCAGATAAAAAGATATAAAAATTCAATAAAAAGTTAATAGATAAAAAGATATAAAAATTCAATAAAAAGTGGATAGATAAAAAGATATAAAAATTCAATAAAAAGTTAATAGATAAAAAAATATAAAAATTCAATAAAAAGTGGATAGATAAAAAGATATAAAAATTCAATAAAAAGTGGATAGATAAAAAGATATAAAAATTCAATAAACAGTGGATAGATAAAAAGATATAAAAATTCTATAAAAAGTGAATAGATAAAAAGATATAAAAATTCAATAAAAAGTTAATAGATAAAAAGATATAAAAATTCAATAAAAAGTGGATAGATAAAAAGATAAAAAAATTCAATAAAAAGTTAATGGATAAAAAGATATAAAAATTCAATAAAAAGTGGATAGATGAAAAGATATAAATATTAAACAAAAAGTGAATAGATAAAAAGATATAAAAATTCAATAAAAAGTGGATAGATAAAAAGATATAAAAATTCAATAAAAAGTGGATAGATAAAAAGATATAAAAATTAAACAAAAAGTGAATAGATAAAAAGATATAAAAATTAAACAAAAAGTAAATAGATAAACAGATATAAAAATTCAATAAAAAGTGGATAGATAAGAAGATATAAAAATTCAATAGAAAGTGGATAGATAAAAAGATATACAAATTCAATAAAAAGTGGATAGATAAAAAGATATAAAAATTCCATAAAAAGTGGATAGATAAAAAGATATAAAAATTCAATAAAAAGTGGATAGATAAAAAGATATAAAAATTCAATAAAAAGTGGATAGATAAAAAGATATAAAAATTCAATAAAAAGTGGATAGATAAAAAGATATAAAAATTCAATAAAAAGTAAATAGATAAAAAGATATAAAAATTCAATAAAAAGTGGATAGATAAAAAGATATAAAAATTCAATAAAAAGTGGATAGATAAAAAGATATAAAAATTCAATAAAAAGTGGATAGATAAAAAGATATAAAAATTCAATAAAAAGTGAATAGATAAAAAGATATAAAAATTCAATAAAAAGTTAATAGATAAAAAGATATAAAAATTCAATAAAAAGTGGATAGATAAAAAGATATAAAAATTCAATAAAAAGTTAATAGATAAAAAGATATAAAAATTCAATAAAAAGTTAATAGATGAAAAGATATAAAAATTCAATAAAAAGTGGATGGATAAAAAGATATAAAAATTCAATAAAAAGTGGATAGATAAAAAGATATAAAAATTCAATAAAAAGTGAATAGATAAAAAGATATAAAAATTCAATAAAAAGTTAATAGATAAAAAGATATAAAAATTCAATAAAAAGTGGATAGATAAAAAGATAAAAAAATTCAATAAAAAGTTAATGGATAAAAAGATATAAAAATTCAATAAAAAGTGGATAGATGAAAAGATATAAATATTAAACAAAAAGTGAATAGATAAAAAGATATAAAAATTCAATAAAAAGTGGATAGATAAAAAGATATAAAAATTCAATACAAAGTTAATAGATAAAAAGATATAAAAATTAAACAAAAAGTGAATAGATAAAAAGATATAAAAATTAAACAAAAAGTGAATAGATAAAAATATATAAAAATTCAATAAAAAGTGGATAGATAAGAAGATATAAAAATTCAATAGAAAGTGGATAGATAAAAAGATATAAAAATTCAATAAAAAGTTAATAGATAAAAAGATATAAAAATTCCATAAAAAGCCGAAAGATAAAAAGATATAAAAATTCAATAAAAAGTTGCCAGATAAAAAGATATAAAAATTCTATAAAAAGTTAATAGATAAAAAGATATAAAAATTCAATAAAAAGTGGATAGATAAAAAGATATAAAAATTCAATAAAAAGTTAATAGATAAAAAAATATAAAAATTCAATAAAAAGTGGATAGATAAAAAGATATAAAAATTCAATAAAAAGTGGATAGATAAAAAGATAAAAAAATTCAATAAAAAGTTAATGGATAAAAAGATATAAAAATTCTATAAAAAGTGGATAGATGAAAAGATATAAATATTAAACAAAAAGTGAATAGATAAAAAGATATAAAAATTCAATAAAAAGTGGATAGATAAAAAGATATAAAAATTCAATAAAAAGTGGATAGATAAAAAGATATAAAAATTAAACAAAAAGTGAATAGATAAAAAGATATAAAAATTAAACAAAAAGTGAATAGATAAACAGATATAAAAATTCAATAAAAAGTGGATCGATAAGAAGATATAAAAATTCAATAGAAAGTGGATAGATAAAAAGATATACAAATTCAATAAAAAGTGGATAGATAAAAAGATATAAAAATTCCATAAAAAGTGGATAGATAAAAAGATATAAAAAATCAATAAAAAGTGGATAGATAAAAAGATAAAAAAGTTCAATAAAAAGTTAATAGATAAAAAGATATAAAAATTCAATAAAAAGTGGATAGATAAAAAGATATAAAAATTCAATAAAAAGTAAATAGATAAAAAGATATAAAAATTCAATAAAAAGTGGATAGATAAAAAGATATAAAAATTCAATAAAAAGTGGATAGATAAAAAGATATAAAAATTCAATAAAAAGTGGATAGATAAAAAGATATAAAAATTCAATAAAAAGTTAATAGATAAAAAGATATAAAAATTCAATAAAAAGTTAATAGATAAAAAGATATAAAAATTCAATAAAAAGTGGATAGATAAAAAGATATAAAAATTCAATAAAAAGTTAATAGATAAAAAGATATAAAAATTCAATAAAAAGTTAATAGATGAAAAGATATAAAAATTCAATAAAAAGTGGATAGATAAAAAGATATAAAAATTCAATAAAAAGTGGATAGATAAAAAGATATAAAAATTCAATAAAAAGTGAATAGATAAAAAGATATAAAAATTCAATAAAAAGTTAATAGATAAAAAGATATAAAAATTCAATAAAAAGTGGATAGATAAAAATATAACAAAATTCAATAAAAACTTAATGGATAAAAAGATATAAAAATTCAATAAAAAGTGGATAGATGAAAAGATATAAATATTAAACAAAAAGTGAATAGATAAAAAGATATAAAAATTCTATAAAAAGTGGATAGATAAAAAGATATAAAAATTCAATACAAAGTTAATAGATAAAAAGATATAAAAATTAAACAAAAAGTGAATAGATAAAAAGATATAAAAATTAAACAAAAAGTGAATAGATAAAAATATATAAAAATTCAATAAAAAGTGGATAGATAAGAAGATATAAAAATTCAATAGAAAGTGGATAGATAAAAAGATATAAAAATTCAATAAAAAGTTAATAGATAAAAAGATATAAAAATTCCATAAAAAGCCGAAAGATAAAAAGATATAAAAATTCAATAAAAAGTGGCCAGATAAAAAGATATAAAAATTCAATAAAAAGTTAATAGATAAAAAGATATAAAAATTCAATAAAAAGTGGATAGATAAAAAGATATAAAAATTCAATAAAAAGTTAATAGATAAAAAAATATAAAAATTCAATAAAAAGTGGATAGATAAAAAGATATAAAAATTCAATAAAAAGTGGATAGATAAAAAGATATAAAAATTAAATAAAAAGTGGATAGATAAAAAGATATAAAAATTCAATAAAAAGTTAATGGATAAAAAGATATAAAAATTCAATAAAAAGTGGATAGATAAAAAGATATAAATATTAAACAAAAAGTGAATAGATAAAAAGATATAAAAATTCAATAAATGTGGATAGATAAAAAGATATAAAAATTCAATAAAAAGTGGATAGATAAAAAGATATAAAAATTAAACAAAAAGTAAATAGATGAAAAGATATAAAAATTAAACAAAAAGTGATTAGATAAAAAGATATAAAAATTCAATAAAAAGTGGATAGATAAAAAGATAGAAAAATTCAATAGAAAGTGGATAGATAAAAAGATACAAAAATTCAATAAAAAGTGGATAGATAACAAGATATAAAAATTCCATAAAAAGTGGAAAGATAAAAAGATATAAAAATTCAATAAAAAGTGGATAGATAAAAAGATATAAAAATTCAATAAAAAGTTAATAGATAAAAAGATATAAAAATTAAATAAAAAGTGGATAGATAAAAAGATATAAAAATTCAATAAAAAGTTAATAGATAAAAAGATATAAAAATTCAATAAAAAGTGGATAGATAAAAAGATATAAAAATTTAATAAAAAGTGGATAGATAAAAAGATATAAAAATTAAATAAAAAGTTAATAGATAAACAGATATAAAAATTCAATAAAAAGTTAATAGATAAAAAGATATAAAAATTCAATAAAAAGTTAATAGATAAAAAGATATAAAAATTCAATAAAAAGTTAATAGATGAAAAGATATAAAAATTCAATCAAAAGTGGATAGATAAAAGATATAAACAATTCAATAAAAAGTGAATAGATAAAAAGATATAAAAATTCAATAAAAAGTGGATAGATGAAAAGATATGAAAATTCAATAAAAAGTGAATGGATAAAAAGATATAAAAATTCAATGAAAAGTGGATAGATGAAAAGATATAAAAATTAAACAAAAAGTGAATAGATAAAAAGTTATAAAAATTCAATAGAAAGTGGATAGATAAAAAGATATAAAAATTCAATAAAAAGTGGATAGATAAAAAGATAAAAAAATTCAATAAAAAGTTAATAGATAAAAAGATATAAAAATTCAATAAAAAGTTAATAGATAAAAAGATATAAAAATTCAATAAAAAGTGGATAGATAAAAAGATATAAAAATTCAATAAAAAGTTAATAGATAAACAGATATAAAAATTCAATGAAAAGTGGATAGATAAAAAGATATAAAAATTCAATAAAAAGTTAATAGATAAAAAGATATAAAAATTAAATAAAAAGTTAATAGATAAAAAGATATAAAAATTCAATAAAAAGTTAATAGAAAAAAGGTATAAAAATTCAATAGAAAGTGGATAGATAAAAAGATATAAAAATTCAATAAAAAGTGGACAGATAAAAAGATATAAAAATTAAACAAAAAGTGGATAGATAAAAAGATATAAAAATTAAACAAAAAGTGAATAGATAAAAAGATATAAAAATTCAATAAATAGTGGATAGATAAAAAGATATAAAAATTCAATAGAAAGTGGATAGAAAAAAGATATAAAAATTCAATAAAAAGTTGATAGATAAAAAGATATAAAAATTCAATAAAAAGTGGATAGATAAAAAGATATAAAAATTCCATAAAAAGTGGAAAGATAAAAAGATATAAACATTAAACAAAAAGTGAATAGATAAAAAGATATAAAAATTCAATAAAAAGTGGATAGATAAAAAGATATAAAAATTACATAGAAAGTGGATAGATAAAAAGATATAAAAATTCAATAAAAAGTTAATAGATAAAAAGATATAAAAATTCAATAAAAAGTTAATAGATAAAAAGATATAAAAATTCAATAAAAAGTGGATAGACAAAAAGATATAAAAATTCAATAAAAAGTGGATAGATAAAAAGATATAAAAATTCAATAAAAAGTTAATAGATAAAAAGATATAAAAATTCAATAAAAAGTTAATAGATAAAAAGATATAAAAATTCAATAAAAAGTGGATGGATGAAAAGATAAAAAAATTCAATAAAAAGTTAATGGATAAAAAGATATAAAAATTCAATAAAAAGTGGATAGATGAAAAGATATAAATATTAAACAAAAAGTGAATAGATAAAAAGATATAAAAATTCAATAAAAAGTGGATAGATAAAAAGATATAAAAATTCAATAAAAAGTGGATAGATAAAAAGATATAAAAATTAAACAAAAAGTGAATAGATGAAAATATATAAAAATTAAACAAAAAGTGATTAGATAAAAAGATATAAAAATTCAATAAAAAGTGGATAGATAAAAAGATAGAAAAATTCAATAGAAAGTGGATAGATAAAAAGATATAAAAATTCAATAAAAAGTGGATAGATAACAAGATATAAAAATTCCATAAAAAGTGGAAAGATAAAAAGATATAAAAATTCAATAAAAAGTGGATAGATAAAAAGATATAAAAATTCAATAAAAAGTTAATAGATAAAAAGATATAAAAATTAAATAAAAAGTGGATAGATAAAAAGATATAAAAATTCAATAAAAAGTTAATAGATAAAAAGATATAAAAATTCAATAAAAAGTGGATAGATAAAAAGATATAAAAATTTAATAAAAAGTGGATAGATAAAAAGATATAAAAATTAAATAAAAAGTGGATAGATAAAAAGATATAAAAATTCAATAAAAAGTTAATAGATAAAAAGATATAAAAATTCAATAAAAAGTTAATAGATGAAAAGATATAAAAATTCAATAAAAAGTGGATAGATGAAAATATATAAAAATTCAATAAAAAGTTAATAGATAAAAAGTTATAAAAATTAAATAAAAAGTTAATAGATGAAAAGATATAAAAATTCAATAAAAAGTTAATAGATAAAAAGATATAAAAATTCAATAAAAAGTGGATAGATAAAAAGATATAAAAATTCAATAAAAAGTTAATAGATAAAAAGATATAAAAATTAAATAAAAAGTTAATAGATAAAAAGATATAAAAATTCAATAAAAAGTTAATAGATAAAAAGATATAAAAATTCAATAAAAAGTTAATAGATAAAAAGATATAAAAATTCAATAAAAAGTGGATAGATAAAAAGATAGAAAAATTCAATAGAAAGTGGATAGATAAAAAGATATAAAAATTCAATAAAAAGTGGATAGATAACAAGATATAAAAATTCCATAAAAAGTGGAAAGATAAAAAGATATAAAAATTCAATAAAAAGTGGATAGATAAAAAGATATAAAAATTCAATAAAAAGTTAATAGATAAAAAGATATAAAAATTAAATAAAAAGTGGATAGATAAAAAGATATAAAAATTCAATAAAAAGTTAATAGATAAAAAGATATAAAAATTCAATAAAAAGTGGATAGATAAAAAGATATAAAAATTTAATAAAAAGTGGATAGATAAAAAGATATAAAAATTAAATAAAAAGTGGATAGATAAAAAGATATAAAAATTCAATAAAAAGTTAATAGATAAAAAGATATAAAAATTCAATAAAAAGTGGATAGATAAAAAGATATAAAAATTCAATAAAAAGTGGATAGATGAAAAGATATAAAAATTCAATAAAAAGTTAATAGATAAAAAGATATAAAAATTAAATAAAAAGTTAATAGATAAAAAGATATAAAAATTCAATAAAAAGTTAATAGATAAAAAGATATAAAAATTCAATAAAAAGTTAATAGATAAAAAGATATAAAAATTCAATAAAAAGTGGAAAAATAAAAAGATATACAAATTCAATAAAAAGTGGATAGATAAAAAGATATAAAAATTCAATAAAAAGTAAATAGATAAAAAGATAGAAAAATTCAATGAAAAGTTAATAGATAAAAAGATATAAAAATTCAATAAAAAGTGGATAGATAAAAAGATAGAAAAATTCAATAAAAAGTTAATAGATAAAAAGATATAAAAATTCAATAAAAAGTGGATAGATAAAAAGATATAAAAATTCAATAAAAAGTGGATAGATGAAAAGATATAAAAATTAAACAAAATGTGAATAGATATAAAGATATAAAAATTCAATAAAAAGTGGATAGATAAAAAGATATAAAAATTCAATAAAAAGTGGATAGATAAAAAGATATAAAAATTAAACAAAAAGTGGATAGATAAAAAGATATAAAAATTAAACAAAAAGTGAATAGATAAAAAGATAATAAAATTCAATAAATAGTGGATAGATAAAAAGATATAACAATTCAATAGAAAGTGGATAGAAAAAAAGATATAAAAATTCAATAAAAAGTGGATAGATAAAAAGATATACAAATTCAATAAAAAGTGGATAGATAAAAAGATAGAAAAATTCAATAAAAAGTGGAAAGATAAAAAGATATAAACATTAAACAAAAAGTGAATAGATAAAAAGATATAAAAATTCAATAAAAAGTGGATAGATAAAAAGATATAAAAATTCAATAGAAAGTGGATAGATAAAAAGATATAAAAATTCAATAAAAAGTGGAAAGATAAAAAGATATACAAATTCAATAAAAAGTGGATAGATAAAAAGATAGAAAAATTCAATAAAAAGTGGATAGATAAAAAGATATAAAAATTCAATAAAAAGTGGATAGATAAAAAGATATAAAAATTCAATAAAAAGTGAATAGATAAAAAGATATAAAAATTCAATAAAAAGTGGATAGATAAAAAGATATAAAAATTAAATAAAAAGTTAATAGATAAAAAGATATAAAAATTCAATAAAAAGTTAATAGATAAAAAGATATAAAAATTCAATAAAAAGTGGATATATAAAAAGATATAAAAATTCAATAAAAAGTTAATAGATAAAAAGATATAAAAATTCAATAAAAAGTTAATAGATAAAAAGATATAAAAATTCAATAAAAAGTGGATAGATAAAAAGATACAAAAATTCAATAAAAAGTGGATAGATAAAAAGATATAAAAATTCAATAAAAAGTTAATAGATAAAAAGATATAAAAATTCAATAAAAAGTGAATAGATAAAAAGATATAAAAATTCAATAAATAGTGGATAGATAAAAAGATAAAAAAATTCAATAAAAAGTTAATGGATAAAAAGATATAAAAATTCAATACAAAGTGGATAGATGAAAAGATATAAATATTAAACAAAAAGTGAATAGATAAAAAGATATAAAAATTCAATAAACAGTGGATAGATAAAAAGATATAAAAATTCAATAAAAGGTGGATAGATAAAAAGATATAAAAATTCAATAAAAAGTGGATAGATAAAAAGATATAAAAATTAAACAAAAAGTGAATAGATAAACAGATATAAAAATTCAATAAAAAGTTAATAGATAAAAAGATAAAAAAATTCAATAAAAAGTGGATAGATAAAAAGATATAAAAATTCAATAAAAAGTTAATAGATAAAAAGATATAAAAATTCAATAAAAAGTTAATAGATGAAAAGATATAAAAATTCAATAACAAGTGGATAGATAAAAAGATATAAAAATTCAATAAAAAGTGGATAGATAAAAAGATATAAAAATTCAATACAAAGTTAATAGATAAAAAGATATAAAAATTAAACAAAAAGTGAATAGATAAAAAGATATAAAAATTAAACAAAAAGTGAATAGATAAAAATATATAAAAATTCAATAAAAAGTGGATAGATAAGAAGATATAAAAATTCAATAGAAAGTTAATAGATAAAAAGATATAAAAATTCAATAAAAAGTGGATAGATAAAAAGATATAAAAATTCCATAAAAAGCCGAAAGATAAAAAGATATAAAAATTCAATAAAAAGTGGCCAGATAAAAAGATATAAAAATTCAATAAAAAGTTAATAGATAAAAAGATATAAAAATTCAATAAAAAGTGGATAGATAAAAAGATATAAAAATTCAATAAAAAGTTAATAGATAAAAAAATATAAAAATTCAATAAAAAGTTGATAGATAAAAAGATATAAAAATTCAATAAAAAGTGGATAGATAAAAAGATATAAAAATTCAATAAAAAGTGGATAGATAAAAAGATATAAAAATTCAATAAAAAGTTAATAGATAAAAAGATATAAAAATTCAATAAAAAGTTAATAGATAAAAAGATATAAAAATTCAATAAAAAGTGGATAGATAAAAAGATAAAAAAATTCAATAAAAAGTTAATGGATAAAAAGATATAAAAATTCAATAAAAAGTGGATAGATGAAAAGATATAAATATTAAACAAAAAGTGAATAGATAAAAAGATATAAAAATTCAATAAAAAGTGGATAGATAAAAAGATATAAAAATTCAATAAAAAGTGGATAGATAAAAAGATATAAAAATTAAACAAAAAGTGAATAGATAAAAAGATATAAAAATTAAACAAAAAGTGAATAGATAAACAGATATAAAAATTCAATAAAAAGTGGATAGATAAGAAGATATAAAAATTCAATAGAAAGTGGATAGATAAAAAGATATACAAATTCAATAAAAAGTGGATAGATAAAAAGATATAAAAATTCCATAAAAAGTGGATAGATAAAAAGATATAAAAATTCAATAAAAAGTGGATAGATAAAAAGATATAAAAATTCAATAAAAAGTTAATAGATAAAAAGATATAAAAATTCAATAAAAAGTGGATAGATAAAAAGATATAAAAATTCAATAAAAAGTAAATAGATAAAAAGATATAAAAATTCAATAAAAAGTGGATAGATAAAAAGATATAAAAATTCAATAAAAAGTGGATAGATAAAAAGATATAAAAATTCAATAAAAAGTGGATAGATAAAAAGATATAAAAATTCAATAAAAAGTTAATAGATAAAAAGATATAAAAATTCAATAAAAAGTTAATAGATAAAAAGATATAAAAATTCAATAAAAAGTGGATAGATAAAAAGATATAAAAATTCAATAAAAAGTTAATAGATAAAAAGATATAAAAATTCCATAAAAAGTTAATAGATGAAAAGATATAAAAATTCAATAAAAAGTGGATAGATAAAAAGATATAAAAATTCAATAAAAAGTGGATAGATAAAAAGATATAAAAATTCAATAAAAAGTGAATAGATAAAAAGATATAAAAATTCAATAAAAAGTTAATAGATAAAAAGATATAAAAATTCAATAAAAAGTGGATAGATAAAAAGATAAAAAAATTCAATAAAAAGTTAATGGATAAAAAGATATAAAAATTCAATAAAAAGTGGATAGATGAAAAGATATAAATATTAAACAAAAAGTGAATAGATAAAAAGATATAAAAATTCAATAAAAAGTGGATAGATAAAAAGATATAAAAATTCAATACAAAGTTAATAGATAAAAAGATATAAAAATTAAACAAAAAGTGAATAGATAAAAAGATATAAAAATTAAACAAAAAGTGAATAGATAAAAATATATAAAAATTCAATAAAAAGTTGATAGATAAGAAGATATAAAAATTCAATAGAAAGTGGATAGATAAAAAGATATAAAAATTCAATAAAAAGTTAATAGATAAAAAGATATAAAAATTCCATAAAAAGCCGAAAGATAAAAAGATATAAAAATTCAATAAAAAGTGGCCAGATAAAAAGATATAAAAATTCAATAAAAAGTTAATAGATAAAAAGATATAAAAATTCAATAAAAAGTTGATAGATAAAAAGATATTAAAATTCAATAAAAAGTTAATAGATAAAAAAATATAAAAATTCAATAAAAAGTGGATAGATAAAAAGATATAAAAATTCAATAAAAAGTGGATAGATAAAAAGATATAAAAATTCAATAAAAAGTGGATAGATAAAAAGATAGAAAAATTCAATAAAAAGTTAATAGATAAAAAGATATAAAAATTCAATAAAAAGTTAATAGATAAAAAGATATAAAAATTCAATAAAAAGTGGATAGATGAAAAGATATAAAAATTCAATAAAAAGTTAATAGATAAAACGTTTTAAAAATTAAATAAAAAGTTAATAGATACAAAGATATAAAAATTCCATAAAAAGTGGAAAGATAAAAAGATATACAAATTCAATAAAAAGTGGATAGATAAAAAGATATAAAAATTCAATAAAAAGTGGAAAGAGTAAAAGATATAAACATTCAATGAAAAGTGAATAGATAAAAAGATATAAAAATTCAATAAAAAGTTAATAGATAAAAAGATATAAAAATTCCATAAAAAGTGGATAGATAAAAAGATATAAAAATTCAATAAAAAGTGAATAGATAAAAAGATATAAAAATTCAATAAAAAGTGGATAGATAAAAAGATATAAAAATTCAATAAAAAGTTAATAGATAAAAAGATATAAAAATTCAATAAAAAGTTAATAGATAAAAAGATATAAAAATTCAATAGAAAGTGGATAGATAAAAAGATATAAAAATTCAATAAAAAGTTAATGGATAAAAAGATATAAAAATTCAATAAAAAGTTAATAGATAAAAAGATATAAAAATTCAATAAAAAGTGGATAGATAAAAAGATAGAAAAATTCAATAAAAAGTTAATGGATAAAAAGATATAAAAATTCTATAAAAAGTGGATAGATAAAAAGATTTAAAATTCAATAGAAAGTTGATAGATAAAAAGATATAAAAATTCAATAAAAAGTGGATAGATAAAAAGATATAAAAATTCCATAAAAAGTTGAAAGATAAAAAGATATAAAAATTCAATAAAAAGTGTATAGATAAAAAGATAGAAAAATTCAATAAAAAGTTTATAGATAAAAAGATATAAAAATTCAATAAAAAGTGGATAGATAAAAAGATGTAAAAATTCAATAAAAAGTTAATAGATAAAAAGATATAAAAATTCAATAAAAAGTGGATAGATAAAAAGATATAAAAATTCAATAAAAAGTGAATAGATAAAAAGATATAAAAATTCAATAAAAAGTGGATAGATAAAAAGATATAAAAATTCAATAAAAAGTTAATAGATAAAAAGATATAAAAATTCAATAAAAAGTTAATAGATAAAAAGATATAAAAATTCAATAAAAAGTGGATAGATAAAAAGATATAAAAATTCAATAAAAAGTTAATAGATAAACAGATATAAAAATTCAATAAAAAGTTAATAGATAAAAAGATATAACAATTCAATAAAAAGTTAATAGATAAAAAGATATAAAAATTCAATAAAAAGTTAATAGATGAAAAGATATAAAAATTCAATCAAAAGTGGATAGATAAAAGATATAAACAATTCAATAAAAAGTGAATAGATAAAAAGATATAAAAATTCAATAAAAAGTGGATAGATGAAAAGATATAAAAATTCAATAAAAAGTGAATGGATAAAAAGATATAAAAATTCAATAAAAAGTGGATAGATGAAAAGATATAAAAATTAAACAAAAAGTGAATAGATAAAAAGATATAAAAATTCAATAGAAAGTGGATAGATAAAAAGATATAAAAATTCAATAAAAAGTGGATAGATAAAAAGATATAAAAATTCAATAAAAAGTTAATAGATAAAAATATATAAAAATTCAATAAAAAGTTAATAGATAAAAAGATATAAAAATTCAATAAAAAGTGGATAGATAAAAAGATATAAAAATTCAATAAAAAGTTAATAGATAAACAGATATAAAAATTCAATAAAAAGTGGATAGATAAAAAGATATAAAAATTCAATAAAAAGTTAATAGATAAAAAGATATAAAAATTAAATAAAAAGTTAATAGATAAAAAGATATAAAAATTCAATAAAAAGTTAATAGAAAAAAGGTATATAAAATTCAATAAAAAGTGGATAGATAAAAAGATATAAAAATTCAATAAAAAGTTAATAGATAAAAAGATATACATATTCAATAAAACGTGGATAGATAAAAAGATATAAAAATTCAATAAAAAGTTGAAAGATAAAAAGATATAAACATTCAATAAAAAGTGAATAGATAAAAAGATATAAAAATTCAATAGAAAGTGGATAGATAAAAAGATATAAAAATTAAATAAAAAGTGGATAGATAAAAAGATATAAAAATTCAATAAAAAGTGAATAGATAAAAAGATATAAAAATTCAATAAAAAGTTAATAGATAAAAAGATATAAACATTCAATAAAAAGTGGATAGATAAAAAGATATAAAAATTCAATAAAAAGTTAATAGATAAAAAGATATAAAAATTCAATAAAAAGTGGATGGATAAAAAGATATAAAAATTCAATAAAATTGGATAGATTAAAAGATAAAAATATTCAATAAAAAGTGGATAGATAAAAAGATAAAAAAATTCAATAAAAAGTTAATAGATAAAAAGATATAAAAATTCAATAAAAAGTTAATAGATGAAAAGATATAAAAATTCAATCAAAAGTGGATAGATAAAAAGATATAAAAAATTCAATAAAAAGTGAATAGATAAAAAGATATAAAAATTCAATAAAAAGTGGATAGATGAAAAGATATAAAAATTCAATAAAAAGTGAATGGATAAAAAGATATAAAAATTCAATAAAAAGTGGATAGATGAAAAGATATAAAAATTAAACAAAAAGTGAATAGATAAAAAGATATAAAAATTCAATAGAAAGTGGATAGATAAAAAGATATAAAAATTCAATAAAAAGTGGATAGATAAAAAGATATAAAAATTCCATAAAAAGTGGAAAGATAAAAAGAAATAAAAATTCAATAAAAAGTGGATGGATAAAAAGATAGAAAAATTCAATAAAAAGTTAATAGATAATAAGATATAAAACTTCAATAAAAAGTGGATAAATAAAAAGATATAAAAATTCAATAAAAAGTTAATAGATAAAAAGATATAAAAATTCAATAAAAAGTGGATAGATGAAAAGATATAAAAATTCAATAAAAAGTGGATATATAAAAAGATATAAAAATTCAATAGAAAGTGGATAGATAAAAAGATATAAAAATTAAATAAAAAGTGGATAGATAAAAAGATATAAAAATTCAATAAAAAGTGAATAGATAAAAAGATATAAAAATTCAATAAAAAGTTAATAGATAAAAAGATATAAACATTCAATAAAAAGTGGATAGATAAAAAGATATAAAAATTCAATAAAAAGTTAATAGATAAAAAGATATAAAAATTCAATAAAAAGTAGATAGATAAAAAGATATAAAAATTCAATAAAAAGTTAATAGATAAAAAGATATAAAAATTCAATAAAAAGTTAATAGATGAAAAGATATAAAAATTCAATCAAAAGTGGATAGATAAAAAGATATAAAAAATTCAATAAAAAGTGAATAGATAAAAAGATATAAAAATTCAATAAAAAGTGGATAGATGAAAAGATATAAAAATTCAATAAAAAGTGAATGGATAAAAAGATATAAAAATTCAATAAAAAGTGGATAGATGAAAAGATATAAAAATTAAACAAAAAGTGAATAGATAAAAAGATATAAAAATTCAATAGAAAGTGGATAGATAAAAAGATATAAAAATTCAATAAAAAGTTGATAGATAAAAAGATATAAAAATTAAACAAAAAGTGAATAGATAAAAAGATATAAAAATTAAACAAAAAGTGAATAGATAAAAAGATATAAAAATTCAATAAAAAGTGGATAGATACAAAGATATAAAAATTCAATAGAAAGTTGATAGATAAAAAGATATAAAAATTCAATAAAAAGTGGATAGATAAAAAGATATAAAAATTCCATAAAAAGTGGAAAGATAAAAAGATATAAAAATTCAATAAAAAGTATATAGATAAAAAGATATAAAAATTCAATAAAAAGTTTATAGATAAAAAGATATAAAAATTCAATAAAAAGTGGATAGATAAAAAGATATAAAAATTCAATAAAAAGTTAATAGATAAAAGATATAAAAATTCAATAAAAAGTGGATAGATAAAAAGATATAAAAATTCAATAAAAAGTTAATAGATAAAAAGATATAAAAATTCAATAAAAAGTGGATAGATAAAAAGATATAAAAATTCAATAAAAAGTTAATAGATAAAAAGATATAAAAATTCAATAAAAAGTTAATAGATAAACAGATATAAAAATTCAATAAAAAGTGGATAGATAAAAAGATATAAAAATTCAATAAAAAGTTAATAGATAAAAAGATATAAAAATTCAATAAAAAGTGGATAGATAAAAAGATATAAAAATTTAATAAAAAGTTAATAGATAAAAAGATATAAAAATTCAATAAAAAGTGGATAGATAAAAAGATATAAAAATTCAATAAAAAGTTAATAGATAAAAAGATATAAAAATTCAATAAAAAGTTAATAGATAAAAAGATATAAAAATTTAATAAAAAGTGGATAGATGAAAAGAAATAAAAATTAAACAAAAAGTGGATAGATAAAAAGATGTAAAAATTCAATAAAAAGTTAATAGATAAAAAGATATAAAAATTCAATAAAAAGTGGATAGATAAAAAGATATAAAAATTCAATAAAAAGTGAATAGATAAAAAGATATAAAAATTCAATAAAAAGTGGATAGATAAAAAGATATAAAAATTCAATAGAAAGTGGATAGATAAAAAGATATAAAAATTCAATAAAAAGTGGATAGATAAAAAGATATAAAAATTCCATAAAAAGTGGAAAGATAAAAAGATATAAAAATTCAATAAAAAGTTGATGGATAAAAAGATAGAAAAATTCAATAAAAAGTTAATAGATAAAAAGATATAAAAATTCAATAAAAAGTGGATAGATAAAAAGATATAAAAATTCAATAAAAAGTTAATAGATAAAAAGATATAAAAATTCAATAAAAAGTTAATAGATGAAAAGATATAAAAATTCAATAAAAAGTGGATAGATAAAAAGATATAAAAATTCAATAAAAAGTGGATAGATAAAAAGATATAAAAATTCAATAAAAAGTGAATAGATAAAAAGATATAAAAATTCAATAAAAAGTTAATAGATAAAAAGATATAAAAATTACATAAAAAGTGGATAGATAAAAAGATATAAAAATTCAATAAAAAGTTAATAGATAAAAAGATATAAAAATTCAATAAAAAGTGGATAGATAAAAAGATATAAAAATTCAATAAAAAGTGGATAGATAAAAAGATATAAAAATTAAATAAAAAGTGGATAGATAAAAAGATATAAAAATTCAATAAAAAGTTAATAGATAAAAAGATATAAAAATTCAATAAAAAGTTAATAGATGAAAAGATATAAAAATTCAATAAAAAGTGGATAGATGAAAAGATATAAAAATTCAATAAAAAGTGAATAGATAAAAAGATATAAAAATTAAATAAAAAGTTAATAGATGAAAAGATATAAAAATTCAATAAAAAGTTAATAGATAAAAAGATATAAAAATTCAATAAAAAGTGGATAGATAAAAAGATATAAAAATTCAATAAAAAGTTAATAGATAAAAAGATATAAAAATTAAATAAAAAGTTAATAGATAAAAAGATATAAAAATTCAAGAAAAAGTTAATAGATAAAAAGATATAAAAATTCAATAAAAAGTTAATAGATAAAAAGATATAAAAATTCAATAAAAAGTTGAAAGATAAAAAGATATACAAATTCAATAAAAAGTGGATAGATAAAAAGATATAAAAATTCAATAAAAAGTAAATAGATAAAAAGATATAAAAATTCAATAAAAAGTTAATAGATAAAAAGATATAAAAATTCAATAAAAAGTTAATAGATAAAAAGATATAAAAATTCAATAAAAAGTGGATAGATAAAAAGATATAAAAATTCAATAAAAAGTGGATAGATAAAAAGATATAAAAATTCAATAAAAAGTTAATAGATAAAAAGATATAAAAATTCAATAAAAAGTTAATAGATAAAAAGATATAAAAATTCAATAAAAAGTGGATAGATAAAAAGATATAAAAATTCAATAATAAGTTAATGGATAAAAAGATATAAAAATTCAATAAAAAGTTGATAGATGAAAAGATATAAATATTAAACAAAAAGTGGATAGATAAAAAGATATAAAAATTCAATAAAAAGTGGATAGATAAAAAGATATAAAAATTCAATAAAAAGTGGATAGATAAAAAGATATAAAAATTCAATAAAAAGTAAATAGATAAAAAGATATAAAAATTCAATAAAAAGTGGATAGATAAAAAGATATAAAAATTCAATAAAAAGTGGATAGATAAAAAGATATAAAAATTCAATAAAAAGTGGATAGATAAAAAGATATAAAAATTCAATAAAAAGTGAATAGATAAAAAGATATAAAAATTCAATAAAAAGTTAATAGATAAAAAGATATAAAAATTCAATAAAAAGTGGATAGATAAAAAGATATAAAAATTCAATAAAAAGTTAATAGATAAAAAGATATAAAAATTCAATAAAAAGTTAATAGATGAAAAGATATAAAAATTCAATAAAAAGTGGATGGATAAAAAGATATAAAAATTCAATAAAAAGTGGATAGATAAAAAGATATAAAAATTCAATAAAAAGTGAATAGATAAAAAGATATAAAAATTCAATAAAAAGTTAATAGATAAAAAGATATAAAAATTCAATAAAAAGTGGATAGATAAAAAGATAAAAAAATTCAATAAAAAGTTAATGGATAAAAAGATATAAAAATTCAATAAAAAGTGGATAGATGAAAAGATATAAATATTAAACAAAAAGTGAATAGATAAAAAGATATAAAAATTCAATAAAAAGTGGATAGATAAAAAGATATAAAAATTCAATACAAAGTTAATAGATAAAAAGATATAAAAATTAAACAAAAAGTGAATAGATAAAAAGATATAAAAATTAAACAAAAAGTGAATAGATAAAAATATATAAAAATTCAATAAAAAGTGGATAGATAAGAAGATATAAAAATTCAATAGAAAGTGGATAGATAAAAAGATATAAAAATTCAATAAAAAGTTAATAGATAAAAAGATATAAAAATTCCATAAAAAGCCGAAAGATAAAAAGATATAAAAATTCAATAAAAAGTTGCCAGATAAAAAGATACAAAAATTCTATAAAAAGTTAATAGATAAAAAGATATAAAAATTCAATAAAAAGTGGATAGATAAAAAGATATAAAAATTCAATAAAAAGTTAATAGATAAAAAAATATAAAAATTCAATAAAAAGTGGATAGATAAAAAGATATAAAAATTCAATAAAAAGTGGATAGATAAAAAGATAAAAAAATTCAATAAAAAGTTAATGGATAAAAAGATATAAAAATTCAATAAAAAGTGGATAGATGAAAAGATATAAATATTAAACAAAAAGTGAATAGATAAAAAGATATAAAAATTCAATAAAAAGTGGATAGATAAAAAGATATAAAAATTCAATAAAAAGTGGATAGATAAAAAGATATAAAAATTAAACAAAAAGTGAATAGATAAAAAGATATAAAAATTAAACAAAAAGTGAATAGATAAACAGATATAAAAATTCAATAAAAAGTGGATCGATAAGAAGATATAAAAATTCAATAGAAAGTGGATAGATAAAAAGATATACAAATTCAATAAAAAGTGGATAGATAAAAAGATATAAAAATTCCATAAAAAGTGGATAGATAAAAAGATATAAAAATTCAATAAAAAGTGGATAGATAAAAAGATAAAAAAGTTCAATAAAAAGTTAATAGATAAAAAGATATAAAAATTCAATAAAAAGTGGATAGATAAAAAGATATAAAAATTCAATAAAAAGTAAATAGATAAAAAGATATAAAAATTCAATAAAAAGTGGATAGATAAAAAGATATAAAAATTCAATAAAAAGTGGATAGATAAAAAGATATAAAAATTCAATAAAAAGTGGATAGATAAAAAGATATAAAAATTCAATAAAAAGTTAATAGATAAAAAGATATAAAAATTCAATAAAAAGTTAATAGATAAAAAGATATAAAAATTCAATAAAAAGTGGATAGATAAAAAGATATAAAAATTCAATAAAAAGTTAATAGATAAAAAGATATAAAAATTCAATAAAAAGTTAATAGATGAAAAGATATAAAAATTCAATAAAAAGTGGATAGATAAAAAGATATAAAAATTCAATAAAAAGTGGATAGATAAAAAGATATAAAAATTCAATAAAAAGTGGATAGATAAAAAGATATAAAAATTCAATAAAAAGTTAATAGATAAAAAGATATAAAAATTCAATAAAAAGTGGATAGATAAAAATATAACAAAATTCAATAAAAACTTAATGGATAAAAAGATATAAAAATTCAATAAAAAGTGGATAGATGAAAAGATATAAATATTAAACAAAAAGTGAATAGATAAAAAGATATAAAAATTCTATAAAAAGTGGATAGATAAAAAGATATAAAAATTCAATACAAAGTTAATAGATAAAAAGATATAAAAATTAAACAAAAAGTGAATAGATAAAAAGATATAAAAATTAAACAAAAAGTGAATAGATAAAAATATATAAAAATTCAATAAAAAGTGGATAGATAAGAAGATATAAAAATTCAATAGAAAGTGGATAGATAAAAAGATATAAAAATTCAATAAAAAGTTAATAGATAAAAAGATATAAAAATTCCATAAAAAGCCGAAAGATAAAAAGATATAAAAATTCAATAAAAAGTGGCCAGATAAAAAGATATAAAAATTCAATAGAAAGTTAATAGATAAAAAGATATAAAAATTCAATAAAAAGTGGATAGATAAAAAGATATAAAAATTCAATAAAAAGTTAATAGATAAAAAAATATAAAAATTCAATAAAAAGTGGATAGATAAAAAGATATAAAAATTCAATAAAAAGTGGATAGATAAAAAGATATAAAAATTAAATAAAAAGTGGATAGATAAAAAGATATAAAAATTCAATAAAAAGTTAATGGATAAAAAGATATAAAAATTCAATAAAAAGTGGATAGATGAAAAGATATAAATATTAAACAAAAAGTGAATAGATAAAAAGATATAAAAATTCAATAAAAAGTGGATAGATAAAAAGATATAAAAATTCAATAAAAAGTGGATAGATAAAAAGATATAAAAATTAAACAAAAAGTAAATAGATGAAAAGATATAAAAATTAAACAAAAAGTGATTAGATAAAAAGATATAAAAATTCAATAAAAAGTGGATAGATAAAAAGATAGAAAAATTCAATAGAAAGTGGATAGATAAAAAGATACAAAAATTCAATAAAAAGTGGATAGATAACAAGATATAAAAATTCCATAAAAAGTGGAAAGATAAAAAGATATAAAAATTCAATAAAAAGTGGATAGATAAAAAGATATAAAAATTCAATAAAAAGTTAATAGATAAAAAGATATAAAAATTAAATAAAAAGTGGATAGATAAAAAGATATAAAAATTCAATAAAAAGTTAATAGATAAAAAGATATAAAAATTCAATAAAAAGTGGATAGATAAAAAGATATAAAAATTTAATAAAAAGTGGATAGATAAAAAGATATAAAAATTAAATAAAAAGTTAATAGATAAACAGATATAAAAATTCAATAAAAAGTTAATAGATAAAAAGATATAAAAATTCAATAAAAAGTTAATAGATAAAAAGATATAAAAATTCAATAAAAAGTTAATAGATGAAAAGATATAAAAATTCAATCAAAAGTGGATAGATAAAAGATATAAACAATTCAATAAAAAGTGAATAGATAAAAAGATATAAAAATTCAATAAAAAGTGGATAGATGAAAAGATATGAAAATTCAATAAAAAGTGAATGGATAAAAAGATATAAAAATTCAATGAAAAGTGGATAGATGAAAAGATATAAAAATTAAACAAAAAGTGAATAGATAAAAAGATATAAAAATTCAATAGAAAGTGGATAGATAAAAAGATATAAAAATTCAATAAAAAGTGGATAGATAAAAAGATAAAAAAATTCAATAAAAAGTTAATAGATAAAAAGATATAAAAATTCAATAAAAAGTTAATAGATAAAAAGATATAAAAATTCAATAAAAAGTGGATAGATAAAAAGATATAAAAATTCAATAAAAAGTTAATAGATAAACAGATATAAAAATTCAATGAAAAGTGGATAGATAAAAAGATATAAAAATTCAATAAAAAGTTAATAGATAAAAAGATATAAAAATTAAATAAAAAGTTAATAGATAAAAAGATATAAAAATTCAATAAAAAGTTAATAGAAAAAAGGTATAAAAATTCAATAGAAAGTGGATAGATAAAAAGATATAAAAATTCAATAAAAAGTGGACAGATAAAAAGATATAAAAATTAAACAAAAAGTGGATAGATAAAAAGATATAAAAATTAAACAAAAAGTGAATAGATAAAAAGATATAAAAATTCAATAAATAGTGGATAGATAAAAAGATATAAAAATTCAATAGAAAGTGGATAGAAAAAAAGATATAAAAATTCAATAAAAAGTTGATAGATAAAAAAGATATAAAAATTCAATAAAAAGTGGATAGATAAAAAGATATAAAAATTCCATAAAAAGTGGAAAGATAAAAAGATATAAACATTAAACAAAAAGTGAATAGATAAAAAGATATAAAAATTCAATAAAAAGTGGATAGATAAAAAGATATAAAAATTACATAGAAAGTGGATAGATAAAAAGATATAAAAATTCAATAAAAAGTTAATAGATAAAAAGATATAAAAATTCAATAAAAAGTTAATAGATAAAAAGATATAAAAATTCAATAAAAAGTGGATAGATAAAAAGATATAAAAATTCAATAAAAAGTGGATAGATAAAAAGATATAAAAATTCAATAAAAAGTTAATAGATAAAAAGATATAAAAATTCAATAAAAAGTTAATAGATAAAAAGATATAAAAATTCAATAAAAAGTGGATGGATGAAAAGATAAAAAAATTCAATAAAAAGTTAATGGATAAAAAGATATAAAAATTCAATAAAAAGTGGATAGATGAAAAGATATAAATATTAAACAAAAAGTGAATAGATAAAAAGATATAAAAATTCAATAAAAAGTGGATAGATAAAAAGATATAAAAATTCAATAAAAAGTGGATAGATAAAAAGATATAAAAATTAAACAAAAAGTGAATAGATGAAAAGATATAAAAATTAAACAAAAAGTGATTAGATAAAAAGATATAAAAATTCAATAAAAAGTGGATAGATAAAAAGATAGAAAAATTCAATAGAAAGTGGATAGATAAAAAGATATAAAAATTCAATAAAAAGTGGATAGATAACAAGATATAAAAATTCCATAAAAAGTGGAAAGATAAAAAGATATAAAAATTCAATAAAAAGTGGATAGATAAAAAGATATAAAAATTCAATAAAAAGTTAATAGATAAAAAGATATAAAAATTAAATAAAAAGTGGATAGATAAAAAGATATAAAAATTCAATAAAAAGTTAATAGATAAAAAGATATAAAAATTCAATAAAAAGTGGATAGATAAAAAGATATAAAAATTTAATAAAAGTGGATAGATAAAAAGATATAAAAATTAAATAAAAAGTGGATAGATAAAAAGATATAAAAATTCAATAAAAAGTTAATAGATAAAAAGATATAAAAATTCAATAAAAAGTTAATAGATGAAAAGATATAAAAATTCAATAAAAAGTGGATAGATGAAAAGATATAAAAATTCAATAAAAAGTTAATAGATAAAAAGTTATAAAAATTAAATAAAAAGTTAATAGATGAAAAGATATAAAAATTCAATAAAAAGTTAATAGATAAAAAGATATAAAAATTCAATAAAAAGTGGATAGATAAAAAGATATAAAAATTCAATAAAAAGTTAATAGATAAAAAGATATAAAAATTAAATAAAAAGTTAATAGATAAAAAGATATAAAAATTCAATAAAAAGTTAATAGATAAAAAGATATAAAAATTCAATAAAAAGTTAATAGATAAAAAGATATAAAAATTCAATAAAAAGTGGATAGATAAAAAGATAGAAAAATTCAATAGAAAGTTGATAGATAAAAAGATATAAAAATTCAATAAAAAGTGGATAGATAACAAGATATAAAAATTCCATAAAAAGTGGAAAGATAAAAAGATATAAAAATTCAATAAAAAGTGGATAGATAAAAAGATATAAAAATTCAATAAAAAGTTAATAGATAAAAAGATATAAAAATTAAATAAAAAGTGGATAGATAAAAAGATATAAAAATTCAATAAAAAGTTAATAGATAAAAAGATATAAAAATTCAATAAAAAGTGGATAGATAAAAAGATATAAAAATTTAATAAAAAGTGGATAGATAAAAAGATATAAAAATTAAATAAAAAGTGGATAGATAAAAAGATATAAAAATTCAATAAAAAGTTAATAGATAAAAAGATATAAAAATTCAATAAAAAGTGGATAGATAAAAAGATATAAAAATTCAATAAAAAGTGGATAGATGAAAAGATATAAAAATTCAATAAAAAGTTAATAGATAAAAAGATATAAAAATTAAATAAAAAGTTAATAGATAAAAAGATATAAAAATTCAATAAAAAGTTAATAGATAAAAAGATATAAAAATTCAATAAAAAGTTAATAGATAAAAAGATATAAAAATTCAATAAAAAGTGGAAAAATAAAAAGATATACAAATTCAATAAAAAGTGGATAGATAAAAAGATATAAAAATTCAATAAAAAGTAAATAGATAAAAAGATAGAAAAATTCAATGAAAAGTTAATAGATAAAAAGATATAAAAATTCAATAAAAAGTGGATAGATAAAAAGATAGAAAAATTCAATAAAAAGTTAATAGATAAAAAGATATAAAAATTCAATAAAAAGTGGATAGATAAAAAGATATAAAAATTCAATAAAAAGTGGATAGATGAAAAGATATAAAAATTAAACAAAATGTGAATAGATAAAAAGATATAAAAATTCAATAAAAAGTGGATAGATAAAAAGATATAAAAATTCAATAAAAAGTGGATAGATAAAAAGATATAAAAATTAAAAAAAAAGTGGATAGATAAAAAGATATAAAAATTAAACAAAAAGTGAATAGATAAAAAGATAATAAAATTCAATAAATAGTGGATAGATAAAAAGATATAACAATTCAATAGAAAGTGGATAGAAAAAAAGATATAAAAATTCAATAAAAAGTGGATAGATAAAAAGATATACAAATTCAATAAAAAGTGGATAGATAAAAAGATAGAAAAATTCAATAAAAAGTGGAAAGATAAAAAGATATAAACATTAAACAAAAAGTGAATAGATAAAAAGATATAAAAATTCAATAAAAAGTGGATAGATAAAAAGATATAAAAATTCAATAGAAAGTGGATAGATAAAAAGATATAAAAATTCAATAAAAAGTGGAAAGATAAAAAGATATACAAATTCAATAAAAAGTGGATAGATAAAAAGATAGAAAAATTCAATAAAAAGTGGATAGATAAAAAGATATAAAAATTCAATAAAAAGTGGATAGATAAAAAGATATAAAAATTCAATAAAAAGTGAATAGATAAAAAGATATAAAAATTCAATAAAAAGTGGATAGATAAAAAGATATAAAAATTAAATAAAAAGTTAATAGATAAAAAGATATAAAAATTCAATAAAAAGTTAATAGATAAAAAGATATAAAAATTCAATAAAAAGTGGATATATAAAAAGATATAAAAATTCAATAAAAAGTTAATAGATAAAAAGATATAAAAATTCAATAAAAAGTTAATAGATAAAAAAATATAAAAATTCAATAAAAAGTGGATAGATAAAAAGATACAAAAATTCAATAAAAAGTGGATAGATAAAAAGATATAAAAATTCAATAAAAAGTTAATAGATAAAAAGATATAAAAATTCAATAAAAAGTGAATAGATAAAAAGATATAAAAATTCAATAAATAGTGGATAGATAAAAAGATAAAAAAATTCAATAAAAAGTTAATGGATAAAAAGATATAAAAATTCAATACAAAGTGGATAGATGAAAAGATATAAATATTAAACAAAAAGTGAATAGATAAAAAGATATAAAAATTCAATAAACAGTGGATAGATAAAAAGATATAAAAATTCAATAAAAGGTGGATAGATAAAAAGATATAAAAATTCAATAAAAAGTGGATAGATAAAAAGATATAAAAATTAAACAAAAAGTGAATAGATAAACAGATATAAAAATTCAATAAAAAGTTAATAGATAAAAAGATAAAAAAATTCAATAAAAAGTGGATAGATAAAAAGATATAAAAATTCAATAAAAAGTTAATAGATAAAAAGATATAAAAATTCAATAAAAAGTTAATAGATGAAAAGATATAAAAATTCAATAACAAGTGGATATATAAAAAGATATAAAAATTCAATAAAAAGTGGATAGATAAAAAGATATAAAAATTCAATAAAAAGTGAATAGATAAAAAGATATAAAAATTCAATAAAAAGTTAATAGATAAAAAGATATAAAAATTCAATAAAAAGTGGATAGATAAATAGATAAAAAAATTCAATAAAATTTAATGGATAAAAAGATATAAAAATTCAATAAAAAGTGGATAGATGAAAAGATATAAATATTAAACAAAAAGTTAATAGATAAAAAGATATAAAAATTCAATAAAAAGTGGATAGATAAAAAGATATAAAAATTCAATACAAAGTTAATAGATAAAAAGATATAAAAATTAAACAAAAAGTGAATAGATAAAAAGATATAAAAATTAAACAAAAAGTGAATAGATAAAAATATATAAAAATTCAATAAAAAGTGGATAGATAAGAAGATATAAAAATTCAATAGAAAGTGGATAGATAAAAAGATATAAAAATTCAATAAAAAGTGGATAGATAAAAAGATATAAAAATTCCATAAAAAGCCGAAAGATAAAAAGATATAAAAATTCAATAAAAAGTGGCCAGATAAAAAGATATAAAAATTCAATAAAAAGTTAATAGATAAAAAGATATAAAAATTCAATAAAAAGTGGATAGATAAAAAGATATAAAAATTCAATAAAAAGTTAATAGATAAAAAAATATAAAAATTCAATAAAAAGTTGATAGATAAAAAGATATAAAAATTCAATAAAAAGTGGATAGATAAAAAGATATAAAAATTCAATAAAAAGTGGATAGATAAAAAGATATAAAAATTCAATAAAAAGTTAATAGATAAAAAGATATAAAAATTCAATAAAAAGTTAATAGATAAAAAGATATAAAAATTCAATAAAAAGTGGATAGATAAAAAGATAAAAAAATTCAATAAAAAGTTAATGGATAAAAAGATATAAAAATTCAATAAAAAGTGGATAGATGAAAAGATATAAATATTAAACAAAAAGTGAATAGATAAAAAGATATAAAAATTCAATAAAAAGTGGATAGATAAAAAGATATAAAAATTCAATAAAAAGTGGATAGATAAAAAGATATAAAAATTAAACAAAAAGTGAATAGATAAAAAGATATAAAAATTAAACAAAAAGTGAATAGATAAACAGATATAAAAATTCAATAAAAAGTGGATAGATAAGAAGATATAAAAATTCAATAGAAAGTGGATAGATAAAAAGATATACAAATTCAATAAAAAGTGGATAGATAAAAAGATATAAAAATTCCATAAAAAGTGGATAGATAAAAAGATATAAAAATTCAATAAAAAGTGGATAGATAAAAAGATATAAAAATTCAATAAAAAGTTAATAGATAAAAAGATATAAAAATTCAATAAAAAGTGGATAGATAAAAAGATATAAAAATTCAATAAAAAGTAAATAGATAAAAAGATATAAAAATTCAATAAAAAGTGGATAGATAAAAAGATATAAAAATTCAATAAAAAGTGGATAGATAAAAAGATATAAAAATTCAATAAAAAGTGGATAGATAAAAAGATATAAAAATTCAATAAAAAGTTAATAGATAAAAAGATATAAAAATTCAATAAAAAGTTAATAGATAAAAAGATATAAAAATTCAATAAAAAGTGGATAGATAAAAAGATATAAAAATTCAATAAAAAGTTAATAGATAAAAAGATATAAAAATTCCATAAAAAGTTAATAGATGAAAAGATATAAAAATTCAATAAAAAGTGGATAGATAAAAAGATATAAAAATTCAATAAAAAGTGGATAGATAAAAAGATATAAAAATTCAATAAAAAGTGAATAGATAAAAAGATATAAAAATTCAATAAAAAGTTAATAGATAAAAAGATATAAAAATTCAATAAAAAGTGGATAGATAAAAAGATAAAAAAATTCAATAAAAAGTTAATGGATAAAAAGATATAAAAATTCAATAAAAAGTGGATAGATGAAAAGATATAAATATTAAACAAAAAGTGAATAGATAAAAAGATATAAAAATTCAATAAAAAGTGGATAGATAAAAAGATATAAAAATTCAATACAAAGTTAATAGATAAAAAGATATAAAAATTAAACAAAAAGTGAATAGATAAAAAGATATAAAAATTAAACAAAAAGTGAATAGATAAAAATATATAAAAATTCAATAAAAAGTGGATAGATAAGAAGATATAAAAATTCAATAGAAAGTGGATAGATAAAAAGATATAAAAATTCAATAAAAAGTTAATAGATAAAAAGATATAAAAATTCCATAAAAAGCCGAAAGATAAAAAGATATAAAAATTCAATAAAAAGTGGCCAGATAAAAAGATATAAAAATTCAATAAAAAGTTAATAGATAAAAAGATATAAAAATTCAATAAAAAGTTGAGAGATAAAAAGATATTAAAATTCAATAAAAAGTTAATAGATAAAAAAATATAAAAATTCAATAAAAAGTGGATAGATAAAAAGATATAAAAATTCAATAAAAAGTGGATAGATAAAAAGATATAAAAATTCAATAAAAAGTGGATAGATAAAAAGATAGAAAAATTCAATAAAAAGTTAATAGATAAAAAGATATAAAAATTCAATAAAAAGTTAATAGATAAAAAGATATAAAAATTCAATAAAAAGTGGATAGATGAAAAGATATAAAAATTCAATAAAAAGTTAATAGATAAAACGTTTTAAAAATTAAATAAAAAGTTAATAGATACAAAGATATAAAAATTCCATAAAAAGTGGAAAGATAAAAAGATATACAAATTCAATAAAAAGTGGATAGATAAAAAGATATAAAAATTCAATAAAAAGTGGAAAGATAAAAAGATATAAACATTCAATGAAAAGTGAATAGATAAAAAGATATAAAAATTCAATAAAAAGTTAATAGATAAAAAGATATAAAAATTCCATAAAAAGTGGATAGATAAAAAGATATAAAAATTCAATAAAAAGTGAATAGATAAAAAGATATAAAAATTCAATAAAAAGTGGATAGATAAAAAGATATAAAAATTCAATAAAAAGTTAATAGATAAAAAGATATAAAAATTCAATAAAAAGTTAATAGATAAAAAGATATAAAAATTCAATAGAAAGTGGATAGATAAAAAGATATAAAAATTCAATAAAAAGTTAATGGATAAAAAGATATAAAAATTCAATAAAAAGTTAATAGATAAAAAGATATAAAAATTCAATAAAAAGTGGATAGATAAAAAGATAGAAAAATTCAATAAAAAGTTAATGGATAAAAAGATATAAAAATTCTATAAAAAGTGGATAGATAAAAAGATTTAAAATTCAATAGAAAGTTGATAGATAAAAAGATATAAAAATTCAATAAAAAGTGGATAGATAAAAAGATATAAAAATTCCATAAAAAGTTGAAAGATAAAAAGATATAAAAATTCAATAAAAAGTGTATAGATAAAAAGATAGAAAAATTCAATAAAAAGTTTATAGATAAAAAGATATAAAAATTCAATAAAAAGTGGATAGATAAAAAGATGTAAAAATTCAATAAAAAGTTAATAGATAAAAAGATATAAAAATTCAATAAAAAGTGGATAGATAAAAAGATATAAAAATTCAATAAAAAGTGAATAGATAAAAAGATATAAAAATTCAATAAAAAGTGGATAGATAAAAAGATATAAAAATTCAATAAAAAGTTAATAGATAAAAAGATATAAAAATTCAATAAAAAGTTAATAGATAAAAAGATATAAAAATTCAATAAAAAGTGGATAGATAAAAAGATATAAAAATTCAATAAAAAGTTAATAGATAAACAGATATAAAAATTCAATAAAAAGTTAATAGATAAAAAGATATAACAATTCAATAAAAAGTTAATAGATAAAAAGATATAAAAATTCAATAAAAAGTTAATAGATGAAAAGATATAAAAATTCAATCAAAAGTGGATAGATAAAAGATATAAACAATTCAATAAAAAGTGAATAGATAAAAAGATATAAAAATTCAATAAAAAGTGGATAGATGAAAAGATATAAAAATTCAATAAAAAGTGAATGGATAAAAAGATATAAAAATTCAATAAAAAGTGGATAGATGAAAAGATATAAAAATTAAACAAAAAGTGAATAGATAAAAAGATATAAAAATTCAATAGAAAGTGGATAGATAAAAAGATATAAAAATTCAATAAAAAGTGGATAGATAAAAAGATATAAAAATTCAATAAAAAGTTAATAGATAAAAAGATATAAAAATTCAATAAAAAGTTAATAGATAAAAAGATATAAAAATTCAATAAAAAGTGGATAGATAAAAAGATATAAAAATTCAATAAAAAGTTAATAGATAAACAGATATAAAAATTCAATAAAAAGTGGATAGATAAAAAGATATAAAAATTCAATAAAAAGTTAATAGATAAAAAGATATAAAAATTAAATAAAAAGTTAATAGATAAAAAGATATAAAAATTCAATAAAAAGTTAATAGAAAAAAGGTATATAAAATTCAATAAAAAGTGGATAGATAAAAAGATATAAAAATTCAATAAAAAGTTAATAGATAAAAAGATATACATATTCAATAAAACGTGGATAGATAAAAAGATATAAAAATTCAATAAAAAGTTGAAAGATAAAAAGATATAAACATTCAATAAAAAGTGAATAGATAAAAAGATATAAAAATTCAATAGAAAGTGGATAGATAAAAAGATATAAAAATTAAATAAAAAGTGGATAGATAAAAAGATATAAAAATTCAATAAAAAGTGAATAGATAAAAAGATATAAAAATTCAATAAAAAGTTAATAGATAAAAAGATATAAACATTCAATAAAAAGTGGATAGATAAAAAGATATAAAAATTCAATAAAAAGTTAATAGATAAAAAGATATAAAAATTCAATAAAAAGTGGATGGATAAAAAGATATAAAAATTCAATAAAATTGGATAGATTAAAAGATAAAAATATTCAATAAAAAGTGGATAGATAAAAAGATAAAAAAATTCAATAAAAAGTTAATAGATAAAAAGATATAAAAATTCAATAAAAAGTTAATAGATGAAAAGATATAAAAATTCAATCAAAAGTGGATAGATAAAAAGATATAAAAAATTCAATAAAAAGTGAATAGATAAAAAGATATAAAAATTCAATAAAAAGTGGATAGATGAAAAGATATAATAATTCAATAAAAAGTGAATGGATAAAAAGATATAAAAATTCAATAAAAAGTGGATAGATGAAAAGATATAAAAATTAAACAAAAAGTGAATAGATAAAAAGATATAAAAATTCAATAGAAAGTGGATAGATAAAAAGATATAAAAATTCAATAAAAAGTGGATAGATAAAAAGATATAAAAATTCCATAAAAAGTGGAAAGATAAAAAGATATAAAAATTCAATAAAAAGTGGATAGATACAAAGATATAAAAATTCAATAGAAAGTTGATAGATAAAAAGATATAAAAATTCAATAAAAAGTGGATAGATAAAAAGATATAAAAATTCCATAAAAAGTGGAAAGATAAAAAGATATAAAAATTCAATAAAAAGTATATAGATAAAAAGATATAAAAATTCAATAAAAAGTTTATAGATAAAAAGATATAAAAATTCAATAAAAAGTGGATAGATAAAAAGATATAAAAATTCAATAAAAAGTTAATAGATAAAAGATATAAAAATTCAATAAAAAGTGGATAGATAAAAAGATATAAAAATTCAATAAAAAGTTAATAGATAAAAAGATATAAAAATTCAATAAAAAGTGGATAGATAAAAAGATATAAAAATTCAATAAAAAGTTAATAGATAAAAAGATATAAAAATTCAATAAAAAGTTAATAGATAAACAGATATAAAAATTCAATAAAAAGTGGATAGATAAAAAGATATAAAAATTCAATAAAAAGTTAATAGATAAAAAGATATAAAAATTCAATAAAAAGTGGATAGATAAAAAGATATAAAAATTCAATAAAAAGTTAATAGATAAAAAGATATAAAAATTCAATAAAAAGTGGATAGATAAAAAGATATAAAAATTCAATAAAAAGTTAATAGATAAAAAGATATAAAAATTCAATAAAAAGTTAATAGATAAAAAGATATAAAAATTTAATAAAAAGTGGATAGATGAAAAGAAATAAAAATTAAACAAAAAGTGGATAGATAAAAAGATGTAAAAATTCAATAAAAAGTTAATAGATAAAAAGATATAAAAATTCAATAAAAAGTGGATAGATAAAAAGATATAAAAATTCAATAAAAAGTGAATAGATAAAAAGATATAAAAATTCAATAAAAAGTGGATAGATAAAAAGATATAAAAATTCAATAGAAAGTGGATAGATAAAAAGATATAAAAATTCAATAAAAAGTGGATAGATAAAAAGATATAAAAATTCCATAAAAAGTGGAAAGATAAAAAGATATAAAAATTCAATAAAAAGTGGATGGATAAAAAGATAGAAAAATTCAATAAAAAGTTAATAGATAAAAAGATATAAAAATTCAATAAAAAGTGGATAGATAAAAAGATATAAAAATTCAATAAAAAGTTAATAGATAAAAAGATATAAAAATTCAATAAAAAGTTAATAGATGAAAAGATATAAAAATTCAATAAAAAGTGGATAGATAAAAAGATATAAAAATTCAATAAAAAGTGGATAGATAAAAAGATATAAAAGTTCAATAAAAAGTGGATAGATAAAAAGATATAAAAATTCAATAAAAAGTTAATAGATAAAAAGATATAAAAATTCCATAAAAAGTGGATAGATAAAAAGATATAAAAATTCAATAAAAAGTTAATAGATAAAAAGATATAAAAATTCAATAAAAAGTTAATAGATAAACAGATATAAAAATTCAATAAAAAGTGGATAGATAAAAAGATATAAAAATTCAATAGAAAGTGGATAGATAAAAAGATATAAAAATTCAATAAAAAGTGGATAGATAAAAAGATATAAAAATTCCATAAAAAGTGAAAAGATAAAAAGATATAAAAATTCAATAAAAAGTGGATGGATAAAAAGATAGAAAAATTCAATAAAAAGTTAATAGATAAAAAGATATAAAAATTCAATAAAAAGTGGATAGATAAAAAGATATAAAAATTCAATAAAAAGTTAATAGATAAAAAGATATAAAAATTCAATAAAAAGTTTATAGATGAAAAGATATAAAAATTCAATAAAAAGTGGATAGATAAAAAGATATAAAAATTCAATAAAAAGTGGATAGATAAAAAGATATAAAAGTTCAATAAAAAGTGGATAGATAAAAAGATATAAAAATTCAATAAAAAGTTAATAGATAAAAAGATATAAAAATTCCATAAAAAGTGGATAGATAAAAAGATATAAAAATTAAATAAAAAGTTAATAGATAAAAAGATATAAAAATTCAATAAAAAGTTAATAGATAAACAGATATAAAAATTCAATAAAAAGTGGATAGATAAAAAGATATAAAAATTCAATAAAAAGTGGATAGATACAAAGATATAAAAATTCAATAGAAAGTTGATAGATAAAAAGATATAAAAATTCAATAAAAAGTGGATAGATAAAAAGATATAAAAATTCCATAAAAAGTGGAAAGATAAAAAGATATAAAAATTCAATAAAAAGTATATAGATAAAAAGATATAAAAATTCAATAAAAAGTTTATAGATAAAAAGATATAAAAATTCAATAAAAAGTGGATAGATAAAAAGATATAAAAATTCAATAAAAAGTTAATAGATAAAAGATATAAAAATTCAATAAAAAGTGGATAGATAAAAAGATATAAAAATTCAATAAAAAGTTAATAGATAAAAAGATATAAAAATTCAATAAAAAGTGGATAGATAAAAAGATATAAAAATTCAATAAAAAGTTAATAGATAAAAAGATATAAAAATTCAATAAAAAGTTAATAGATAAACAGATATAAAAATTCAATAAAAAGTGGATAGATAAAAAGATATAAAAATTCAATAAAAAGTTAATAGATAAAAAGATATAAAAATTCAATAAAAAGTGGATAGATAAAAAGATATAAAAATTCAATAAAAAGTTAATAGATAAAAAGATATAAAAATTCAATAAAAAGTGGATAGATAAAAAGATATAAAAATTCAATAAAAAGTTAATAGATAAAAAGATATAAAAATTCAATAAAAAGTTAATAGATAAAAAAGTATAAAAATTTAATAAAAAGTGGATAGATGAAAAGAAATAAAAATTAAACAAAAAGTGGATAGATAAAAAGATGTAAAAATTCAATAAAAAGTTAATAGATAAAAAGATATAAAAATTCAATAAAAAGTGGATAGATAAAAAGATATAAAAATTCAATAAAAAGTGAATAGATAAAAAGATATAAAAATTCAATAAAAAGTGGATAGATAAAAAGATATAAAAATTCAATAGAAAGTGGATAGATAAAAAGATATAAAAATTCAATAAAAAGTGGATAGATAAAAAGATATAAAAATTCCATAAAAAGTGGAAAGATAAAAAGATATAAAAATTCAATAAAAAGTGGATGGATAAAAAGATAGAAAAATTCAATAAAAAGTTAATAGATAAAAAGATATAAAAATTCAATAAAAAGTGGATAGATAAAAAGATATAAAAATTCAATAAAAAGTTAATAGATAAAAAGATATAAAAATTCAATAAAAAGTTAATAGATGAAAAGATATAAAAATTCAATAAAAAGTGGATAGATAAAAAGATATAAAAATTCAATAAAAAGTGGATAGATAAAAAGATATAAAAGTTCAATAAAAAGTGGATAGATAAAAAGATATAAAAATTCAATAAAAAGTTAATAGATAAAAAGATATAAAAATTCCATAAAAAGTGGATAGATAAAAAGATATAAAAATTCAATAAAAAGTTAATAGATAAAAAGATATAAAAATTCAATAAAAAGTTAATAGATAAACAGATATAAAAATTCAATAAAAAGTGGATAGATAAAAAGATATAAAAATTCAATAAAAAGTTAATAGATAAAAAGATATAAAAATTCAATAAAAAGTGGATAGATAAAAAGATATAAAAATTCAATACAAAGTTAATAGATAAAAAGATATAAAAATTAAATAAAAAGTTAATAGATAAAAAGATATAAAAATTCAATAAAAAGTTAATAGATAAAAAGATATAAAAATTCAATAAAAAGTTAATAGATAAAAAGATATAAAAATTCAATAAAAAGTGGATAGATGAAAAGATATAAAAATTAAACAAAAAGTGGATAGATAAAAAGATGTAAAAATTCAATAAAAAGTTAATAGATAAAAAGATATAAAAATTCAATAAAAAGTGGATAGATAAAAAGATATAAAAATTCAATAAAAAGTGAATAGATAAAAAGATATAAAAATTCAATAAAAAGTGGATAGATAAAAAGATATAAAAATTCAATAGAAAGTGGATAGATAAAAAGATATAAAAATTCAATAAAAAGTGGATAGATAAAAAGATATAAAAATTCCATAAAAAGTGGAAAGATAAAAAGATATAAAAATTCAATAAAAAGTTGATGGATAAAAAGATAGAAAAATTCAATAAAAAGTTAATAGATAAAAAGATATAAAAATTCAATAAAAAGTGGATAGATAAAAAGATATAAAAATTCAATAAAAAGTTAATAGATAAAAAGATATAAAAATTCAATAAAAAGTTAATAGATGAAAAGATATAAAAATTCAATAAAAAGTGGATAGATAAAAAGATATAAAAATTCAATAAAAAGTGGATAGATAAAAAGATATAAAAATTCAATAAAAAGTGAATAGATAAAAAGATATAAAAATTCAATAAAAAGTTAATAGATAAAAAGATATAAAAATTACATAAAAAGTGGATAGATAAAAAGATAAAAAAATTCATTAAAAAGTTAATGGATAAAAAGATATAAAAATTCAATAAAAAGTGGATAGATGAAAAGATATAAATATTAAACAAAAAGTGAATAGATAAAAAGATATAAAAATTCAATAAAAAGTGGATAGATAAAAAGATATAAAAATTCAATACAAAGTTAATAGATAAAAAGATATAAAAATTAAACAAAAAGTGAATAGATAAAAAGATATAAAAATTAAACAAAAAGTGAATAGATAAAAATATATAAAAATTCAATAAAAAGTGGATAGATAAGAAGATATAAAAATTCAATGGAAAGTGGATAGATAAAAAGATATAAAAATTCAATAAAAAGTTAATAGATAAAAAGATATAAAAAATTCCATAAAAAGCCGAAAGATAAAAAGATATAAAAATTCAATAAAAAGTGGCCAGATAAAAAGATATAAAAATTCAATAAAAAGTTAATAGATAAAAAGATATAAAAATTCAATAAAAAGTTAGTAGATAAAAACATATAAAAATTCAATAAAAAGTTAATAGATAAAAAAATATAAAAATTCAATAAAAAGTGGATAGATAAAAAGATATAAAAATTGAATAAAAAGTGGATAGATAAAAAGATATAAAAATTCAATAAAAAGTGGATAGATAAAAAGATATAAAAATTCAATAAAAAGTTAATAGATAAAAAGATATAAAAATTCAATAAAAAGTTAATAGATAAAAAGATATAAAAATTCAATAAAAAGTGGATAGATGAAAAGATATAAAAATTCAATAAAAAGTTAATAGATAAAACGTTATAAAAATTAAATAAAAAGTTAATAGATACAAAGATATAAAAATACCATAAAAAGTGGAAAGATAAAAAGATATACAAATTCAATAAAAAGTGGATAGATAAAAAGATATAAAAATTCAATAAAAAGTGGAAAGATTAAAAAATATAAACATTCAATGAAAAGTGAATAGATAAAAAGATATAAAAATTCAATAAAAAGATAATAGATAAAAAGATATAAAAATTCCATAAAAAGTGGATAGATAAAAAGATATAAAAATTCAATAAAAAGTGAATAGATAAAAAGATATAAAAATTCAATAAAAAGTGGATAGATAAAAAGATATAAAAATTCAATAAAAAGTTAATAGATAAAAAGATATAAAAATTCAATAAAAAGTTAATAGATAAAAAGATATAAAAATTCAATAGAAAGTGGATAGATAAAAAGATATAAAAATTCAATAAAAAGTTAATGGATAAAAAGATATAAAAATTCAATAAAAAGTTAATAGATAAAAAGATATAAAAATTCAATAAAAAGTGGATAGATAAAAAGATAGAAAAATTCAATAAAAAGTTAATGGATAAAAAGATATAAAAATTCTATAAAAAGTGGATAGATAAAAAGATATAAAAATTCAATAGAAAGTTGATAGATAAAAAGATATAAAAATTCAATAAAAAGTGAATAGATAAAAAGATATAAAAATTCCATAAAAAGTGGAAAGATAAAAAGATATAAAAATTCAATAAAAAGTGTATAGATAAAAAGATAGAAAAATTCAATAAAAAGTTTATAGATAAAAAGATATAAAAATTCAATAAAAAGTGGATAGATAAAAAGATGTAAAAATTAAATAAAAAGTTAATAGATAAAAAGATATAAAAATTCAATAAAAAGTGGATAGATAAAAAGATATAAAAATTCAATAAAAAGTTAATAGATGAAAAGATATAAAAATTCAATAAAAAGTGGATAGATAAAAAGATATAAAAATTCAATAAAAAGTTAATAGATAAAAAGATATAAAAATTCAATAAAAAGTTAATAGATAAAAAGATATAAAAATTCAATAAAAAGTGGATAGATAAAAAGATATAAAAATTCAATAAAAAGTTAATAGATAAACAGATATAAAAATTCAATAAAAAGTTAATAGATAAAAAGATATAAAAATTCAATAAAAAGTTAATAGATAAAAAGATATAAAAATTCAATAAAAAGTTAATAGATGAAAAGATATAAAAATTCAATAAAAAGTGGATAGATAAAAGATATAAACAATTCAATAAAAAGTGAATGGATAAAAAGATATAAAAATTCAATAAAAAGTGGATAGATGAAAAGATATAAAAATTAAACAAAAAGTGAATAGATAAAAAGATATAAAAATTCAATAGAAAGTGGATAGATAAAAAGATATAAAAATTCAATAAAAAGTGGATAGATAAAAAGATATAAAAATTCAATAAAAAGTTAATAGATAAAAAGATATAAAAATTCAATAAAAAGTTAATAGATAAAAAGATATAAAAATTCAATAAAAAGTGGATAGATAAAAAGATATAAAAATTCAATAAAAAGTTAATAGATAAACAGATATAAAAATTCAATAAAAAGTGGATAGATAAAAAGATATAAAAATTCAATAAAAAGTTAATAGATAAAAAGATATAAAAATTAAATAAAAAGTTAATAGATAAAAAGATATAAAAATTCAATAAAAAGTTAATAGAAAAAAGATATAAAAATTCAATAAAAAGTTGAAAGATAAAAAGATATAAACATTCAATAAAAAGTGAATAGATAAAAAGATATAAAAATTCAATAGAAAGTGGATAGATAAAAAGATATAAAAATTAAATAAAAAGTGGATAGATAAAAAGATATAAAAATTCAATAAAAAGTGAATAGATAAAAAGATATAAAAATTCAATAAAAAGTTAATAGATAAAAAGATATAAACATTCAATAAAAAGTGGATAGATAAAAAGATATAAAAATTCAATAAAAAGTTAATAGATAAAAAGATATAAAAATTCAATAAAAAGTGGATGGATAAAAATATATAAAAATTCAATAAAATTGGATAGATTAAAAGATATAAAAATTCAATAAAAAGTGGATAGATAAAAAGATATAAAAATTCAATAAAAAGTTAATAGATAAAAAGATATAAAAATTCAATAAAAAGTTAATAGATGAAAAGATATAAAAATTCAATCAAAAGTGGATAGATAAAAAGATATAAAAAATTCAATAAAAAGTGAATAGATAAAAAGATATAAAAATTCAATAAAAAGTGGATAGATGAAAAGATATAAAAATTCAATAAAAAGTGAATGGATAAAAAGATATAAAAATTCAATAAAAAGTGGATAGATGAAAAGATATAAAAATTAAACAAAAAGTGAATAGATAAAAAGATATAAAAATTCAATAGAAAGTGGATAGATAAAAAGATATAAAAATTCAATAAAAAGTGGATAGATAAAAAGATATAAAAATTCTATAAAAAGTGGAAAGATAAAAAGATATAAAAATTCAATAAAAAGTGGATGGATAAAAAGATAGAAAAATTCAATAAAAAGTTAATAGATAAAAAGATATAAAAATTCAATAAAAAGTGGATAGATAAAAAGATATAAAAATTCAATAAAAAGTTAATAGATAAAAAGATATAAAAATTCAATAAAAAGTGGATAGATGAAAAGATATAAAAATTCAATAACAAGTGGATATATAAAAAGATATATAAATTCAATAGAAAGTGGATAGATAAAAAGATATAAAAATTAAATAAAAAGTGGATAGATAAAAAGATATAAAAATTCAATAAAAAGTGAATAGATAAAAAGATATAAAAATTCAATAAAAAGTTAATAGATAAAAAGATATAAACATTCAATAAAAAGTGGATAGATAAAAAGATATAAAAATTCAATAAAAAGTTAATAGATAAAAAGATATAAAAATTCAATAAAAAGTGGATAGATAAAAAGATATAAAAATTCAATAAAAAGTGGATAGATAAAAAGATATAAAAATTCAATAAAAAGTTAATAGATGAAAAGATATAAAAATTCAATCAAAAGTGGATAGATAAAAAGATATAAAAAATTCAATAAAAAGTGAATAGATAAAAAGATATAAAAATTCAATAAAAAGTGGATAGATGAAAAGATATAAAAATTCAATAAAAAGTGAATGGATAAAAAGATATAAAAATTCAATAAAAAGTGGATAGATGAAAAGATATAAAAATTAAACAAAAAGTGAATAGATAAAAAGATATAAAAATTCAATAGAAAGTGGATAGATAAAAAGATATAAAAATTCAATAAAAAGTGGATAGATAAAAAGATATAAAAATTAAACAAAAAGTGAATAGATAAAAAGATATAAAAATTAAACAAAAAGTGAATAGATAAAAAGATATAAAAATTCAATAAAAAGTGGATAGATACAAAGATATAAAAATTCCATAAAAAGTTGAGAGATAAAAAGATATAAAAATTCAATAAAAAGTGGATAGATAAAAAGATATAAAAATTCCATAAAAAGTTGAAAGATAAAAAGATATAAAAATTCAATAAAAAGTGTATAGATAAAAAGATATAAAAATTCAATAAAAAGTTTATAGATAAAAAGATATAAAAATTCAATAAAAAGTGGATAGATAAACAGATATAAAAATTCAATAAAAAGTTAATAGATAAAAAGATATAAAAATTCAATAAAAAGTGGATAGATAAAAAGATATAAAAATTCAATAAAAAGTGAATAGATAAAAAGATATAAAAATTCCATAAAAAGTGGATAGATAAAAAGATATAAAAATTCAATAAAAAGTTAATAGATAAAAAGATATAAAAATTCAATAAAAAGTTAATAGATAAACAGATATAAAAATTCAATAAAAAGTTGATAGATAAAAAGATATAAAAATTCAATAAAAAGTTAATAGATAAAAAGATATAAAAATTCAATAAAAAGTGGATAGATAAAAAGATATAAAAATTCAATAAAAAGTTAATAGATAAAAAGATATAAAAATTAAATAAAAAGTTAATAGATAAAAAGATATAAAAATTCAATAAAAAGTTAATAGATAAAAAGATATAAAAATTCAATAAAAAGTTAATAGATAAAAAGATATAAAAATTCAATAAAAAGTGGATAGATGAAAAGATATAAAAATTAAACAAAAAGTGGATAGATAAAAAGATGTAAAAATTCAATAAAAAGTTAATAGATAAAAAGATATAAAAATTCAATAAAAAGTGGATAGATAAAAAGATATAAAAATTCAATAAAAAGTGAATAGATAAAAAGATATAAAAATTCAATAAAAAGTGGATAGATAAAAAGATATAAAAATTCAATAGAAAGTTGATAGATAAAAAGATATAAAAATTCAATAAAAAGTTGATAGATAAAAAGATATAAAAATTCCATAAAAAGTGGAAAGATAAAAAGATATAAAAATTCAATAAAAAGTGGATGGATAAAAAGATAGAAAAATTCAATAAAAAGTTAATAGATAAAAAGATATAAAACTTCAATAAAAAGTGGATAGATAAAAAGATATAAAAATTCAATAAAGAGTTAATAGATAAAAAGATATAAAAATTCAATAAAAAGTGGATAGATGAAAAGATATAAAAATTCAATAACAAGTGGATATATAAAAAGATATAAAAATTCAATAAAAAGTGGATAGATAAAAAGATATAAAAATTCAATAAAAAGTTAATAGATAAAAAGATATAAAAATTCAATAAAAAGTTAATGGATAAAAAGATATAAAAATTCAATAAAAAGTGGATAAATAAAAAGATATAAAAATTCAATAAAAAGTTAATAGATAAAAAGATATAAAAATTCAATAAAAAGTTAATAGATAAAAAGATATAAAAATTCAATAAAAAGTGGATAGATAAAAAGATATAAAAATTTAATAAAAAGTGGATAGATAAAAAGATATAAAAATTCAATAAAAAGTTAATAGATAAAAAGATATAAAAATTCAATAAAAAGTGAATAGATAAAAAGATATAAAAATTAAATAAAAAGTGGACAGATAAAAAGATATAAAAATTCAATAAAAAGTTAGTAGATAAAAAGATATAAAAATTCAATAAAAAGTGGATAGATAAAAAGATATAAAAATTCAATAAAAAGTAAATAGATAGAAAGATATAAAAATTCAATAAAAAGTTAATAGATAAAAAGATATAAAAATTCAATAGAAAGTGGATAGATAAAAAGATATAAAAATTCAATAAAAAGTGGATAGATAAAAAGATTTAAAAATTCAATAAAAAGTTAATAGATAAAAAGATATAAAAATTCAATAAAAAGTGGATAGATAAAAAGATATAAAAATTCAATAAAAACTGGATGGATGAACAGATATAAAAAATTAAATAAAAAGTAAATAGATAAAATGATATAGAAATTCAATAAAACTGAATGGATAAAAAGATATAAAAAATTAAATAAAAAGTGAATAGATAAAAAGATATAAAAATGTAATAAAAAGTGGATGGATGAAAAGATATAAAAAATTAAATAAAAAGTAAATAGATAAAAAGATATAGAAATTCAATAAAAGTGAATAGATAAAAAGATATAAAAATTCAATAAAAAGTGGATAAATAAAAAGATATAAACATTAAATAAAAAGTTAATAGATAAAAAGATATAAAAATTCAATAAAAAGTAAATAGATAAAAAGATATAAAAATTCAATACAAAGTGGATAGATGAAAAGATATAAAAATTAAATAAAAAGTAAATAGATAAAAAGATATAAAAATTCAATAAAAAGTAAATAGATAAAAAGATATAAAAAATTCAATAAAAAGTGGATAGATCAAAAGATATAAAAATTCAATAAAAAGTGAATAGATAAAAAGATATAAAAATTCAATAAAAAGTGGATAGATTAAAAGATATAAAAATTCAATAAAAAGTGAATAGATAAAAAGATATAAAAATTCTATAAAAAGTGGATAGATAAAAAGATATAAAAAATTCAATAGAAGGTGATTGATAAAAAGATATAAAATTTCAATAAAAATAAATAGATAAAAAGATATAAAAATTCAATAAAAAGTGGATAGATAAAAAGATATAAAAATTCAATAAAAAGTGGATAGATGAAAAGATATAAAAATTCAATAAAAAGTGAATGGATAAAAAGATATAACAATTCAATAAAAAGTGGATACATAAAAAGATATAAAAATTCAATAAAAAGTAAATAGATAAAAAGATATAAAAAATTCAATAAAAAGTAAATAGATCAAAAGATATAAAAAATTCTATAAAAAGTAAATAGATAAAAAGATATAAAAATTTACTAAAAAGTGGATAGAGGAAAAGATATAAAAAATTCAATAAAAAGTGAATAGATGAAAAGATATAAAAATTCAATAAAAAGTTAATAAATAAAAAGATATAAAAATTAAATAAAAAGTGGATAGATAAAAAGATATAAAAATTCAATAAAAAGTTAATAGATAAAAAGATATAAAAATTCAATAAAAAGTTAATAGATAAAAAGATATAAAAATTCAATAAAAAGTAAATAGATAAAAAGATATAAAAATTCAATAAAAAGTGGATAGATGAAAAGATATAAAAATTCAATAAAAAGTGGATAGATAAAAAGATATAAAAATTCAATAAAAAGTAAATAGATAAAAAGATATAAAAATTCAATAGAAAGTGGATAGATAAAAAGATATAAAAATTCAATAAAAAGTGAATAGATAAAAAGATATAAAAATTCCATAGAAAGTGGATAGATGAAAAGATATAAACATTCAATAAAAAGTGAATAGATAAAGAGATATAAAAATTCAATAAAAAGTGGATAGATAAAAAGATATAAAAATTCAATAAAAAGTGAATAGATAAAAAGATATAAAAATTCAATAAAAAGTGAATAGATAAAAAGATATAAAAATTCAATAAAAAGTGAATAGATTAAAAGATATAAAAATTCCATAGAAAGTGGATAGATGAAAAGATATAAAAATTAAATAAAAAGTGGATAGATAAAAAGATATAAAAATTCAATAAAAAGTGGAAAGATAAAAAGATATAAAAATTCAATAAAAAGTTAATAGATAAAAAGATTAAAAAATTCAATAAAAAGTGGAAAGATAAACAGATATAAACATTCAATAAAAAGTGGATAGATAAAAAGATAGAAAAATTCAATAAATTGTGGATAGATAAAAAGATATAAACATTCAATAAAAAGTGAATAGATAAAAAGATATAAAAATTCAATAAAAAGTAAATAGATAAAAAGATATAAAAATTCCATAGAAAGTGGATAGATGAAAAGATATAAAAATTCAATAAAAAGTGAATAGATTAGAAGATATAAAAATTGAATAAAAAGTGGATAGATAAAAAGATATAAACATTCAATAAAAAGTGAATAGATGAAAAGATATAAAAATTCAATAAAAAGTAAATAGATAAAAAGATATAAAAATTCCATAGAAAGTGGATAGATAAAAAGATATAAAAATTCAATAAAAAGTAAATAGATAAAAAGATAGAAAAATTCAATAAAAGTTAATAGATAAAAAGATATAAAAATTCAATAAAAAGTAAATAGATAAAAAGATATAAAACTTAAATAAAAAGTGAATAGATAAAAAGATATAAAAATTCAATAAAAAGTGGATAGATGAAAAGATATAAAAAAATTCAAAAAAGTGAATAGATAAAAAGATATAAAAATTCAATAAAAAGTGGATAAATAAAAAGATGTAAAAATTAAAAAAAAGTGAATAGATAAAAAGATATAAACATACAATAAAAAGTAAATAGATAAAAAGATATAAAAATTAAATAAAAAGTGGATAGATGAAAAGATATAAAAATTAAATAAAATGTAAATAGATAAAAAGATATAAAAATTAATTAAAAAGTAAATAGATAAAAAGATATAAAAAATTCAATAAAAGGTGAATAGATAAAAAGATATAAAAATTCAATAAAAAGTGGATAGATAAAAAGATATAAAAATTCAATAAAAAGTGAATAGATAAAAAGATATAAAAATTCAATAAAATGTGGATAGATAAAAAGATATAAAAAATTCAATAAAAAGTGAATAGATAAAAAGATATAAAAATTCAATAAAAAGTGGATAGATGAAGAGATATAAAAATTCAATAAAAAGTGAATGGATAAAAAGATATAAAAATTCAATAAAAAGTGAATAGATAAAAAGATATAAAAATTCAATAAAAAGTGAATAGATAAAAAGATATAAAAATTCCATAGAAAGTGGATAGATGAAAAGATATAAAAATTAAATAAAAAGTGGATAGATAAAAAGATATAAAAATTCAATAAAAAGTGGAAAGATAAAAAGATATAAAAATTCAATAAAAAGTTAATAGATAAAAAGATTAAAAAATTCAATAAAAAGTGGAAAGATAAACAGATATAAACATTCAATAAAAAGTGGATAGATAAAAAGATAGAAAAATTCAATAAATTGTGGATCGATAAAAAGATATAAACATTCAATAAAAAGTGAATAGATAAAAAGATATAAAAATTCAATAAAAAGTAAATAGATAAAAAGATATAAAACTTAAATAAAAAGTGAATAGATAAAAAGATATAAAAATTCAGTAAAAAGTGGATAGATAAAAAGATATAAAAATTCAATAAAAAGTAAATAGATAAAAAGATAGAAAAATTCAATAAAAAGTTAATAGATAAAAAGATATAAAAATTCAATAAAAAGTAAATAGATAAAAAGATATAAAACTTAAATAAAAAGTGAATAGATAAAAAGATATAAAAATTCAGTAAAAAGTGGATAGATGAAAAGATATAAAAAATTCAATAAAAGTGAATAGATAAAAAGATATAAAAATTCAATAAAAAGTGGATAAATAAAAAGATGTAAAAATTAAAAAAAAGTGAATAGATAAAAAGATATAAACATACAATAAAAAGTAAATAGATAAACAGATATAAAAATTAAATAAAAGGTGAATAGATAAAAAGATATAAAAATTCAATAAAAAGTGGATGGATAAAAAGATATAAAAATTCAATAAAAAGTGAATAGATAAAAAGATATAAAAATTCAATAAAATGTGGATAGATAAGAAGATATAAAAAAGTCAATAAAAAGTGAATAGATAAAAAGATATAAAAATTCAATAAAAAGTGGATAGATGAAGAGATATAAAAATTCAATAAAAAGTGAATGGATAAAAAGATATAAAAATTCAATAAAAAGTGGATACATAAAAAGATATAAACATTCAATAAAAAGATAATAGATAAAAAGATATAAAAAATTCAATAAAAAGTAAATAGATAAAAAGATATAAAAAATTCAATAAAAAGTAAATAGATAAAAAGATATAAAAATTCAATAAAAAGTAAATAGATAAAAAGATATTAAAATTCAATAAAAAGTTAATAGATAAAAAGATATAAAAATTCAATAAAAAGTTGATAGATGAAAAGATATAAAAAATTCAATAAAAAGTGAATAGATAAAAAGATATAAAAATTCAATAATAAGTTAATAAATAAAAAGATATAAAAATTAAATAAAAAGTGAATGTATAAAAAGATATAAAAATTCAATAAAAAGTTAATAGATAAAAAGATATAAACATTAAATAAAAAGTGGATTGATGAAAAGATATAAAAATGCAATAAAAAGTTGATAGATAAAAAGATATAAAAATTTGAATAAAAAGTAAATCAATAAAAAGATATAAAAATTAAATAAAAAGTGGATAGATGAAAAGATATGAAAATTCAATAAAAAGTGGATAGATGAAAAGATATAAAAATTCAATAAAAAGTTGATAGCTGAAAAGATATAAAAATTCAATAAAAAGTGGATAGATAAAAAGATATAAAAATTCAATAAAAAGTGGATAGATAAAAAGATATAACAATTCAATAGAAAGTGGATACATAAAAAGATATAAAAATTCAATAAAAAGTGAATAGATAAAAAGATATAAAAATTCCATAGAAAGTGGATAGATGAAAAGATATAAAAATTCAATAAAAAGTGGATAGATAAAAAGATATAAACATTCAATAAAAAGTGGATAGATAAAAAGATATAAACATTCAATAAAAAGTGGATAGATAAAAAGATATAAAAATTCAATAAAATGTGGATAGATAAGAAGATATAAAAAAGTCAATAAAAAGTGAATAGATAAAAAGATATAAAAATTCAATAAAAAGTGGAAAGATAATAAAATATAAAAATTCAATAAAAAGTCGATAGATAAAAAGATATAAACATTCAATAAATAGATAGATAAAAAGATATTAAAATTAAATAAAAAGTGAATAGATGAAAAGATATAAAAATTCAATAAAAAGTAAATAGATAAAAGATATAAAAATTCCATAGAAAGTGGATAGATGAAAAGATATAAAAATTAAATAAAAAGTGGATAGATAAAAAGATATAAAAATTCAATACAAAGTTAATAGATAAAAAGATATAAAAATTAAACAAAAAGTGAATAGATAAAAAGATATAAAAATTAAACAAAAAGTGAATAGATAAAAAGATATAAACATTCAATAAAAAGTGAATAGATAAAAAGATATAAAAATTCAATAAAAAGTAAATAGATAAAAAGATATAAAAATTCCATAGAAAGTGGATAGATGAAAAGATATAAACATTCAGTAAAAAGTGAATAGATAAAAAGATATAAAAATTCCATAGAAAGTGGATAGATGAAAAGATATAAAAATTCAATAAAAAGTGAATAGATAAAAAGATATAAAAATTCAATAAAAAGTGGATAGATAAAAAGATATAAACATTCAATAAAAAGTGGATAGATAAAAAGATATAAAAATTCAATAAAAAGTTGAAAGATAAAAGATATAAAAATTCAATAAAAAGTGGAAAGATAACAAAATATAAAAATTCAATAAAAGGTGGATAGATAAAAAGATATAAACATTCAATAAAAAGTGAATAGATAAAAAGATATAAAAATTCAATAAAAAGTAAATTGATAAAAAGATATAAAAATCCCATAGAAAGTGGATAGATGAAAAGATATAAACATTCAATAAAAAGTGAATAGATAAAAAGATATAAACATTCAATAAAAAGTGGATAGATGAAAAGATATAAAAATTCAATAAAAAGTAAATAGATAAAAAGATATAAAAATTCCATAGAAAGTGGATAGATGAAAAGATATAAAAATTAAATAAAAAGTGGATGGATAAAAAGATATAAAAAATTCAATAAAAAGTAAATAGATAAAAAGATATAAAAATTAAACAAAAAGTGAATAGATAAAAAGATATAAAAATTCCATAGAAAGTAAATAGATAAAAAATATAAAAATTAAATAGAACGTGGATAGATTAAAAGATATAAAAATTCAATAAAAAGTAAATAGATAAAAATATGTACAAATTCAATAAAAAGTGAATAGATAAAAAGATATTAAAATTAAATAAAAAGTGAATAGATAAAAAGATATAAAAATTCAATAAAAAGTGAATGGATAAAAAGATATAAAAATTATAAAAAAGTGGATAGATAAAAAGATATAAACATTCAATAAAAAGTGAATAGATAAAAAGATATAAAAATTCAATAAAAAGTAAATAGATAAAAAGATATAAAAATTCCATAGAAAGTGGATAGATGAAAAGATATAAACATTCAATACATAGTTAATAGATAAAAAGATATAAAAATTCCATAGAAAGTGGATAGATGAAAAGATATAAACATTCAATAAAAAGTGAATAGATGAAAAGATATAAAAATTCAATAAAAAGTGGATAGATAAAAAGATATAAAAATTCAATAAAAAGTGAATAGATAAAAAGATATAAAAATTCAATAAAAAGTAAATAGATAAAAAGATATAAAAATTCCATAGAAAGTGGATAGATGAAAAGATATAAACATTCAATAAAAAGTGAATAGATAAAAAGATATAAAAATTCAATAAAAAGTGGATAGATAAAAAGATATAAAAATTCAATTAAAAGTGAATAGATAAAAAGATATAAAAATTCCATAGAAAGTGGATAGATGAAAAGATATAAACATTCAATAAAAAGTGGATAGATACAAAGATATAAAAATTCAATAAAAAGTAAATAGATAAAAAGATATAAAAATTCAATAAAAAGTGGATAAATAAAAAGATGTAAAAATTAAAAAAAAGTGAATAGATAAAAAGATATAAACATACAATAAAAAGTAAATAGATAAAAAGATATAAAAATTAAATAAAAAGTGGATAGATGAAAAGATATAAAAATTAAATAAAATGTAAATAGATAAAAAGATATAAAAATTAAATAAAAAGTAAATAGATAAAAAGATATAAAAATTCAATAAAAGGTGAATAGATAAAAAGATATAAAAATTCTATAAAAAGTGGATAGATAAAAAGATATAAAAATTCAATAAAAAGTGAATAGATAAAAAGATATAAAAATTCAATAAAATGTGAATAGATAAAAAGATATAAAAAATTCAATAAAAAGTGAATAGATAAAAAGATATAAAAATTCAATAAAAAGTGGATAGATGAAGAGATATAAAAATTCAATAAAAAGTGAATGGATAAAAAGATATAAACATTCAATAAAAAGTGGATACATAAAAAGATATAAACATTCAATAAAAAGATAATAGATAAAAAGATACAAAAAATTCAATAAAAAGTAAATAGATAAAAAGTTATAAAAAATTCAATAAAAAGTAAATAGATAAAAAGATATAAAAATTCAATAAAAAGTAAATAGATAAAAAGATATAAAAATTCAATAAAAAGTTAATAGATAAAAAGATATAAAAATTCAATAAAAAGTTGATAGATGAAAAGATATAAAAAATTCAATAAAAAGTGAATAGATAAAAAGATATAAAAATTCAATAATAAGTTAATAAATAAAAAGATATAAAAATTAAATAAAAAGTGAATGTATAAAAAGATATAAAAATTCAATAAAAAGTTAATAGATAAAAAGATATAAAAATTAAATAAAAAGTGGATAGATGAAAAGATATAAAAATGCAATAAAAAGTTGATAGATAAAAAGATATAAAAATTTGAATAAAAAGTAAATCAATAAAAAGACATAAAAATTTAATAAAAAGTGGATAGATAAAAAGATATGAAAATTCAATACAAAGTGGATAGATGAAAAGATATAAAAATTCAAGAAAAAGTTGATAGCTGAAAAGATATAAAAATTCAATAAAAAGTGGATAGATAAAAAGATATAAAAATTCAATAAAAAGTGGATAAATAAAAAGATATAAAAATTCAATAAAAAGTGGATAGATAAAAAGATATAACAATTAAATAGAAAGTGGATAGATAAAAAGATATAAAAATTCAATAAAAAGTGAATAGATAAAAAGATATAAAAATTCCATAGAAAGTGGATAGATGAAAAGATATAAAAATTCAATAAAAAGTGGATAGATAAAAAGATATAAAAATTCAATAAAAAGTGGATAGATAAAAAGATATAAACATTCAATAAAAAGTGGATAGATAAAAAGATATAAAAATTCAATAAAAAGTGGAAAGATAAAAAGATATAAAAATTCAATAAAAAGTGGAAAGATAACAAAATATAAAAATTCAATAAAAAGTCGATAGATAAAAAGATATAAACATTCAATAAAAAGTGAATAGATAAAAAGATATAAAAATTCAATAAAAAGTAAATTGATGAAAAGATATAAAAATTCCATAGAAAGTGGATAGATGAAAAGATATAAACATTCAATAAAAAGTGAATAGATAAAAAGATATAAACATTCAATAAAAAGTGGATAGATGAAAAGATATAAAAATTCAATAAAAAGTAAATAGATAAAAAGATATAAAAATTCCATAGAAAGTGGATAGATGAAAAGATATAAAAATTAAATAAAAAGTGGATAGATAAAAAGATATAAAAAATTCAATAAAAAGTAAATAGATAAAAAGATATAAAAATTAAATAAAAAGTGGATTGATGAAAAGATATAAAAATGCAATAAAAAGTTGATAGATAAAAAGATATAAAAATTTGAATAAAAAGTAAATCAATAAAAAGATATAAAAATTAAATAAAAAGTGGATAGATGAAAAGATATGAAAATTCAATAAAAAGTGGATAGATGAAAAGATATAAAAATTCAATAAAAAGTTGATAGCTGAAAAGATATAAAAATTCAATAAAAAGTGGATAGATAAAAAGATATAAAAATTCAATAAAAAGTGGATAGATAAAAAGATATAACAATTCAATAGAAAGTGGATACATAAAAAGATATAAAAATTCAATAAAAAGTGAATAGATAAAAAGATATAAAAATTCCATAGAAAGTGGATAGATGAAAAGATATAAAAATTCAATAAAAAGTGGATAGATAAAAAGATATAAACATTCAATAAAAAGTGGATAGATAAAAAGATATAAACATTCAATAAAAAGTGGATAGATAAAAAGATATAAAAATTCAATAAAATGTGGATAGATAAGAAGATATAAAAAAGTCAATAAAAAGTGAATAGATAAAAAGATATAAAAATTCAATAAAAAGTGGAAAGATAATAAAATATAAAAATTCAATAAAAAGTCGATAGATAAAAAGATATAAACATTCAATAAATAGATAGATAAAAAGATATTAAAATTAAATAAAAAGTGAATAGATGAAAAGATATAAAAATTCAATAAAAAGTAAATAGATAAAAGATATAAAAATTCCATAGAAAGTGGATAGATGAAAAGATATAAAAATTAAATAAAAAGTGGATAGATAAAAAGATATAAAAATTCAATACAAAGTTAATAGATAAAAAGATATAAAAATTAAACAAAAAGTGAATAGATAAAAAGATATAAAAATTAAACAAAAAGTGAATAGATAAAAAGATATAAACATTCAATAAAAAGTGAATAGATAAAAAGATATAAAAATTCAATAAAAAGTAAATAGATAAAAAGATATAAAAATTCCATAGAAAGTGGATAGATGAAAAGATATAAACATTCAGTAAAAAGTGAATAGATAAAAAGATATAAAAATTCAATAAAAAGTGGATAGATAAAAAGATATAAACATTCAATAAAAAGTGGATAGATAAAAAGATATAAAAATTCAATAAAAAGTTGAAAGATAAAAGATATAAAAATTCAATAAAAAGTGGAAAGATAACAAAATATAAAAATTCAATAAAAGGTGGATAGATAAAAAGATATAAACATTCAATAAAAAGTGAATAGATAAAAAGATATAAAAATTCAATAAAAAGTAAATTGATAAAAAGATATAAAAATCCCATAGAAAGTGGATAGATGAAAAGATATAAACATTCAATAAAAAGTGAATAGATAAAAAGATATAAACATTCAATAAAAAGTGGATAGATGAAAAGATATAAAAATTCAATAAAAAGTAAATAGATAAAAAGATATAAAAATTCCATAGAAAGTGGATAGATGAAAAGATATAAAAATTAAATAAAAAGTGGATGGATAAAAAGATATAAAAAATTCAATAAAAAGTAAATAGATAAAAAGATATAAAAATTAAACAAAAAGTGAATAGATAAAAAGATATAAAAATTCCATAGAAAGTAAATAGATAAAAAATATAAAAATTAAATAGAACGTGGATAGATTAAAAGATATAAAAATTCAATAAAAAGTAAATAGATAAAAATATGTACAAATTCAATAAAAAGTGAATAGATAAAAAGATATTAAAATTAAATAAAAAGTGAATAGATAAAAAGATATAAAAATTCAATAAAAAGTGAATGGATAAAAAGATATAAAAATTATAAAAAAGTGGATAGATAAAAAGATATAAACATTCAATAAAAAGTGAATAGATAAAAAGATATAAAAATTCAATAAAAAGTAAATAGATAAAAAGATATAAAAATTCCATAGAAAGTGGATAGATGAAAAGATATAAACATTCAATAAAAAGTGAATAGATAAAAAGATATAAAAATTCCATAGAAAGTGGATAGATGAAAAGATATAAACATTCAATAAAAAGTGAATAGATAAAAAGATATAAAAATTCAATAAAAAGTGGATAGATAAAAAGATATAAAAATTCAATAAAAAGTGAATAGATAAAAAGATATAAAAATTCAATAAAAAGTAAATAGATAAAAAGATATAAAAATTCCATAGAAAGTGGATAGATGAAAAGATATAAACATTCAATAAAAAGTGAATAGATAAAAAGATATAAAAATTCAATAAAAAGTGGATAGATAAAAAGATATAAAAATTCAATTAAAAGTGAATAGATAAAAAGATATAAAAATTCCATAGAAAGTGGATAGATGAAAAGATATAAACATTCAATAAAAAGTGGATAGATACAAAGATATAAAAATTCAATAAAAAGTAAATAGATAAAAAGATATAAAAATTCAATAAAAAGTGGATAAATAAAAAGATGTAAAAATTAAAAAAAAGTGAATAGATAAAAAGATATAAACATACAATAAAAAGTAAATAGATAAAAAGATATAAAAATTAAATAAAAAGTGGATAGATGAAAAGATATAAAAATTAAATAAAATGTAAATAGATAAAAAGATATAAAAATTAAATAAAAAGTAAATAGATAAAAAGATATAAAAATTCAATAAAAGGTGAATAGATAAAAAGATATAAAAATTCTATAAAAAGTGGATAGATAAAAAGATATAAAAATTCAATAAAAAGTGAATAGATAAAAAGATATAAAAATTCAATAAAATGTGAATAGATAAAAAGATATAAAAAATTCAATAAAAAGTGAATAGATAAAAAGATATAAAAATTCAATAAAAAGTGGATAGATGAAGAGATATAAAAATTCAATAAAAAGTGAATGGATAAAAAGATATAAACATTCAATAAAAAGTGGATACATAAAAAGATATAAACATTCAATAAAAAGATAATAGATAAAAAGATACAAAAAATTCAATAAAAAGTAAATAGATAAAAAGTTATAAAAAATTCAATAAAAAGTAAATAGATAAAAAGATATAAAAATTCAATAAAAAGTAAATAGATAAAAAGATATAAAAATTCAATAAAAAGTTAATAGATAAAAAGATATAAAAATTCAATAAAAAGTTGATAGATGAAAAGATATAAAAAATTCAATAAAAAGTGAATAGATAAAAAGATATAAAAATTCAATAATAAGTTAATAAATAAAAAGATATAAAAATTAAATAAAAAGTGAATGTATAAAAAGATATAAAAATTCAATAAAAAGTTAATAGATAAAAAGATATAAAAATTAAATAAAAAGTGGATAGATGAAAAGATATAAAAATGCAATAAAAAGTTGATAGATAAAAAGATATAAAAATTTGAATAAAAAGTAAATCAATAAAAAGACATAAAAATTTAATAAAAAGTGGATAGATAAAAAGATATGAAAATTCAATACAAAGTGGATAGATGAAAAGATATAAAAATTCAAGAAAAAGTTGATAGCTGAAAAGATATAAAAATTCAATAAAAAGTGGATAGATAAAAAGATATAAAAATTCAATAAAAAGTGGATAAATAAAAAGATATAAAAATTCAATAAAAAGTGGATAGATAAAAAGATATAACAATTAAATAGAAAGTGGATAGATAAAAAGATATAAAAATTCAATAAAAAGTGAATAGATAAAAAGATATAAAAATTCCATAGAAAGTGGATAGATGAAAAGATATAAAAATTCAATAAAAAGTGGATAGATAAAAAGATATAAAAATTCAATAAAAAGTGGATAGATAAAAAGATATAAACATTCAATAAAAAGTGGATAGATAAAAAGATATAAAAATTCAATAAAAAGTGGAAAGATAAAAAGATATAAAAATTCAATAAAAAGTGGAAAGATAACAAAATATAAAAATTCAATAAAAAGTCGATAGATAAAAAGATATAAACATTCAATAAAAAGTGAATAGATAAAAAGATATAAAAATTCAATAAAAAGTAAATTGATAAAAAGATATAAAAATTCCATAGAAAGTGGATAGATGAAAAGATATAAACATTCAATAAAAAGTGAATAGATAAAAAGATATAAACATTCAATAAAAAGTGGATAGATGAAAAGATATAAAAATTCAATAAAAAGTAAATAGATAAAAAGATATAAAAATTCCATAGAAAGTGGATAGATGAAAAGATATAAAAATTAAATAAAAAGTGGATAGATAAAAAGATATAAAAAATTCAATAAAAAGTAAATAGATAAAAAGATATAAAAATTAAACAAAAAGTGAATAGATAAAAAGATATAAAAATTCCATAGAAAGTAAATAGATAAAAAATATAAAAATTAAATAGAACGTGGATAGATGAAAAGATATAAAAATTCAATAAAAAGTAAATAGATAAAAATATGTACAAATTTAATAAAAAGTGAATAGATAAAAAGATATTAAAATTAAATAAAAAGTGAATAGATAAAAAGATATAAAAATTCAATAAAAAGTGAATGGATAAAAAGATATAAAAATTATAAAAAAGTGGATAAATAAAAAGATATAAATATTCAATAAAAAGTGAATAGATAAAAAGATATAAAAATTCAATAAAAAGTAAATAGATAAAAAGATATAAAAATTCCATAGAAAGTGGATAGATTAAAAGATATAAACATTCAATAAAAAGTGAATAGATAAAAAGATATAAACATTCCATAGAAAGTGGATAGATGAAAAGATATAAAAATTCAATAAAAAGTGAATAGATAAAAAGATATAAAAATTCAATAAAAAGTGGATAGATAAAAAGATATAAACATTCAATAAAAAGTGGATAGATAAAAAGATATAAAAATTCAATAAAAAGTGGAAAGATAAAAGATATAAAAATTCAATAAAAAGTGGAAAGATAACAAAATATAAAAATTCAATAAAAGGTGGATAGATAAAAAGATATAAACATTCAATAAAAAGTGAATAGATAAAAAGATATAAAAATTCAATAAAAAGTAAATTGATAAAAAGATATAAAAATTCGATAGAAAGTGGATAGATGAAAAGATATAAACATTCAATAAAAAGTGAATAGATAAAAAGATATAAACATTCAATAAAAAGTGGATAGATGAAAAGATATAAAAATTCAATAAAAAGTAAATCGATAAAAAGATATAAAAATTCCATAGAAAGTGGATAGATGAAAAGATATAAAAATTAAATAAAAAGTGGATAGATAAAAAGATATAAAAAATTTAATAAAAAGTAAATAGATAAAAAGATATAAAAATTAAACAAAAAGTGAATAGATAAAAAGATATAAAAATTCCATAGAAAGTAAATAGATAAAAAATATAAAAATTAAATAGAACGTGGATAGATGAAAAGATATAAAAATTCAATAAAAAGTAAATAGATAAAAATATGTACAAATTCAATAAAAAGTGAATAGATAAAAAGATATTAAAATTAAATAAAAAGTGAATAGATAAAAAGATATAAAAATTCAATAAAAAGTGAATGGATAAAAAGATATAAAAATTATAAAAAAGTGGATAGATAAAAAGATATAAACATTCAATAAAAAGTGAATAGATAAAAAGATATAAAAATTCAATAAAAAGTAAATAGATAAAAAGATATAAAAATTCCATAGAAAGTGGATAGATGAAAAGATATAAACATTCAATAAAAAGTGAATAGATAAAAAGATATAAAAATTCCATAGAAAGTGGATAGATGAAAAGATATAAACATTCAATAAAAAGTGAATAGATAAAAAGATATAAAAATTCAATAAAAAGTGGATAGATAAAAAGATATAAAAATTCAATAAAAAGTGAATAGATAAAAAGATATAAAAATTCCATAGAAAGTGGATAGATGAAAAGATATAAACATTCAATAAAAAGTGAATAGATAAAAAGATATAAAAATTCAATAAAAAGTGAATAGATAAAAAGATATAAAAATTCAATAAAAAGTGGATAGATACAAAGATATAAAAATTCAATAAAAAGTAAATAGATAAAAAGATATAAAAATTCCATAGAAAGTGGATAGACGAAAAGATATAAAAATTCAATAAAAAGTGGATAGATACAAAGATATAAAAATTCAATAAAAAGTAAATAGATAAAAAGATATAAAAATTCAATAAAAAGTGGATAAATAAAAAGATGTAAAAATTAAAAAAAAGTGAATAGATAAAAAGATATAAACATACAATAAAAAGTAAATAGATAAAAAGATATAAAAATTAAATAAAAAGTGGATAGATGAAAAGATATAAAAATTAAATAAAATGTAAATAGATAAAAAGATATAAAAATTAAATAAAAAGTAAATAGATAAAAAGATATAAAAAATTCAATAAAAGGTGAATAGATAAAAAGATATAAAAATTCTATAAAAAGTGGATAGATAAAAAGATATAAAAATTCAATAAAAAGTGAATAGATAAAAAGATATAAAAATTCAATAAAATGTGAATAGATAAAAAGATATAAAAAATTCAATAAAAAGTGAATAGATAAAAAGATATAAAAATTCAATAAAAAGTGGATAGATGAAGAGATATAAAAATTCAATAAAAAGTGAATGGATAAAAAGATATAAACATTCAATAAAAAGTGGATACATAAAAAGATATAAACATTCAATAAAAAGATAATAGATAAAAAGATACAAAAAATTCAATAAAAAGTAAATAGATAAAAAGTTATAAAAAATTCAATAAAAAGTAAATAGATAAAAAGATATAAAAATTCAATAAAAAGTAAATAGATAAAAAGATATAAAAATTCAATAAAAAGTTAATAGATAAAAAGATATAAAAATTCAATAAAAAGTTGATAGATGAAAAGATATAAAAAATTCAATAAAAAGTGAATAGATAAAAAGATATAAAAATTCAATAATAAGTTAATAAATAAAAAGATATAAAAATTAAATAAAAAGTGAATGTATAAAAAGATATAAAAATTCAATAAAAAGTTAATAGATAAAAAGATATAAAAATTAAATAAAAAGTGGATAGATGAAAAGATATAAAAATGCAATAAAAAGTTGGTAGATAAAAAGATATAAAAATTTGAATAAAAAGTAAATCAATAAAAAGACATAAAAATTTAATAAAAAGTGGATAGATAAAAAGATATGAAAATTCAATACAAAGTGGATAGATGAAAAGATATAAAAATTCAAGAAAAAGTTGATAGCTGAAAAGATATAAAAATTCAATAAAAAGTGGATAGATAAAAAGATATAAAAATTCAATAAAAAGTGGATAAATAAAAAGATATAAAAAGATATAAAAAGTGGATAGATAAAAAGATATAACAATTAAATAGAAAGTGGATAGATAAAAAGATATAAAAATTCAATAAAAAGTGGATAGATAAAAAGATATAAAAATTCCATAGAAAGTGGATAGATGAAAAGATATAAAAATTCAATAAAAAGTGGATAGATAAAAAGATATAAAAATTCAATAAAAAGTGGATAGATAAAAAGATATAAACATTCAATAAAAAGTGGATAGATAAAAAGATATAAAAATTCAATAAAAAGTGGAAAGATAAAAAGATATAAAAATTCAATAAAAAGTGGAAAGATAACAAAATATAAAAATTCAATAAAAAGTCGATAGATAAAAAGATATAAACATTCAATAAAAAGTGAATAGATAAAAAGATATAAAAATTCAATAAAAAGTAAATTGATAAAAAGATATAAAAATTCCATAGAAAGTGGATAGATGAAAAGATATAAACATTCAATAAAAAGTGAATAGATAAAAAGATATAAACATTCAATAAAAAGTGGATAGATGAAAAGATATAAAAATTCAATAAAAAGTAAATAGATAAAAAGATATAAAAATTCCATAGAAAGTGGATAGATGAAAAGATATAAAAATTAAATAAAAAGTGGATAGATAAAAAGATATAAAAAATTCAATAAAAAGTAAATAGATAAAAAGATATAAAAATTAAACAAAAAGTGAATAGATAAAAAGATATAAAAATTCCATAGAAAGTAAATAGATAAAAAATATAAAAATTAAATAGAACGTGGATAGATGAAAAGATATAAAAATTCAATAAAAAGTAAATAGATAAAAATATGTACAAATTTAATAAAAAGTGAATAGATAAAAAGATATTAAAATTAAATAAAAAGTGAATAGATAAAAAGATATAAAAATTCAATATAAAGTGAATGGATAAAAAGATATAAAAATTATAAAAAAGTGGATAAATAAAAAGATATAAATATTCAATAAAAAGTGAATAGATAAAAAGATATAAAAATTCAATAAAAAGTAAATAGATAAAAAGATATAAAAATTCCATAGAAAGTGGATAGATTAAAAGATATAAACATTCAATAAAAAGTAAATAGATAAAAAGATATAAACATTCCATAGAAAGTGGATAGATGAAAAGATATAAAAATTTAATAAAAAGTGAATAGATAAAAAGATATAAAAATTCAATAAAAAGTGGATAGATAAAAAGATATAAACATTCAATAAAAAGTGGATAGATAAAAAGATATAAAAATTCAATAAAAAGTGGAAAGATAAAAGATATAAAAATTCAATAAAAAGTGGAAAGATAACAAAATATAAAAATTCAATAAAAGGTGGATAGATAAAAAGATATAAACATTCAATAAAAAGTTAATAGATAAAAAGATATAAAAATTCAATAAAAAGTAAATTGATAAAAAGATATAAAAATTCCATAGAAAGTGGATAGATGAAAAGATATAAACATTCAATAAAAAGTGAATAGATAAAAAGATATAAACATTCAATAAAAAGTGGATAGATGAAAAGATATAAAAATTCAATAAAAAGTAAATCGATAAAAAGATATAAAAATTCCATAGAAAGTGGATAGATGAAAAGATATAAAAATTAAATAAAAAGTGGATAGATAAAAAGATATAAAAAATTCAATAAAAAGTAAATAGATAAAAAGATATAAAAATTAAACAAAAAGTGAATAGATAAAAAGATATAAAAATTCCATAGAAAGTAAATAGATAAAAAATATAAAAATTAAATAGAACGTGGATAGATGAAAAGATATAAAAATTCAATAAAAAGTAAATAGATAAAAATATGTACAAATTCAATAAAAAGTGAATAGATAAAAAGATATTAAAATTAAATAAAAAGTGAATAGATAAAAAGATATAAAAATTCAATAAAAAGTGAATGGATAAAAAGATATAAAAATTATAAAAAAGTGGATAGATAAAAAGATATAAACATTCAATAAAAAGTGAATAGATAAAAAGATATAAAAATTCAATAAAAAGTAAATAGATAAAAAGATATAAAAATTCCATAGAAAGTGGATAGATGAAAAGATATAAACATTCAATAAAAAGTGAATAGATAAAAAGATATAAAAATTCCATAGAAAGTGGATAGATGAAAAGATATAAACATTCAATAAAAAGTGAATAGATAAAAAGATATAAAAATTCAATAAAAAGTGGATAGATAAAAAGATATAAAAATTCAATAAAAAGTGAATAGATAAAAAGATATAAAAATTCCATAGAAAGTGGATAGATGAAAAGATATAAACATTCAATAAAAAGTGAATAGATAAAAAGATATAAAAATTCAATAAAAAGTGAATAGATAAAAAGATATAAAAATTCAATAAAAAGTGGATAGATACAAAGATATAAAAATTCAATAAAAAGTAAATAGATAAAAAGATATAAAAATTCCATAGAAAGTGGATAGATGAAAAGATATAAAAATTCAATAAAAAGTTGATAGATAAAAAGATATAAAAATTCAATAAAAAGTGGATAGATAAAAAGATATAAAAATTCAATAAAAAGTGGATAGATAAAAAGATATAAAAATTCAATAAAAAGTGGAAAGATAAAAAGATATAAAAATTCAATAAAAAGTGGAAAGATAACAAAATATAAAAATTCAATAAAAAGTGGATAGATAAAAAGATATAAACATTCAATAAAAAGTGGATAGATAAAAAGATATAAAAATTCAATAAAAAGTAAATTGATTCAAAGATATAAAAATTCCATAGAAAGTGGATAGATGAAAAGATATAAACATTCAATAAAAAGTGAATAGATTAAAAGATATAAAAATTCAATAAAAAGTGGATAGATAAAAAGATATAAAAATTCAATAAAAAGTGAATAGATAAAAAGATATAAAAATTCAATAAAAAGTATATAGATAAAAAGATATAAAAATTCCATAGAAAGTTGATAGATGAAAAGATATAAAAATTCAATAAAAAGTGGATAGATAAAAAGATATAAAAATTCAATAAAAAGTGAATAGATAAAAAGATATAAACATTCCATAGAAAGTGGATAGATGAAAAGATATAAAAATTAAATAAAAAGTGGATAGATAAAAATATATAAAAAATTCAATAAAAAGTAAATAGATAAAAAGATATAAAAATTCAATAAAAAGTGAATAGATAAAAAGATATAAAAATTCCATAGAAAGTAAATAGATAAAAAATATAAAAATTAAATAGAACGTTGATAGATGAAAAGATATAAAAATTCAATAAAAAGTAAATAGATAAAAATATGTAAAAATTCAATAAAAAGTGAATAGATAAAAAGATATTAAAATTAAATAAAAAGTGAATAGATAAAAAGATATAAAAATTCAATAAAAAGTGAATGGATAAAAAGATATAACAATTCAATAAAAAGTGGATAGATAAAAAGATATAAACATTCAATAAAAAGTGAATAGATAAAAAGATATAAAAATTCAATAAAAAGTGGATAGATAAAAAGATATAAAAATTCCATAGAAAGTGGATAGATGAAAAGATATAAACATTCAATAAAAAGTGAATAGATAAAAAGATATAAAAATTCAATAAAAAGTGAATAGATAAAAAGATATAAAAATTCAATAAAAAGTGGAAAGATAAAAAGATATAAAAATTCAATAAAAAGTTGAAAGATAAAAATATATAAAAATTCAATAAAAAGTGGATAGATAAAAAGATATAAACATTCAATAAAAAGTTAATAGATAAAAACATATAAACATTCAATAAAAAGTGAATAGATAAAAAGATATAAAAATTCAATAAAAAGTAAATAGATAATAGATATAAAAATTCCATAGAAAGTGAATAGATAAAAAGATATAAAAATTCAATAAAAAGTGGATAAATAAAAAGATATAAACATTCAATAAAAAGTTAATAAATAAAAAGATATAAACATTCAATAAAAAGTGAATAGATAAAAAGATATAAAAATTCAATAAAAAGTAAATAGATAAAAAGATATAAAAATTCCATAGAAAGTGGATAGATAAAAAGATATAAAAATTCAATAAAAAAGTAAATAGATAAAAAGATATAAAAATTCAATAAAAAGTGAATAGATAAAAAGATATAAAAATTCCATAGAAAGTAAATAGATAAAAAATATAAAAATTAAATAGAACGTGGATAGATTAAAAGATATAAAAATTCAATAAAAAGTAAATAGATAAAAAGATATAAAAATTCAATAAAAAGTGGAAAGATAAAAAGATATAAAAATTCAATAAAAAGTGAATGGATAAAAAGATATAAAAATTCAATAAAAAGTTGATAGATAAAAAGATACACCAATTTTATAGTAAGTGGATAGATGAAAAGATATAAACATTCAATAAAAAGTGAATAGATAAAAAGATATAAAAATTCAATAAAAAGTGAATAGATAAAAAGATACACCAATTTTATAGAAAGTGGATAGATGAAAAGATATAAAAATTCAATAAAAAGTTGATAGATAAAAAGATATAAAAATTCAATAAAAAGTGGATAGATAAAAAGATATAAAAATTCAATAAAAAGTGGATAGATAAAAAGATATAAAAATTCAATAAAAAGTGGAAAGATAAAAAGATATAAATATTACATAAAAAGTGGAAAGATAACAAAATATAAAAATTCAATAAAAAGTGGATAGATAAAAAGATATAAACATTCAATAAAAAGTGGATAGATAAAAAGATATAAAAATTCAATAAAAAGTAAATTGATAAAAAGATATAAAAATTCCATAGAAAGTGGATAGATGAAAAGATATAAACATTCAATAAAAAGTGAATAGATAAAAAGATATAAAAATTCAATAAAAAGTGGATAGATAAAAAGATATAAAAATTCAATAAAAAGTGAATAGATAAAAGGATATAAAAATTCAATAAAAAGTATATAGATAAAAAGATATAAAAATTCCATAGAAAGTTGATAGATGAAAAGATATAAAAATTCAATAAAAAGTGGAAAGATAAAAAGATATAAAAATTCAATAAAAAGTAAATAGATAAAAAGATATAAAAATTCCATAGAAAGTGGATAGATGAAAAGATATAAAAATTAAATAAAAAGTGGATACATAAAAATATATAAAAAATTCAATAAAAAGTAAATAGATAAAAAGATTTAAAAATTCAATAAAAAGTGAATAGATAAAAAGATATAAAAATTCCATAGAAAGTAAATAGATAAAAAATATAAAAATTAAATAGAACGTGGATAGATGAAAAGATATAAAAATTCAATAAAAAGTAAATAGATAAAAATATGTAAAAATTCAATAAAAAGTGAATAGATAAAAAGATATAAAAATTCAATAAAAAGTGAATGGATAAAAAGATATAAAAATTCAATAAAAAGTGGATAGATAAAAAGATATAAAAATTCCATAGAAAGTGGATAGATGAAAAGATATAAACATTCAATAAAAAGTGAATAGATAAAAAGATATAAAAATTCAATAAAAAGTGGATAGATAAAAAGATATAAAAATTCAATAAAAAGTGGAAAGATAAAAAGATATAAAAATTCAATAAAAAGTTGAAAGATAAAAATATATAAAAATTCAATAAAAAGTGGATAGATAAAAAGATATAAACATTCAATAAAAAGTTAATAGATAAAAAGATATAAACATTCAATAAAAAGTGAATAGATAAAAAGATATAAAAATTCAATAAAAAGTAAATAGATAAAAAGATATAAAAATTCCATAGAAAGTGAATAGATAAAAAGATATAAAAATTCAATAAAAAGTGGATAAATAAAAAGATATAAACATTCAATAAAAAGTTAATAGATAAAAAGATATAAACATTCAATAAAAAGTAAATAGATAAAAAGATATAAAAATTCAATAAAAAGTAAATAGATAAAAAGATATAAAAATTCCATAGAAAGTGGATAGATAAAAAGATATAAAAATTCAATAAAAAAGTAAATAGATAAAAAGATATAAAAATTCAATAAAAAGTGAATAGATAAAAAGATATAAAAATTCCATAGAAAGTAAATAGATAAAAAATATAAAAATTAAATAGAACGTGGATAGATGAAAAGATATAAAAATTCAATAAAAAGTAAATAGATAAAAAGATATAAAAATTCAATAAAAAGTGAATAGATAAAAAGATATTAAAATTAAATAAAAAGTGAATAGATAAAAAGATATAAAAATTCAATAAAAAGTGAATGGATAAAAAGATATAAACATTCAATAAAAAGTGGATAGATAAAAAGATACACCAATTTTATAGTAAGTGGATAGATAAAAAGATATAAAAATTTTATAGAAAGTGGATAGATGAAAAGATATAAAAATTCAATAAAAAGTGGATAGTTAAAAAGATATTTTAATTCAATAGAAAGTGGATAGATAAAAAGATATAAAAATTCAATGGACAATGGATAGATCAAAGGATATTAGAATTTTATTGAACGTCAATAGATAAAAAGATACACAAATTCAGTAGAAGGTGGATGGAGGAAAAGATAAAAAAATTCAATAAAAAGTGGATAGATAAACATATACAAAAATTTTATTGAAAAGTGGATACATAAAAAGATATAAAAATTCAATAAAAATGGATTGATAAAAGATTCAATAGAAAGTGGATAGATAAAAGATATAAAAATTCAATAGAAGATCGATAGATAAAAAGATCTAAAAATTCAATAGAAGGTCGATAGATGAAAAGATATAAAAATTGAATAGGAGGTCGATAGATGAATAGGAACAAAAATTTGATAGAAGTGGATAGATGAAAAGATAAAAAAATTCAATAGAAGGTAGATACATAAAAAGATAAAAAAATTCAATAGAAGCTTGATAGATAAAAAGATATACAAATTAAATAGAAGGTAGATAGAAAAACCGATATCAAATTCAATAGAAGGTTGATAGATCAAAAGATAAAAAAAACATTTGAATGTGGATGGATAAAAAGATAAAAAAAATTTTTGAATGAAGATGGATAAAAAGATAAAAGATGTTTATAATGTGGATGGATAAAAAGATAAAAAAATCTTTTGAATGAAGATGGATAAAAAGATAAAAGATGTTTATAATGTGGATGGATAAAAAGATAAAAAACTGTTTGGAATGAAGATGGACAAAAGGATAAAAAAATATTTTAATGTGGATTGATAATAAGATAAACAAATCTTCTGCATGTGGATAGATAAAAAGATAAAAAAATGTTTTGAATGTGGATGGATAAAAAGATAAAAAAAATATTTTGAATGTGGATGGATTAAAAGAAAAAATCTTTTGAATGTGGATAGATAAAAAGATAAAAAAATCTTTTCAATGTGGATGGATAAAAAGATAAAAAAATCTTTTGAATGTGGATGGATAAAAAGAAAAAAATCTTTTGAATGTGGATAGATAAAAAGATAAAAAAATCTTTTCAATGTGGATGGATAAAAAGATAAAAAAATCTTTTGAATGTGGATGGATAAAAAGAAAAACATCTTTTGAATGTGGATAAATAAAAAGATAAAAAAATCTTTTCAATGTGGATGGATAAAAAGATAAAAAAATCTTTTGAATGTGGATGGATAAAAAGAAAAAAATCTTTTGAATGTGGATTGATAAAAAGATAAAAAAATCTTTTGAATGTGGATAGATAAAAAGATAAAAAAATCTTTTGAATGTGGATTGATAAAAAGATCTTTTGAATGTGGATGGATAAAAAGATAAAAAAATCTTTTGAATGTGGATGGATAAAAAGATAAAAAAATCTTTTGAATGTGGATGGATAAAAAGATAAAAAAATCTTTTGAATGTGGATGGATAAAAAGATAAAAAAATCTTTTGAATTTGAATAGATAAAAAGATAAAAAAAATCTTTTGAATGTGAATAGATGAAAAGATAAAAAAAAATCTTTTGAATGTGAATAGATAAAAAGATAAAAAAATCTTTTGAATGTGGATGGATAAAAAGATAAAAAAATCTTTTGAATGTGGATGGATAAAAAGATAAAAAAATCTTTTGAATGTGGATGGATAAAAAGATAAAAAAATCTTTTGAATGTGAATAGATGAAAAGATAAAAAAAAATCTTTTGAATGTGGATGGATAAAAAGATAAAAAAATCTTTTGAATGTGGATGGATAAAAAGATAAAAAAAATCTTTTGAATGTGGATGGATAAAAAGATAAAAAATCTTTAGAAGTTGAATAGATAAAAAGATAAAAAAATCTTTTGAATGTGGATGGATAAAAAGATAAAAAAAATCTTTTGAATTTATTCAAATTCAAAAGATTTTTTTTATCTTTTTATCCATCCACATCTTTTAAATTTGGATGGATAAAAAGATAAAAAAATGTTTTGAATGTGGATAGATAAAAAGATAAAAAAAAATATTTTGAATGTGGATGGATAAAAAGAAAAAAAAATCTATAGAAGTTAAATAGATAAAAAGAAAAAAATCTTTTGAATGTGGATGGATAAAAAGATAAAAAAATCTTTGAATGTGGATGGATAAAAAGATAAAAAAATCTTTTGAATGTGGATGGATAAAAAGATAAAAAAATCTTTTGAATGTGGATGGATAAAAAGATAAAAAATCTTTAGAAGTTGAATAAACAGATATAAAAATGAAATAGAATGCGGACAGATAAAAAGATATAAAATGAAATAGAATGCTAACAGATAAAAAGATATAAAAATGAAATAGAATGCGAATAGATAAAAAGATAAAAAAATCTTTTGAATGTGGACAGATAAAAAGATAAAAAAATGTTTTGAAAGTGGATGTATAAAAAGATAAAAAATCTTTTGAATGTGGATAGATAAAAGATAAAAAAATCTTTTGAATGTGGATAGATAAAAAGATAAAAAAATGTTTTGAAAGTGGATGGATAAAAAGATAAAAAATCTTTTGAATGTGGATAGATAAAAAGATAAAAAAATGTTTTGAAAGTGGATGGATAAAAAGATAAAAAATCTTTAGAATGTGGATAGATAAAAAGATAAAAAAATGTTTTGAAAGTAGATGGATAAAAAGATAAAAAATCTTTTGAAGGTGGATGGATAAAAATATAAAAAAATTCTTTGAATGTGGATAGATAACAAGATAAAAAAATCTTTTGAATATAGATAGATAAAAAGATTAAAAAATCTTTTTAATGTGGATAGATAAAAATATAAAAAAATCTTTTGATTGTGGATAGATAAAAAGATAAAATATCTTTTGAATGTGGATAGATAAAAAGATAAAAAAAATCTTTTGAATATAGATAGATAAAAAGATTTAAAAAAATGTTTTGAAGGTGGATAGATAAAAAGATAAAAAAATATTTTGAATGTGGCTGGAAAAAAAGATAAAAAAAAATATTTTGAATGTGGATAGATAAAAAGAAAAAGATCTTTTGAATGTGGATGGATAAAAAGATAAAAAATCGTTTGAATGTGGATGGATAAAAAGATAAAAAATCTTTTGAATGTGGATTGATAAAAAGATAAAAAAAAAACTTTAGAAGTTTAATAGATAAAAAGAAAAAAAATCTTTTGAATGTGGATGGATAAAAAGATAAAAAAATCTTTTGAAAGTGGAGGGATTATATATTATATATACAAAAAAAGTCTTTTGAATGTGGATGGATAAAAAGATAAAAAAATCTTTGAATGTGGATGGATAAAAAGATAAAAAAATCTTTTGAATGTGGATAGATAAAAAGATAAAAAAATGTTTTGAATGTGGATGGATAAAAAGATAAAAAAAAATCTTTAGAAGTTGAATAGATAAAAAGATAAAAAAATCTTTTGAATGTGGATGTATAAAAAGATAAAAAATCTTTTGAATGTGGATGGAGAAAAAGATAAAAAGTCTTTTGAATGTGGATGGATAAAAAGATAAAAAATCTTTTGAATGGGGATAGATAAAAAGATAAGAAAATGTTTTGAATGTGGATGGATAAAAAGATAAAAATAATCTTTTGAAGGTGGATGGATAAAAAGATAAAAAAAATTTTTGAATGTGGATGGATAAAAAGATAAAAAAATCTTTTGAAGGTTGATAGATAAAAAGATAAAAAATCTTTTGAATGTGGATAGATAAAAAGATAAAAAATCTTTTGAATGTGGATAGATAAAAAGATAAAAAAATCTTTTGAATATAGATAGATAAAAAGATTTAAAAAAATGTTTTGAAGGTGGATAGATAAAAAGATAAAAAAATATTTTGAATGTGGCTGGATAAAAAGATTAAAAAAATATTTTGAATGTGGATAGATAAAAAGAAAAAAATCTTTTGAATGTGGATGGATAAAAAGATAAAAAATCTTTTGAATGTGGATGGATAAAAAGATAAAAAATCTTTTGAATGTGGATTGATAAAAAGATAAAAAAAACTTTAGAAGTTGAATAGATAAAAAGAAAAAAAATCTTTTGAATGTGGATGGATAAAAAGATAAAAAAATCTTTTGAAAGTGGAGGGATTATATATTATATATACAAAAAAAGTCTTTTGAATGTGGATGGATAAAAAGATAAAAAAATCTTTGAATGTGGATGGATAAAAAGATAAAAAAATCTTTTGAATGTGGATAGATAAAAAGATAAAAAAATGTTTTGAATGTGGATGGATAAAAAGATAAAAAAATCTTTAGAAGTTGAATAGATAAAAAGATAAAAAAAATCTTTTGAATGTGGATGTATAAAAAGATAAAAAATCTTTTGAATGTGGATGGATAAAAAGATAAAAAATTTTTTGAATGTGGATAGATAAAAAGATAAAACATGTTTTGAAAGTGGATGGATAAAAAGATAAAAATAATCTTTTGAAGGTGGATGGATAAAAAGATAAAAAAAATTTTTGAATGTGGATGGATAGAAAGATAAAAAAATCTTTTGAAGGTTGATAGATAAAAAGATAAAAAATGTTTTGAATGTGGATAGATAAAAAGATAAAAAAAATCTTTGGAAGGTGGATGGATAAAAATATAAAAAAATCTTTTGAATGTGGATAGATAAAAAGATAAAAAAATGTTTTGAATGTGGATAGATAAAAAGATAAAAAAATCTTTTGAATGTGGATAGATAAAAAGATAAAAAAATGTTTTGAATATAGATAGATAAAAAGATTAAAAAAATATGTTTTGAATGTGGATAGATAAAAAGATAAAAAAATCTTTTGAATGTGGCTGGATAAAAAGATAAAAAAAATCTTTTGAATATAGATAGATAAAAAGATAAAAAAAATCTTTTGAAGGTGGATAGATAAAAAGATAAAAAAATCTTTTGAATGTGGATAGATAAAAGATAAAAAAAATCTTTGGAATATGGATGGATAAAAAGATAAAAAAATGTTTTGAATGTGGATGGATAAAAAGACAAAAAAACTTTAAAAGTTGAATAGAAAAAAAATAAAAAATCTTTTGAAGGTGGATGGATAAAAAGATAAAAAAATCTTTTGAATGTGGATGGATAAAAAGATAGAAAAATCTTTTGAATGTGGATGGATAAAAAGATAAAAAAATCTGTTGAAGGTGGATAGATGAAAAGAAAAAAAATCTTTTGAATGTGGATGGATAAAAATATAAAAACAATCTTTTGAAGGTGGATAGATAAAAATATAAAAAAATCTTTTGAAGGTGGATGTATAAAAAGATAAAAAAATCTTTTGAAGGTGGATAGATAAAAAGATTAAAAAATCTTTTGAAGGTGGATACATAAAAAAATAAGAAAATCTTTTGTGTGGGGATAGATAAAAAGATAAAAAAATGTTATTGTGTGCGGATAAATAAAAAGATATAACATTGCAATCGAACGCGAAAAGATTTAGTAATCCAAAAATGCATTAAAAGGGCGACAGGTAAAGAGATATTATAATGCAATAGAACGCGGACAGTTAAAGATATATAAAAATTCAATAGAACGCGGACAGTTAAAGATATTAAAAATGCAATAGAACGCGGAAAGGTAAACTTATATACAAATGCAATAGAAATTGGACAGGAAAATGTATATAAAAAGGCAATGGAAGGTGGTCAAATAAAGAGATATAACAATGCAATAGAAGGCGGAAAGATAAAGATGTATTAAAATGCAATAGAACGCGGACAGATAAAGAGATAAAAAATGCAATATAAGGCGGACAGGTAAAGATAAATAAAAGTGCAATAGAAGGCGGACAGATAAAGAGACATAAAAATGCAATATAAGGCGGACAGGTAAAGTGATATAAAAATGCAATGGAAGGCGGACAGATATGATATATAAGAAGGCAATAGAAGGCGGACAGATGAAGATATATACAAATTCTATAGAATGCGGATAGATAAAAAGATATTACAATGCAATATAAGGTGGATAGATAAAGAGTTATTAAAATGCAATAGAAGGCGGGCAGGTAAAGAGATATAATAATGCAATAGAGGGCGGATAGATAAATCTTTATTAAATGCAATAGAATGCGGATAGATAGAGAGATATAAAAATGTAATGGAAGGCGGCCAGGTAAAGAGATTTGAAAATGCAGTAGAAAGCGGACAAGTAAAGAGATATTTAAATGCAATAGAAGGCAGACAGGTATGGAGATATAAAAATACAATAGAAGTGTAAAATAGACAACGATAGGTTAATTACTTAAAGCAAGTAAGAATTCACAAACATTTATTTGTCTCATGCATTCTTTTCTCTTATCATTCCTTTAATTTCGCTAGTGAGTGGGGAATCGTTTATCTCTTTTTAAGTGCAATACTTATTTGTTTTTCTTATAAAAAGTAGATAATGAATTGTGAATGCATTTGCAGTAGCCCCATACCCTTTGCATATATTAATTTGTACATCAGTCCCTATTTTGAATGAATGATATTTCTGAAAAGGAGGGACGAAAATGCTGTTCACTAGGTCGACAAAACTTTGGATGACCAGTCAATTAAGAAATTTGAATTTTTCTCTATTTTTTCTGGATCATGCAGCAGTTTCTGGTTGGGCTTCTCGATCTTATATTTGTGGATAATGTTACGGCATTGCCTTATCACTGTTTCTCCCTTACTTTCTTGCTCTTCTACATAACCCCATATTCAATCATAAATGTCTCAATAATCAAAACAAGAGTAAACCTAGAACTCCAATTCCCAACGTAGATCTCCACTATCAGGTCTACTTCTCGTCAGAAGTCTATGTTCCAACCTTCCAGAGGTTAAAATCCAATTGCAGGAGCATAAACTAAACCTATTGTTCCTGTGTGAAACCGGCATTGGACCAACTGTTTCCCTGAATCACTTTGCAATTAAACTTCATATCAAAATCTGACCCCAAAATCTTCATAGGCATAGAACATGAGAGATAGCTTTCCATGTGCTTAAGACATTTCCAGAGAAGACACAAATTTGCTCTATATGGCATTCCGAGTAGCATTTTTTCACTGAACCGTGTTTATATTTCCTCTTTATCGTCACCACAACAGCCGGATTACTATTTTAAAGAGAAAATTAACCACAGTTTTTGCTCATCCTTCTATTCACGTCTCTGGTGGCTTCAATGTTCACAATGTTCACAATGTTCACAATGTTCATAATGTTCACAATAGTCCATTTAAACAAAACATATGAGAGGAGGTTCTGTCACGATTTCTCCATAGCTTATGACCTCACTCAGATTGTTCACGACCCCTCCCCCCAGTGTGCCCGACACTGACGGTCAGTATGCAATTCTTTTTCTTACAATTTGCCCATCCTCCGTTCTATCCCACTGCGATCTTCCGACCCATCGGTTGTCTCAATTAAAATAAAACAAACTGTACCCCCCATCGTACATTATATCGATACTCTATGACTAATTGGGATAGCTTCCGTACATTTTTATCAGATATTCCACAACGGTCCATGGTTAAAATGAACATGTCCTTTATAATATCAGGGCTGACTGAATAGTTAATTGTCAGTATAAATCCCTTTATAGCCCCCAAGAAATTCCAGCAAAAATCTAACAGCCAGCCGTGTTTCTTTCCAGAATGTACCACTGCCGTTGCGCACAGAAACCACTATTTTCACTGCTTTCAATTAAATGGATGTACTGAGCCGCCTTTATAACTGCCAGCTGCCATTGTAAAAGACTAATATAGAACGCAAGAGAGTTGTATGCTCACTCCGTAAAGTCCAAAACAGCTTAACAACAGCTTAGTTCTTATCAATTTTAGTGAATAACAAACAGGGTCCTCAACCAAAGTGTGTTTCCTATCGCAATCATCACCAATGGACCTAAGGTATTTCGTCAGCATCAGACAAAGCTAAACTCTTTGTCAAGAACTCTGCTGTTAATTCTAACCTATGCTGTCAGGACCGCGTATATCCCATATTTTCTCCTTTGTGTGAAAACACTATGCGGCATGTGTATGATGTTGCCAAGCTTATAAAAAATATTGATCCAAATAAAGCAACTGGCCCCGATCGCATTCCAGTTATAGTGCTCAAAAAGCTAAAACCAAAACTAGCCGCCTTACTTATAAAGCTGTTTAAACGTGGTCTGAAGTAGAAATGCTTTCCAACACTATGGAAAACCTCATCAGTCTGCCCATATTTAAAAATTCAGGCGATCTATCATCTCCCTCTCAGTACAAACCAATCAGTCTACATAATAATAGGTAAGTTACTGGAATCTGTTAAAAAGAGAACTGCTCAACCCTCTCAGCAGAAACAACCTGATGTTAAATATGGTTCCCATTCTGCTAGATGTACAGCTGATATGCTAACAGTAATGTCTCATCGGATCAGTGAATTTCTCAATGTGGGTTTTGTTTCTGAGGCAACTGCTCTTGACATATCAAAAGTTTTTGATAGGGTGTATCATAAAGGCCCACTGTACAAGATCTCAAGCTGCGGAATAGCTGGAAATGTCTTCTCAATTATGAAATCATTCCTCTCTGATAGGTTGATGGTCAGGAGCTTACAGGAGCTTAATGTTGGCATTCCTCAGAGTTTTGTCTTGGCCCCAACTCTCTTTCTGATCTTCATAAACAATCTTTCAAATGGCATTCTTAGATCATTCGTAGACATTTATGCAGACGACACTACGATCTATGGCAACACTTTAAAGGCCGGAATGGCCAAGAACTCTCTAATTCTCTCTCTCTCTCTCTCTCTCTCTCTCTCTCTCTCTCTCTCTCTCTCTCTCTCTCTCTCTCTCTCTCTCTTCTGACCTTGCACACGTGATGCAATGGGAAAAGGTGGCTGCTTTATTTTAATGCATCTAAAACTAAGCTTCTATCTTTCAATCATCGACGCACTGACCCACATATGGCCCCTATTGAAATGAATGGTTCTCGTCTTGAGGACGTTCCATGTTTAGAAAAGCTTCTTGTTAATGCGCCAAATCCGTAGCCAATGCCACTAGATAAATAGTGGGACTATTCTACCGTTCTAGTAGATATCTCACTGCCGATGAAATTCTCTATCTGTACAAGAGCCGAGTACGTCCTAGGATGGAGTACTGTTGCAACATCCGAGCAGGAGTGGTCAAAGCGCCTATCCTGCTTTGACAGAGTTCAAAACCGACTTCGTAATCTAATAAGGATACGCTTTGCTCTTCTCTGTCACCTCTTTTCCAGAAGAGACACTGCAAGGCTGTCTTTTCTATATCGTGATGTTCCTGGCAAGAGTGCGGCTGAGCTCCAATCTATGGCCCCCTCGCTAATTTTTCACAAAAAACACTTGTCTAACCAAAACTACTATCAATAAATTCCTACCCCCTCTATCGGTGTTTAAAACTAAACGTGGATTCCAAAAGCCTCTTTCCTAGAGCTGCTTGTTTGTGGTCTTCTTTCCAGCTGACTACAATTCTGTCGTTTTCAAGTCCAATGTACACGTTCTTATTGACCTGTCCATCTTATTGAACTGTCCTTTTTATTGAACTGTCCTTCTTACTAAACAGTCCTTTTCATTGAACTGTCCTTCTTATTGAACAGTCCTTCTTATTGAACTATCCTTCTTATTGAAGTGTCCTTCTTATTGAACTATCCTTCTTATTGAGCAGTCCTTCTTATTTAACTGTCCTTATTGAACAGGCCTTCTTATTGAACAGTCCTTTTTATTGAACAGTCCTTCTTATTGAACTGTCCTTCTTATTGAACTGCCCTTCTTATTGAACTATCCTTCTTGTTAAACTGTCTTTCTTATTGAACAGTCCTTCCTATTGAACAGTCCTTCTTATTGAACTATCCTTCTTATTGAACTATCCTTCTTATTGAACAGTCCTTATTGAACTGTCCTTCTTATGGAACTGTCCTTCTTATTGAACTGCCCTTCTAATTGAACAATCCTTCTTATTGAACAGTCCTTCTTATTGAACTGTCCTTCTTATTAAACTATCCTTCTTATTGAACTATCCTTCTTATTGAACTATCCTTCTTATTGAACTGTCCTCCTTATTGAACAGTCCTTCTTATTGAACTATCTTTCTTATTGAACAGTCCTTCTTATTGAGCAGTTCTTCTTATTGAACAGTCCTTCTTATTGAACAGGCCTTCTTATTGAACAGTCCTTCTTATTGAACAGTCCTTCTTATTGAACAGTCCTTCTTATTGAACTGTCCTTCTTATTGAACTGTCCCTCTTATTGAACTGTCCTTCTTATTGAACTATCCTTTTTGTTGAACTGTCCTTCTTATTGAACAGTCCTTATTGAACTGTCCTTCTTATTAAACTGTCCTTCTTATTGAGCAGCCCTTCTTATTGAACTGTCCTTCTTATTGACCAGTCCTTCTTATTGAACTGTCCTTCTTATTGAACAGTCCTTCTTATTGAGCAGTCCTTTTTATTGAACAGTCCTCCTTATTGAACAGTCCTTCTTATTGAACAGGCCTTCTTATTGAACTGTCCTTCTTATTGAACAGTCCTTCTTATTGAACAGGCCTTCTTATTGAACTGTCCTTCTTATTGAACAGTCCTTCTTATTGAACAGGCCTTCTTATTGAGCAGTCCTTCTTATTGAACAGTCCTTCTTATTGGACAGTCCTTCTTATTGAGCAGTCCTTCTTATTGAACAGTCCTTCTTATTGAGCAGTCCTTCTTATTGAACTATCCTTCTTATTGAACAGTCCTTCTTATTGAACAGTCCTTATTTAACTGTCCTTCTTGTTGAACAGTCCTTCTTATTGAGCAGTCCTTCTTATTTAGCAGTCCTTCTTATTGAACAGTCCTTATTGAACTGTCCTTCTTGTTGAACAGTCCTTCTTATTGAACAGTCCTTCTTATTGAGCAGTCCTTCTTATTGGACAGTCCTTCTTATTGAACAGGCCTTCTTATTGAACAATCCTTCTTATTAAACAGCCCTTCTTATTGAACTGTCCTTCTAAATAATCTGATTTTATCAAATTTCCATCGCAAATTATTACTACAATATTGCCCCAGGACTAAAATAAACATAACCCTTATCCTCGAGTAGCCTCGAAGCTTTAATATGTGGTAACCACTGCGTAAAAAGAACACACACATATATATATATATATATATATATATATATATATATATATATATATATATATATATATATAGGAAATTTATTACTGTGAGTCCAGAATGATTTTACATATTGTTTCAGCTAGAGGAAATCCTCAAAGATAGGAAATATCCAACTAGCATCGTCAGAATTCATAGATGGACCAAGTTATAAAATCAAATAAGAATGGAAAAATCGTAGATGAAGGGGAATTAGAAAAGAAGGGGGAGTGGAAGGGAGAGGACGTTGGAATTTAAAGTAGTAGGAGTGTATATGTATGTGTTTCCCTCCCCCCCATTGATGTGTCTCCGTACGTTGTACAGGTGTACGCGTGTATGTGTATTTATGTGTGTGTATGTGTGTGTATTATTTACTTATCATAAACAATTCCTCAATTTTTTAATTTTTTAATTTATTTTATTAACTTACTGATATTCTTACCTATCATTATACTATCAAAATATACCTGTAACGTATAATTCATTAATTTATCCTCCTATTTTTCCTTCTCTTTCTCTTTCCTTTTTTATAAATAGTAAACAACCAATATTTTTCAATCCCTCCCCGCCCGGCTAAATTACTTAAAACCCTATTTGCAACCCGTTCTTTCCTCCTCCCACCACACCATTCCCACTAACATTAACTCTCCAACCTGTTGCCATGGTCATCCTTTAAATTAACTGTTACTTATGCCGTTATTAATAAGAATAGCGTCTTTTAATTTTAAACCGTTAGAAACTAAAAAAAAAACGTATATAAGAATTAACACGTAATTAATATTTAATTATAACCCCCTCTCTTATTATATACACTCTTACTACTTTAAATTCCAACGTCCTCTCCCTTCCACTCCCCCCTTCTTTTCTAACTCCCCTTCATCTACGATTTTTCCATTCTTATTTGATTTTATAACTTAGTCCATCCATGAATTCTGATGATGCTAGTTTGATATTTCCTCTCTTTGAGGATCTTCCTCTAGCTGAAACAATATGTAAACTCATTCTGGACTCACAGTAATAAATTTCCTATATACTGCTCTGACTAGACATTGAACACTCTTGTCCGTTTTTTTCACCACTGATAAATATATATATATATATATATATATATATATATATATATATATAGAGAGAGAGAGAGAGAGAGAGAGAGAGAGAGAGAGAGAGAGAGAGAGAGAGAGAGAGAGAGATGGAAAGAGAGAAGGAAAGGGGGGAAAATACAGAACGTAAAGGATGAAAGCAGAGAGAAAGGCATTGCTATAAATAACTCTTTAGTATACATAAGCAGCAAATACGGCATGTATATTTCGATAAAGAGGATAGAAATTTACTTCGCCAGTAATTTGTTTCAGAGTTCGGTTTGGCGCTCAATTATTACAGTCCTGTGCTAGATTAATATAAAATAGTAAACGATGACAATATATTCGTTAGATTCGTTAAATATTTTTAAAAAAGGAATGTTACTAATTTCTCTGATTTATAAAAGTTGGAAATAAAAATAAATTTCAAATTTAATCTAACAGCTACTTCTGCACTATCAGTCTTTTTGTATGAATTGGACGACTGTGTGTAGCAGAGCAGGTGTCATAAAGTGCGTTTCGACACGAAGAAACCAAATTAAATCTTTCGGTCGCGATTGGTTAAATTTATCAAATATTTACGTATATATATTTTTTAACACTCAGATACTATTTAAATTATTTAAAAAGTGACTCGGATATTTTAAAGCGAGGCTAATACCAAAAGTAGTTGGGGTAGATTGGATAAAAATGGGTTTTCATATTTTAGAAAATAAATTCATTTATGAATGTGTACTTCTTCTTGTATTTGCCATTTGACTAGTGAGAAGAGTTAAGGTCAGTCTGAATTTTTTTCTCTATTATGGATCGACATGTACAAGTGGACGCGCTTGTTTTATTTTTTGTTTTAATAAACCGATGTTGCGCATAAATAGCGTCACCCTATGTTAACGAATTTCTCGTCTGTATGTTATCATGAAGGTTCTATTTATTTTGATAACTATGAGAAAAACTGAATTCACGTGTGTGATCGCATGGTACACCGGATCAATAATAAAAACAAACTTTATTTAAGAAAGCATTACAATGTTTTATTCCATCAGAAGTTCATTCAGATTTTATACTTGCAATAAATTGAAAAGTTTTTTTTAAAGAATAAATGAATTAAATTTTTATTAATTGATTACCAGTATATTTTTGTTGTTATCGCTTGCTCAATGCAGGCTTATTTAATAATACTTCGATATATTTAACTCAATTTCGGCCCACGAAGTTCCCATACTTGAGGTAACTGACTCAACTACGTGTTTCTTATTTGTTTACGTTATGTTCCTTACTTACTTATCCAACCATAATCAGTTTGACGTAAAGGAATCATTGATTACACAATAGGGAAGTGATTAAAAAATGCAGATTCAAATGAGAACATGCAAGTCACCTTCCGCCGAACGATTATTTATCCCAGTTTGTGAATCAACAATTCATCGGTTTTAAGTACGTAAGCAAGTTCAAGATTCAAAAGTCAACAATAACAATCGTGTTTAAAATGGTAGAAATACATCAATGTAAAAAAAATGAGCCATTTGCCTAAAAGGTAGTTAAAATATAAATACCAACGTTAATGATGGCGCTGACCGGGAGTGTGTGTTTTTTCTCCGCGTATGCACAATCCAGTAATAAAGGCCAGCACGCAGTATTAAATACCATGCTGAGGCATGTGATAGCTTTATTGTTGCTCACTAAATAAGAATATTTTAATGGAGCCTGTTTTTCAGATCATGTTTTCGAAAACATGAACATAGGCTTATTTTTAATCGTGAGCGTTATACTAAAACACACAAAAGTGTCATTATCTGATTTATTGCTTAGATGGTGCCAATTTTAGTTGATGCCAATTTTTTGCGTGTAAATGATTTCATATCCCATTCACAGATAAAACAACTCTTAAAAGGAGAGATGATCTGGAGATGATGAACTAAACAGACACTACTGACCTTCAAATTGCCTGCTGTTGGATAAAGCTCAACTTCGGTATTTCAAATACAAAAGTATTTACTAAAAATTGACGTCTACTTTATGTCCGTCTAATTGATGATGATGATGATGATGATGATGATTATGAAGCAACTTCTTTAAAGCCACTTCCGGTGTTTGCCAGTGGAAATTATCATGTGCTATTTAAATATATATATATATATATATATATATATATATATATATATATATATATATATATATATATATATATTTGATAAAAAATACAATAACGTTCGGACAAGTGATCTTTTCCTAAGAGTTTGTAACATACAATAACAGATCTGCATGAACGGAAATGGAACGGAACGCACATTTAAGCGAAACGAGATTATCGCGTCGACTGTACAGCCAAGCAATAAATAAAAAATTGCGTTCAAATCTATACGTACATAGCAAGCAATCTATACGGACATAGCAGGCAATCTATACGTACATAGCTAGCAATCTATACGTACATAGCTAGCAATCTATGTACGTATAGATTGCTTGCTATGTACGTATAGATTGCTTTCTATGTACGTATAGATTTGAACGCAATATTACTGGCCGAGAATTTTGCAGAATGAAATAACTTGATGAACACTGCTTGTTTGTTGTTGTTTCTTGGAGGTGGGGGATTTACTATTAAAAATTAAACTAGCGTAAAATAAGCAAATAGTTTTCTTCAAATTTAAGGGACAGTTTCGATTATCTAACATTATAATATTGTGATTAAAGTTTTAGAAAAACAATAAAATGGATTATCTAGCTGTTAGCCGCCTACAGGTGAATGCCGACGCGACAGCGATTGCTTATTGTTTGGGGCATAAGAATTACAAAAAAAAAGGGAAAAAAAGAAAAACTGATTCTATTTTTATTTCATTCTGGAAATCTCCAGTATCAAAAAAAAATTATTATTAAAAAAAAACAAAAAAAAAACCTCTACTGTTGATTAAGTTCTATTTCGAAAAAAACAAAACAAAAATAATTTTTTATTTTTTTATTTCATTGTTTTCTTTTGGTAATTATGCAGAGATGGAACATGAAATTTAATTTTTACGGTATTTTTTGTTTATTAAATCGTTATGCGAAACTACAGTCTAGTTGAATTTTCAAAAATAAAAGAAAAAAAACATTTCTTAGTTATTTCATTTCATTTTTTTCGGTATATTTTCTTTATTAAATTGTTACGTTAAACTTAGACTAGTCGAAAAAATAAACAACAACAACCAAAAGAAAAGGTAAATATGTCCTTCAATACCATAATAGTTCCAACCAAAAACAATTGTTTTTTTAGGAGGTTTTGGGGTCGCTGACAACGAATCTGATATTCAAGCCCGTGGCAAATTTACTGTTTGCATGGTATAAACACCTAAACCTATGGCGGTTATCATAAATTTTAACGACGTTTGAAAAAAGGTTACCATTTCGGTCGGTCCCCTTTTTTGGGCACCTCCGACATTAGAGAGAGAACAAGAGTGCTGAAAAAGAACGGTTGTAGAAAAGAAAACATCGGGTTATAATTAAGTGCGACAAGACTTTAGGATTGATGATGTTTTATAAAGGTTTCCAAAATATAGGGTACAAAGAGAATGGTACATTTCTTTGATAAAAGTCTTTACTCAGGGAAACTGGTCCGTCGCATGTTGAGGCTTCTATCGTTTCCGCATGTCTGAGAGAGATTTCTTCTTTGTATCTCCCTCCAACACAGTCCTCTATTCCGATTGGCTGGAACCTCTGGTGACGTTGAGAGAAGGAAAGAAGGGAAAAGTAAAAGAGTAGGGAGAAAGAGAGAAATAAGGGAAGCATACCGTAGCAGCATCATAGTAGTAGTTCACTACACAAGTCTCCCTCCAAATAACGGATTTAAGTACCCCCCACAGAATTATTAAATATGTATATTGCCTAAATCTGTTTAAAAATAAAAGTACTCATTTTTCTTTTTCCATGTTACTTTCCTACCAGATCTAGACTTATATGTGTCAGCAATTTTATCTTCAACTTTGTCGGTATCATCTGTCTTAATAAGTTTATCATTAGTAGTACTCAGTAGGTCTAATTTTATTAGTACTAGTTGGTTCTGTGTACGGCTTTAATCTATCTATTGATACGTGTGTATGAGTACCGTTGTTCATATTGATCTGATAATGCTTATCTGATCGAGTCAAAACTTTATAAGGACCTGAGTATGGTGCTTCTAATGATTTCCTAACTCGATCAACTCTGAGCCATATTTTTTCACAGGAAGATAAACCTTTCGGTATAAATGTTTTGGGACTGTCATTGACATATCCTTTTCCGTTGTTGAGTACATCAATTTGGGACATCCATTCACACAAACTATGTATATACTGGTTATTAACTGGAGTTTCTCCTACTCTCTGCTTGCGTATCATCTGCTGAGGAATCAATATCGGAGCTCCAGTAACAGGCGTAAAAGGGGAAAAGCCTGATTCATTAGGGGTGCTACGTATACCCAACAGAATCACCGGTATCGCTTTCGTCCATGATTCTTTTCGAGCCATTATTGCCGTTTTAAGGGTACGGTGTGCTCTTTCGATCATCCCGTTACTTTGAGAGTGATACGAAGTTGTCCTCAATCAGTAAAAACCTACTACCTTGGCTAATTCCTGGAACAATTCCCTCTCAAACTGACTACCTCTGTCAATTACGACATGCAGTGGGACTCCAAATCGAGCTATCCATGCATTGATAAACGCTTCTGCTACCGACTGTGCAGTTATCTGTCATAGGCTGTACTTCAATCCAACGAGTTGCACGATCGATGCAAGTAAGCAAATATTTGTAAGGGCTCAGGTAAGGGTCGGACTCATTGCACGTTAAGGGCAAGGGTCCAACAATATCGATATGTATCCTCTGGAAACGTGCAGATCGTAACTCAAATTCTTGGACTGCAGACTTTGTGTGTCTGTGAATTTTTTATTGTTGACACACTACACATTCTGCACAGAATTGTTTAATCGTTTTATCTAAACTAGGCCAAAAGTATCTGGACTTGACAAGTTTTATAGATGTTCCCGTACCAGGATGCGCCAAGCTATGTAAACTGTTGAAAATAGCTTGACGAAGCTCTTTTGGGATAAACGGTCTGGGGTACTTAGTTGAATTATCGCATAGGACTGAGCCGACTTCGTTTGACACACAGTATTCTTTCAAATTAGTGTTTGACTTTATTTTGTCATCATCTTTTTGTGCCTGGACTATTTCAGCCAAGTCGCATGCATCTATCTGCACAGCTAATGCAGGTCGGGACATACAGTCTGCAACCATATTCTCAACTCCTTTAATGTACTCCACGTCAGCAATATATTCGGCAAGCACTGATAAGTGTCGCTGTTGTCGATCTGACTTTGCTGGTTCCGCATAATGGCTTATGATCAGTGAATAATGTCACGTGACGACCTTCTATGGGGTGGCGGAAATGTATCACTGAACAATAAGCTGCTAGTAGCTCTCTGTCAAACGTGGAATACTTGACTTGGGTTTCAGAAAATTTCTTGGAAAAGAAACCTATAGGTACTGGTTTCTTATCTATCAACTAGTGTAATGCAGCACCAGCTACGTATTGACTAGGGTCTGTAACTAAGTGGTATTCTGTAGCTGAAGACTGTGGATGAGCTAACGCCGTAATTTCCGATAATTTGCTTATTATTGTTTTGAAGGCGTTAGTTCTTCCTCGTTGAGCTCGGTCTTTGCTTCAGGATCCAACCTCATCCGTTCGGATAGTGGTAAAATTATGGATGCATAATTAGGGACTAATTTGCTGTAAAAGCCTGTCATCCCCAGAAATCTACGTAAGCTTTTGAGTCCTTAGGTATCGGAAAATTTTCAAACTCTTTGATTTTCTTTAAAGCAGGAATCAAGCCTTCTTTGCTTACGTGACAACCTAAGAAATCTAACTCTGGTACTCCGAATACACACTTATCTAAGGAAATCTTTAAATTGTTATCACTAAGGATCCTAAATACTCTATTTAAATTTTCCTTGTGCTGTTGATCACTTTCTCTAAAAACTAGTATGTCGTCTAAATACATAAATATGCAATTTAATTTTTAAAATATTTTATCCATAAAACGTTTAAATGTAGCCGCAGCATTCTTTAAACCAAATGGCATGTAATTAAACTCAAACAAACCAAAAGGTGTCACTACTGCTGTCTTCTACACAATTTCAGGCTGTACCTTAATATGATTCTATGCTGCAGTTAAATCTATTTTGGAAAAATATTGTTTATTAGCTAATTGTGTGCAGAAGGAATTTATATTTTGTACCAGGTAGCGGTCTGTTTTTGTAATGCTATTTAACGCACAGAAATCACCGCAGACTCGATATGACCTGTCCGGCTTCTTAGTCAAGTGCAAAGGGGTGGCCCATTCGCTACTGGAAGGCTGGATAACTCCGGTATTTAGTAACTTTTTAAGGTCTGCCTGTGCTGTGTCTAACTAAGGACTGGAAAGTTTTCTGGCTTTAGCAAAGACTGGTACGTAGCTGCCTGTATCAATCCTGTGATACACTCCACCATAGTCTTTGTTTGTTGTAAGAAAAAAAATGTAAGGAAAAATTAAAGATGGCGCCCGACTCTCTCTTTAACACGGTAAGATATCCTCAACACTGCACAAGAAGCAACAGCCACACGATTCCAGCAAATAAATATCAACCCAGCCAACTCAATCGTCACTCCCCCACGTCTTTCCCCTCACCCGCTTTTATCGTCGTTCTAGGCCGGCTAAATTTGCATATTCCGAGAATTCGTGTGACTTTGCGAGACATCATACTTTACAAAAGACGGCGGTCGCCATCTTGGTCCCTCTTTTCTATTTTTGGTCGGTAATGCTGAGCTGGTCTCGAGGTAAGTCTTTTTCCCCTCATCCGTCTCTCCCACGTACCCACACAACACGCAAACACGCGGGCGCTTATCTCCTGGATGCACGTTACACTCCCCCCTGATCTGATGATCACATAGAGAGCACTGGGGGGGCCTTTTAGTGCGTGTGCTTCTGCGAAGAGGTACATTCACTGTTTCAGATTCGGGCTCTGGATCTGGTTCCGCCTCATCAGATGAAGTATCGCTATCAGTCTCTGGAAGGAGCTCACTGAATCCGTGCATCGGCAGCTCATCGCTAGACGCTTCACTGCTTTCTTCTGTAGTTGTATGACGCACCTCAGTAGCTGGGCGAAGATCTCGCACATGTCGTGGGGTTCCATCGACCAAAACAGACTGCTGGCTAATCACTCCAGATATGTGTCCTCGCTTAAACTTGTCGGTGCACCGATTTCCTGGAGGCCGCACCCACACTGGATCTCCCACTTCATATCTGTTATATGTTCCCTTGTCGGTTGGCTGCGTAGTGTTGATTCCCTTCACTCCGACTCGGTACGTGTAAATAGCATTCGCAGGTGCGGTTGAAGGGGACGTCCCGTCCTTTGGCGTAATGTTGTACCAATATGTTGCTTCCGCAATAGTACATCGCTTCCTGGCAGCAATTCTCTTGATGCTGCGATGGCTTCTTTCAGCAATGCCATTTCCTGATGGCACATGCGCACATCGCAACCGTAGACGGACGCCCCACTCATCTAACAACTGCCGGACTTGCTGGCTACAAAACGCTGCATCATTGTCAGTCAGGAGCTCTTCCGGCGCACCTCGCTCAAGAAAAATGGATGATAGGTGGCGAACAACATTTGCTGAATCCTGTCTGGTTATCTGCCGCCACACCGCAAATCTCGTAGGCCCGCAATCAATGAGAGTTAGAAAGGGCTTGCCACTGTAATGGGTAATATCCATGGCCAGCCGCTGCCACACACTCTCAACTTCCAAGCGACCCTTCTGCCATCGCTCTGGTGCAGGATCAATAGACTGGCAAGCCTCACAATTTCTGACGATCTGTCTGACATCCATCTTGGTCACTGCTGGGTATGCACGCCTCACAAAATAAAGGGTCCTCTTGATACCCGGATGTCCGCTCTGTGCATGAATTTTTTGTATTTGACATGGGTCGATTGCAACTGCACAAGATCGAGCAGTAATCTCCATTCCCATCTTCGCGGCTTCATACCATTTGTGAGGTACACGGGTCAGTTGGTGAGCACGATTACAATGTGATGGCACCAGAGTGACGCTCAGTGATAGCCCATACTCAGATACCAGGTTTTTTAGCGTGTCTAGCCTTCTCCGTATTAACATTTCGCTTGCTGCCTTGGTACGGATTCGTGTCCGTCCTGAAAGTGTGTCAGACACCCAGTGGTAGACACAGAGAGAATCTGTGTACAAGGTCAACTTCTTAGACTGCCACTGCAGGGCCAGATTTACCCCCTTTACAACAGCGTCCAGCTCTGCCAGGTTGATATGCTGAGAATCTGTTACGGGCCGCAGCCAACACGCATCCTCGAACACGTTTCCTCCTTGCTCCAACGATACTCCCAACGCCAAAGAACTGGCATCAACCCACACACCTACGTTGTCTCCGTATACACACCACCGCCCACAGGCAGGGTCCTTCTTGTTCACTCTCTCCAGTGTCTCTTTAATCATCAGAGTTAGTAGGACATCATCGGATATGTCATCCCAACCCGTGGTTGTTAAATTTGCTCTGCGTTTAATCACACCAACAACTGCGCGGAGCCAGCCACAGACCGGTAAGTGACCAACAAGTTTTCCACACCAAGAAAAAACGGTCCGCCTTGTAACGAGGTTGGGGATGCTTGGAATTTCACTGCCACGCCTCCATTGTAGGGTGCCATCCTCTTCATAAACATCCAATCCCAATACACGTGCTCCTTCCCTTAAACGTTCGGGATTCTTGCATTCCAGACCAAACTGAGCCAACTTTTCTTTGACACACGACGCAGACTGTACATCTTCATTGACGTATACGTCATCAATGTAAGCTGACGTTGAGTCCCTCATGGGCTTTTCTTGGGACAATACTGTGTTGACAATAGTCTTCATGATCTGTGGTGCCACATTTAGGCCGAAGCCAAGGCGTGTAAGGCAGTACCTCTGCCCCTGGAACCAAACTGTCTGGAACGGCCACAACGTCTCATCAACTCGCACCTGTAAATAGGCTTTTCGTAAATCCAATATTGAGACATTAGTGCCTTTCTGACGCCATTCCCTCAACTTACTGGCGCATACGTCAGCATCGGCAGTGTAGGCTTCAATATGCTTGTTAAACTCCCTATAGTCCAGCACGGGCCGTACTTTCGACTTGTTATGCTGGACTACTGCCATCAAGGGTATTAGACCCTTCGGAGGCCCAAGCTTGTCCTCAGGGTAGGGGATTAACCAGCCATCTTGGATCCACGCCTTTAGTTCCCTTTCGTATTCTGCTCGGGCCTCACTGGGTATAGGGTACTCTGCAACCCCATTCTTGAGTTTAGTCGGTGCCATTCCCTCGGTCCACTTCCAAGATGCAATCCAGGCCCTCTTGCGCGAGTCGTAGTCCACTGTAAAATCCGGCCGATCGATATGGAGCGCTGCACACACTGGGGCCTCTAAGAATCGCACCTTTCCATCCCGATGAATTGCGACTCCCCCCAGCGCCTTGATGGCATCGTATCCGAGCAACAGGTCAAACCCCAGGAGATTTCCTTGGGTCACGAGCACATTAATCTTAGTGGCTGCACCGGTGTCCGTGTAGATCTTGACAGTTCCAGCTCCACAGCATGTCTGGGTCTCGCCTCCTATCATGGTGACTTTGATCTTCCTCTTAGTCCAACTTGGACACAGCCTGGTGCTCACTATAGTATGCGAACAGCCTGAGTCGAGAAGTGCTGAGCAGGGTATCCTGTTTACGTAGACGGTTATTACTGGTTGCGCCTTGTTCAAATTTTGCTCGGGGAGCAGGGCGGCGCTGACGTCCTCTCCCCTGATACGTTTCCCGCACAGTTTTGGGCTAGATGCCCCAAACCGCCACACTTAAAACAGCGCACACGCCCCCTGTTGGTGCAATTCCTTGCAAAATGTCCGCGTCGGCCGCAGCGAAAACATTTCCCATTGCTTGCAGGGTTCTGATTCGGAATCTCCCGAGCGCCAATCTGGCCTGTCTGTGTCGCCATCACAACTGGTTCCCCCAGGTCCTCCTCATCTTTGATGATGGCTCGAGCACGTTCCATCAAGTGTTCCATGGTCGTTGTTGAAACGCTGGTTGAGGCTCTCAGTAGCTGCTTCACCCGAGTGGGAAGGCCCGCCACAAACGCGTACGCGAGCGTCCGCTCCGACACCCCTCCACCGAACAGAACTGCGAGTTTCTTTAACTCAGCGAAGAAAACGTCCACGCTTTCCTCCGGTAGAAGTTTTCGGGAAGCAAATTTTTCATAGGCCGTACAAGGATCCATGGCAAATGCCTTGTACAGCGCAGCTTTAATTGCGGTGACATCTCCCTTTTCGGCACCACTGAGTTGCTGATATACACTCAAGGCACCCCCAGCCAATCTCAGGGGAATTACAGTGTGTACCCTTTTCACCTCACAAAGGTCGCACGTCAGCTCGACCCTTTGAACCCAGTCGACGATGGACGTGGACCCGTCAAACTCGGGTATGAGCTTTAAGTCAAATTTCGACTCGGTCATAGTCCTAGAGGCCAAATGGCCGAGATAGCTTGTAAGAAAAAAAATGTAAGGAAAAATTAAAGATGGCGCCCGACTCTCTCTTTAACACGGTAAGATATCCTCAACACTGCACAAGAAGCAACAGCCACACGATTCCAGCAAATAAATATCAACCCAGCCAACTCAATCGTCACTCCCCCACGTCTTTCCCCTCACCCGCTTTTATCGTCGTTCTAGGCCGGCTAAATTTGCATATTCCGAGAATTCGTGTGACTTTGCGAGACATAATACTTTACAAAAGACGGCGGTCGCCATCTTGGTCCCTCTTTTCTATTTTTGGTCGGTAATGCTGAGCTGGTCTCGAGGTAAGTCTTTTTCCCCTCATCCGTCTCTCCCACGTACCCACACAACACGCAAACACGCGGGCGCTTATCTCCTGGATGCACGTTACATTTGTGTCGCTATGTGGTGAAAGTACATTATCATATTTACCTATTACTTCTGTAAAATAATCCGCTAGGTCTATTTTGTTAATCACTACAGCATCGGTTCTCGTTGCTGCATTGACTGTAATTTCACGCCCCGTTACATTATCACGGATGGATCTATTTTTACAATCCACTATAATGTTAAATTTGTTTAAGAAGTCAAATCCTAACAAAGCGTTAGTGATATCTGCGATCACGAAACTCCATTGAAAAGATCTTCTCAAACGGGGTATCTTAACTTCAAGGTTTGTCTGACCATAGCATTTTATGCTTTCACCGTTAGCGGTAGAGATATGAACAGGAGTTGGCTCCAGAGTAATTCCATTTAATACGGAATGTGGTAAAATTGAAACACTGGATCCTGTATCTATGATAAAATTGACTTTAGACGCTCCTATTTTAGCAGAAACTTCTAATAACTGGAGCAAACGCAGTCCGATTTTCTAGTTTTTCGAATCACTAGGGGCGGGAGAGGAAGGGCGCGAGTTAGGCAGAGTCTGTAAGCTACTCTTTTTCTTTGGCCATTTACACCATGGCTTACATGTATGAGCCTCCTTCGCGAAATATATATGGACTCTACATATCTTCGACCGCTGTTTCCTTCTATATGAACATAGGCCGGCTGGAATGGTTTCACTAGACTGTCTGGTGGTAATACGGTCGTTTGTCCGAGCTCGATTCTCAACCGCCTGAAATACTGACGCATTTTCTATTAACGGCATCAAGTTGTCGGATAGTCGACCCAGCTCCGTTAACGGCATTTCAGTGTGGGCTGCTATTACTGGGGCGATTTGCTTCGGAAGTGCGTGTATGAATTTATGGCACACTATCTCGTCGCTTGCCCCTATTCTATGTGCGACCGTTACCATCTCCTGGAGGTATAATGACGAACGACCAGCTAACGTAGTGGTCCTCATCAACTTCTCCAGGAGTTCAGGTCCAGTCTTTTCATATGCAGACACCACGGACTCCTTTAACTTCGCATAGTTTAGCGACTGCAGAATTGCTGGAGGTATATTTGTTACCACGTAAGGCGGCAATGCACTGGTAACTGTATAGGACTTAGTATCATCGCTTGTAATATGTCTGAGATGGAATTGAGCTTCTATTATCGAAAACCATCCCTCGACACTCGTCTCCATAAATTGTGGGGGTTTTACGCTAACCTGTTGTGCGTTCATTATTATTATTACTAATTATTATTACTAATTATTATTACTAATTATTATTACTTCTATTAATTATTATTATTATTATTATTATTATTATTATTATTAATTATTATTATTCCTATGATTATTATTAGTTACTATCATTATTATTATTATTATTATTATTATTATTATTATTATTATTATTATTACTATTATTATTATTATTATTTTTATTTGTAGCTGCAACTAAAGGAAATGGCTGGGGGTTGATAAGCAAAAAGAAAGAAAGCGAGTACTCACCAGAGGTTAATTTCAGCAGGTGCTTGGAGAAATAGCGTCAATTAATTTTATATATATATATATATATATATATATATATATATATATATATATATATATATATATATATATATATATATATATATATATATATATATGTACGTATGTATGTGTGTGTGTGTGTGTGTGTGTGTGTGTGTGTGAATATATAGTCAATATTCTTAAAGAAAAAAAACTGAGTTCGTCGATGCACACACGTGTTCTAAAATTGGCTTCACACGCATGCGTCTGGAAGCTTCCCTTTTCTGTGTGCGGGGGGGGGGTGTTTCAGAATGAAATTTGGGGTTCTGTATTGAATCTGAAAGTCACTTTTTTTGTTGATACAGAATAGTTTTTAGGCCAGATTTTATTTTAGTCATTTACCTGGTGAGAGTCATGTAAAAAAAGGTTTTTGGGTTTTTTTTACTGCTTATTTTTCTTGTTTGTTTGTTTCTTTTTTTGCCTTATTTAGTGTAAACCGTTTAAAAAAATAGCAAAAATATATATATTATCGGCATTTCTTGGAAAGCGGATTTATATATACTTTTTTGTAAGGTTCTACTGTAGTTTTAGAAAGGCCTGCGCGAGATTTTTCTAGTCTCACACAAAAACACGCGTTCACATCTCAAGCTATATTACTTGTCATATACATACGCGCACACAAACATACGCGCGCACGTCCACAGACGTACATATATTCACGTTCCCGTATATACACTCACATTCACGTGTATATACACACACGCTACTGGGCAGGAGCTGCTAGAAAGGACTTGTCCTGCCTTGATAGAGTTCAAAATAGACTTCGTAGCCTCGTAGGAGATGTCCTTTTCTCCTCCTTGCAACCTCTATCTCACAGAAGAGATGTTGCAAGTTTGTCTCTAATGTATCGTTATTTTCATGGAAAGTGTTCAACTGAGCTTCAATCTATGGTCCCCCCTCGCCAAACTTTCACAAGAAACACTCGTCTAGCTGTAAACACTATCAATAATTTCCCCCACTCTTTATCTGTGCCTAAACCTAAACGTAGATTCCATGAACAAAGCTTCTTACTTAGAACTACACGCCTGTGGAATTGTCTTCCGTTTTCCTGCTTTCCGGCTGACTACAATATGGATGTGTTCAAGTCTAAAGTAAATAAGTTCTTGATGAGCCGTTCCATATAAGTTATTAAATTTACCAAATTTTCATTACTAATGATTACTATATTGACCAATTTCTACTGTACACTCTTTAACCCTTATCCTTGAGTGGCCTCTGGGCCTTGATAATGTGGTGATACCTTTGTAAAAAAAAACAAAAAACATACACACATGTAATCACATACGCGCACATGTACGCACACATGGACAACGTAACTTCCCCTTTGAAGGAAATCCACACATGCGCAAAAGACCACCGGAAACAACTATAAAAGCAAGAGCAATAAGCAGCTTCTTCCTTTTCAATTCGGCTTCCGAGCTGAGAGGGGCAAAAAGCTAACAGCCAGTACGTACACTTTATACGCTTTCTATCTCCATAACCTGGATTGACTTTCTTTCTCTCTCTATACACAACTTGTGCCAGAGAACACCTCTGCATAGCTGACTGCTAACATGGCGCGTAGCTTAACTGATGTCAACCCTCTATCTTTTTCTTGGTCTACACGCGGGATTATCATTCCCATTTCCAGTACATTACTCACGCCTCTTTCCACGCACGAACAAATGATGGTGACTCGAACGTGAGATGAACACACATTTCCTTTTCCTTCTATGCTACAAGTCCCGCAACAAACGATGGTTACACCCGAACGCAAACATGAATACGTATTATACCTAAAACATTCATTTTTAGCAATAAATAAACGACACGTTTATTTCATCCAACAATTGTGTTTTTGTTTCCTTCATTCCATTCGTTTCCTTATTTTCTTTGGTAACAGGATTAGGATATATATATCCTAGTTCTCTACAAACGATGGTGACCCAGTTATTTTAAAATGAGATACATGCGTTTGAACGAAACACATTCATACACTCACTCTCTCTCTACAACTATAGACTTTCCCTCTCACCAGCTAACAACGATAGACGCACGCCAAACTATAGACTTTCCTTCTCACCAGCTAACAACGAGAGACGCACGCCAAACTATAGACTTTCCTTCTCACCAGCCAACAACGAGAGACGCACGCCAAACTATAGACTTTCCCTCTCACCAGTTAACAGCGGGATATGCACGCCAAACTATAGACCTCCCTTCTCACCAGTAAACAACGGGATATGCACGCCAAACTAAACACGTGTTGTACCCTTTTCTTTCATTTGTTTCTTCACGAAATAAATCCTAGTTCATTTAATTCAATTTAACACCTTGTTCGTCTCTTTCTCAATTCAATTCATTATTCCTAATTTGCACCACCTCAACAAATTGGTGACACACGAACGCGAGAGGAACGCGCATTTCCTTCTATTACCCCAAATCCGTAAAAAACCGGCGACCGACCGATATGAAACGAACAAGCATGGGGACCCTACCTGTTTTGAGCGAGACGCGCGTTTTATTTGATGAATAAAAAAACGAACATTTCAACAAAGAAAAACAAGTGAACTACTACCGATAGGAATAACTACTACAAACAACAATGACGACAGAAAAATAAACACGGAGCTATCGACTTCATACCGAATATAAAGAAACATTCGAGCTCGACAAACATTTTTCACGGTTTCCTGACATTACCCTGCAACAAACGCGAGGAGCAAGATCACATACACCTATACACATTTTCTCCTGCACAGCAGACGCAACTACAAAGAAACAATAACAGGACATCCTTATCAACACATAGGAAGAAGTTGAATTAACAATGAGTTGAGATGCACCATGCACACGGATAAACTCACAACTGGAAGTGTCGTTGACACTGGCAACTGGAAACTCGTTCAACACGAACGAACGCACAACAAACGCCCGTACAGACAATGTACACACACTATCGCAGACTCACATGCAAAGACAACAGCAACTGAAACCCCATTAAACGCGAACGAATCTGCAACTAGCACTCGTACAAACAATGTAGACTCACTTGCAAAGACACCGTCAACTTGACACACGACGTCAATACGAAACAAAAAATATTCCTTCCAAACGAACAATTCACTTCACTATCCAAGCAACTCGTTAAACATGCCCGCACACAAAAAAAAACAAACAAACAAACAAATGTCAGCCAAAAACAAAGAGTAAACGCCTTTTCCACGCGTAAGTAAATATTTTTTTACGAACACACTCCGTTTTTGACGTTTTTTTCAAACAACGACACCCACTGCAAAAAATAAAATAAAAACAGGACGAAAAGTCAATTGCCGAAAACATTACTTACAAAATATATATATTTTATATTTTCTCATTAAAAGAGGTTCTTAGAAAGTCTTAGAGAGAGATGTTGTTGAGACTGAGAGAGTCTTATTGAGAGTTTGTTGTTGTATCTTAGAGAGAGAGAGATGTTGTAAAGAGATTCATATTTATAAAATGTTTATACTTAGAAGTGTAATAGAAGCTCTTTGAGTGTTGAGACAGTCTTAGTGTTCATATTGTGTATGTAAGATGTGTATGTAAAGACATTTTAAAACACATGATATACATAAGACATATATAACAATTTTCACTTTTCCTTTTGGTAGAATTACAACACAAAGACGACGTTTATAAAAAACACATGATGGGTATATTTCTTCTCCCGACCGGTCGTGGTTTTCAAGAATTCAAAGCTTCACATATTAAGTTTCAAAAGTGACCGTCTCGCTTCTAGACGTTCAAATCCCAACTGCAGACTATCGTCTGTCGTCCTCAAACTCCCTCTGTCTCTCCCAGTTTCTCTTCCTCAGTTTCTCTAAAGTTTCTAACTATATCTAGAACTTCCCATTTTCCATGACGTCATACACATGTTAAAACATGTGTCTTCTTTCACGTGTTCTGGACATGCGTGTCCAAAACTTTTTCCTTTGTTTACAAAAGGAATTTTAACCTATATTCCCAGTAACCTATATTTCCAATATGATAAAACCATGTTTATTAAATTATCTTGTAGTTGCATTCCTCAATTGAATTTTTCATAACAGAATTGACAACGCACATTCTTTTTTTTTTAAACTATTTTATCTCTAAGCTAAACAATGGTTTGTTTTCACATTCCATTGCTAATTCTCTCTCGTCATCAATTTCTAAACCTAAATTACGAGGTTCGAATTTCGTCTATGCTATTTCATTTTCATTTTAACTAAATCTCTCTATTTTTATACTTACATAAAAAGGGGACAGCCCTTATCATGTAACATATATATATATATATATATATATATATATATATATATATATATATATATATATATATATATATATATATATATACAGCATATTTTTTCCTGGGAAAGGGAGTATTGCGCAAGCCTTTTCTAGTCTCGCATAAAAACACGCGTTCACATCTCAAGCTATATTACTTGTCATATACATACGCGCACACTAACATATGCGCGCACGTCCACACACATACATATATTCACGTTCGCGTGTATACACTCACATTCACGTGTAAACACACACGCGTTAACGTACACACATGTACTTACATATGCGCACACGTACGCACACATGGACAACGTCACTTCCCCTTTGAAGGAAATCCACACATGCGCAAAAGACCACCGGAAACAACTATAAAAGCGAGAGGAATAAGCAACTTCTTCCTTTTAAATTCGGCTTCCGATCTGAGAGGTTCGACTATTCGAACATCAGCCGCCTCACTTTCGGGAGGCGCGTGCCCGCGCCCGTCACGTCCTCTGCTACTGTATGTGGGGCAAAAAGCTAACAGGCAGTACTACACTTTATACGCTTTCTATCTCCATAACCTGGATTGATTTCTTTCTCTCTCTCTCTCTCTCTCTCTATACACAGCTTGTGCCAGAGAACACCTCCGTGTAGCTGACTGCTAACATGGCGCGCAGCTTAACTGATGCCAACCCTCTAGCTTCTTTTTCTACAAGCGGAAAAAAAATCAGAGGCCTGCAGTATTAATGCTGGAGTCCCTTAAGGGCCAATCCTGGGCCCAACTCTCTTCCTGGTCTACATCAATGACCTCCCTAAACACATACTTAAATCATTCGCTGACATCTATGCTGATGACACGACCATCTACGGCAACAAATCAAAGGCTGTAAATGACAAAGTTCTCTCTGATTCTCTCTCCTCTAATCTCGAGCGCGTGGTTCAGTGGGGGAAGACGTGGCTGGTTACCTTTAATGCATCTAAAACCAAACTCCTATCTTTACATCATCAACGCTCTGATCCCCATCTGGCATCAATTGAAATGGATGGCTCTCGTCTGGGTGAGGCCCCGTGTTTTGATAAGCTTCCGGGTTTGTCCTTTACTCCTGATCTGAAATGGAACACGTACATCAAGTCTGTTGCCAAAGTCGCTGGAAAGATGGTAGGATCCTTCTACCGCTCCAGAAGATATCTCACTACTGATGCAATTCTCTACCTATATAAAAGTCAAGTACGTCCAAGGATGGAATACTGCTGCCATATCTGGACAGGAGCTGCTAAAAACAGCCTATCCTGCCTTGACAGAGTACAAAATAGACCTCGTGGCTAGTGGGGGATGCCCTTTTCTCTACCCTGCAACCTCTCTCCCACAGAAGAGACGTTGCGAGCCTATCTTTGTTTTATCGTTATTTCCATGGCAGGTGCTCGTCTGAACTCCAATCTCTGGTCCCCCTCGCCAATCTTTCACGAAAAACACCCGTCTAGCTGAATCCACTGTGAAAAATTTCCCCCACTCTTTATTTGTGCCTAAATCAAAACGTGGATTCCATGAACAAAGCTTCTTTCTTAGAACTGTACGCCTGTGGAACTCTGTTCCATTTGCCTGCTTCCCACCTGACTACAACTTGGATGTCTTCAAGTCCAACGTTAACAAATTCGTAATGAACCGCCCCCTTAAGTAAACACTTCATCAAATCTCCACACTAACGTACTGTACTTTCAGTAACCCTTATCCCTGAGTGGTTTCCGGGCCTTGATAAGTGGTGACCACCGTGTAAAAAAAAAACAAAAAAAAACGTGGGACTATTATTCCCATTTCCACTACATTACTCACGCCTCTTTCCACGCGCGAACAAACGATGGTGACTCGAACGTGAGATGAACACACACATTTCCTTTTCCTTCTATACTCCAAGTCCCGCAACAAACGATGGTTATACCCGAACGCACACATGAATACGGGTTATACCTAAAACATTTATTTTTCAACAATAAATAAACGGCACGTTTATTTCATCCAACAATTGAGTTTTTGTTTCCTTCATTCCATTCGTTTCATTATTTTCTTTTGTAACGGGATTAATATATATATATATATATATATATATACATATATATATATATATATATATATATATATATATATATATATATATATATATATATAGCCTAGTCCTCTACAGGCCTTTTTTTTCTTTGTCTTTTTTCTTTTACTCTGTCACGTTCTCATCGTTTTCGTTTTTTTTTTTCATTGAAGATTGTGTGTATATACGCATGTCGGGCGTCCACCAAATTATGGCAGTTACCATAAAATTTAACGCCGTTTGAAAAAGGGTCACCATTTCGGTCAGTCCCCTTTTTGAGACACCTCCGACATTAGAGAGAGAACAAAAGTGCTGAAAAAGAACGGTTGTGGAAAAGAAAACATCGGGTTATAATTAAGTGCGACGAGACTTTAGGATTGATGATGTTTTATAAAGGTTTCCAAGATATAGGGTACAAAAAGGATGGTACATTTTCTTTGATAAAAGTCTTTACCCAGGGAAACTGGTCCGTCGCATGTTGAGGCTTCTATCGTTCCTGCATGTCTGAGACAGATTTCTTCTTTGTACTCCCTCCAACACAGTGCTCTATTCCTATTGGTTGGAACGTCTGGTGACGTTGAGAAAAGGAAGGAAGGAAGGGAAAAGTAGAAGAGTAGGGAGAAAGAGAGAAATAAGGGAAGCATACCGTAGCAGCATTATAGTAGTAGTTCACTACAAATCCTGGGACTACGCGCGAGCGCATAAATGAATTTACATTAGGTCAACCTCCAGACTTTTCTTTAAATTGAGAACAAGTACTTTTCCTGATATTAATGCGTTTATTATCCAGTGTATTGCGCGTTGTTTTCACTGATCGCCATGTGTTGTTTTTGCGCGCGTGGAAACAACACATGGTGACCAGTGAAAACAACGCGCACGCATTAATATTAGGAAAATTACTTGTCGACGAGCGACGATCAATGTCAATTTGCGTATGCTACCACGCACTCGTGCGTAGTCCAAGCGTTAAGGGGTTAATACCATGCAAACGGTAAATTTACAACGGGGTTGAATATCAGACTCGTTGTCAGCGACCCCAAAACCCCTAAGAAAACAAATTTTATTTACCAAAAAGCAAAACAAAAATTAACACTATGTTTTTTTGTTGTTTTTTTTTAACATATTCATAACAAGTATAGATTAGTTAAAAATTAATACACGCTTATTATTATTATTAGTTCTTTTCGGGGGGGGGATAAACGTTATTGACGCAGTTTCAGCCATCGAGTTTTTTTTTTTTTTTTTTTTTTTGCTTGGCTGTACAGTCGACGCGATGATCTCGTTTCGCTTAAATGTGCGTTCCGTTCCATTTTTTACATTCGTTCACGGCTGCTATTTTGTGGACATCTCAAGTCAACCCTGCGATATATAAATAAATATTTCATAAAGTGATATATTTTTATAAGTTTTTCATATAATACTAAAAACGAACACGAAACAGTGAAAAAAAAAAACAACAAAAAAAAAACAACTGAAACAATAGCGTTTTATTTGCTCACACCGAGTCACCTAATCTTCCATTACGCTTCCCCCCCCCCCTATATATTTGACATATGACTAAAAACCGTTTTAGAATACTTCGAAGGCATTAGATAACTGCTAGTCGCCTGAGACGCCCGTACTTGGAAATGTCGATGGGACTGTCCGGGCATTTCTGTAGGCCAGAGTATTTTCCTTTTGATTCGTACTTCATTATTTTTTTTTTAAATATTTCCCTAATTCTGAAAGAAAAAAGCATTTTTTTTACAAAAATATTTAACAAAAAACAAACCAAACAACATGCGAATGATAGAAAACTCGATTCTTTTCTTGTTTTTGAATCCCCCAAAACTAGTGTAAAATACTAAATATAATTCAAATTTTATTTTGTGCAGATCTGTTATTGTATTTTACAAATTCTTAGGAAAAGCTCGCTTGTCCGAATATTATTGTATTTTCTTTAACAAACAAAGATAGTATATATATATATGAATTTAGGAAAACTCGTCCCGGGAAAACTCGTCTCGGGAAAACTCGTCTCCGGAAAACTCGTCTCCGGAAAACTCGTCTCCGGAAAACTGGTCCCCTTTCGCTAGGTAGGAAAACTGGTCCCTTATTGAATAAATGTCGATTGAAAACACATTTTATGATCGTTCTTGAAGGAGATATTGTTTTTTAAAATAGACTATAACCCCCATAATATTTTAAAAAAAAAATATTTTTACTTGTTTAATGTTTTTTTTTTTTTTTTTTTAAATAAAATCGATTTTCTAAGTGTCCGTTTTCTACCTAACTGGTTGTGGTTAAGTTCTTAGTGGTTTCACTTATTTTAAAGCGGTTATTATGTTCATAAACGAGACCGCTTTTTTTATATTAATATAAAAAGAATTTACGGGTTTGTACACATAGATTCGAAAAAGTTGTCAAAAAGCAAATATATAACAAATAAATGTTATCAAAGGCAAGATAAATTACTTTTCTACAAAACTGGATATAATTTTCGTGTTTTTATTCAATTTAACATGTTTATTCAGCTCGAAAAGCATACAGTGTTTACCGATGTATTGGAAAATTAAAAATGGCGGCCGACGGCCGACTCTCTCTTTAACACGGTAAGTTCGGAAAAAAGTGTAATAAATAATAAACTAGACAAAATACTGTTAGAAATTCGCTCAATATATGTTACCGTGACATAACTTGACATATATTCGGTAGTTTTTTAATAGTATTTTGTCTAGTTTATTATTTATAACACCTTTTCCCGAACTTACCGTGTTAAAGAGACAGTCGGGCTCCATTTTTAATTTTCCAATACATCGGTAAACACTGTATGCTTTTCGAGCTGAATAAACATGTTAAATTGAATAAAAACACGAAAATTATATCCAGTTTGGTAGAAAAGTAATTTATCTTGCCTTTGATAACATTTATTTGTTATATATTTGTTTTTTGACAACTTTTTCGAATCTATGTGTACAGTAATACAAACCCGAATTTACTTATTTACTGTTGTTTATAAAAGGGTAATATCGATTTTTCTACCTCGCCGACTATGTTGTTTAATTTATTTGGAATCGTTTATTCGGTAAAGAAAAAAAACACAGAAAACAAACAAAAACATGTCGAGTGTTACGTGAGAATGAGAAATAATGTCCGGTATATCACATCTTAGGGGTCTTGATAATCGCTAAAAAATAGAAAATTAAAGAAATTACTGAGGGAGATTTGGTTTTAAAAAGAAAATAATAAATTTTAATATTTTTTAAAATATAATTTAGAGAGAGAGAGAGGGAGAGAGAGAGAGAGAGAGAGAGGGGGGGGGGTAAAAACTATATCTCCCTCCGAAAAACAACCAACAAAAAAAAGATTCTTGATAAATTTATTTAGTGATTACTTTTTCTCTTAATGATTGATTTTAGAATTTTGAAGTAACGCGCCAAAAAAATATTTCGTTTTTAATTTATTAGTTAATTTTTGCAAAATTTGACAGGACAACAATAAATGTTGATAATTAATAAAATTATAATTTTAAATAACGCATGAGTGCATTTGGTATGAGAGAAAACAAAAACATAACAACAAAAAACTATCATAATTAAAAAACCAAAACAAAAAAGTAACGAAAAATCGAATCGCTCCCTGTTTTTTAATTTTTTGGTTTTGTTTTTAATTATTGTTTTTATGACTCCAGAAAGCATCGTTAAAATAAGAACAAAAAAAAAAAAATTTGTAATTAACTTTGTATGAACATAATAAACGCTTTAAGTGAAACCACTAAAAACTTAGCCAGTTAGGTAGGAAACGGACACTTAGAAAATCGATTTTATTTAAAACAAAAAAAAAAAAACATTAAACTATTAAACATTTTTTTAAAAATATTATGGAGGGCTATAGTCTATTTTAAAAAAACAATATTCCTTCAAGAACGATCATAAAATGTGTTTTCAATCGATATTTATTCAATTAGGGACCAGTTTTCCTACCTAACGAAAAGGGACGAGTTTTCCCGAGACGAGTTTTCCGGAGACGAGTTTTCCGGGCACCATATTTATATATATATATGTATATATATATATATATATATATAGTAATTGATAAAGTATATATGGCGATTAAGCTACACTGAATATTCGGCGTTTCATCCACTCTAGGATTCGTCAGGCTTATGCGTATTGAGCACTTTTGAAGTAAATACTTATGCGTATTGAGCACTTTTGAAGTAAATACTTAAAGTTTACGCATAAATCTATACTTTCGTATATTAATTTTATGTGAGTAAATGAAGTAGTTATATATATATATATATATATATATATATATATATATATATATATATATATATATATATATATATATATATATACAGCCTTTGAGATTTGAAAAAAAATCACTCGACCGCCGGTCGAGTGTGAGGGAAAATTTACTCGCCCCAAAATATTTGTACTCGTCCGACTTTATATCTTTGTTTTAGTCAATAATAGTAAATAATTTTACAACAATTCAAGAAATTACCGTGTGTATAATCTTACAAGAAAATATTTGTTTTACTCTTCTAAATCAACTTTTTTATTAGTACAACCATTTCAGTAAATATTCAAGAAAACGTTAAAATACCAGTTTCTTTATATAGCATCATTCATATTATTGTTCCATAGAAATAAGAACCATTTCTTCGGATGCTGATATGTAGTATCAAAATGACAATTGAAATATAAATAATTCAAAGCTGTGTTCATTGGTACCGTTAGAAAACGAATATATCTAACTTTATACACAAAGAAAACATAATGTAAAATCACACCCTTAAAATAAATATATTTTAAATGCAAAACAAATATTAGATATTCATTTTTTCATTAAAACATTTCAATATGAAGTCTCTAATTGAAAAATATTCTGAAACACACAATCATCCCAGCAGCTGAAAAGAATCAGAAATAGTTACTTACAAATAATTACTGAACAAAACTCGAAGCGAGATCATAATAAAAATGGACATTTAGCATCATATAGCATTTAACATTTCAGCGAAATTTATATAGATTAACCTAGTAATTAAATAGCTTTGTTAATGAAACAATAAAGGTTTTTTATACATTTATTCTATATTTTTTCATTTTTTAAAAGGCAAGTCGAAATATTATATCATGTATAACATGTTACTAATAATCAGCCGTCTTGATATTTTTATGTGTTTACATTTTTATAATTTATGTCCAGATTTGTTTATATACTTGTACATTTCTATCGTCCCTGGAATAAATAATGCTTGTTTACGAAGAAACAAAACTGAAGCGAAAACTGATTACTTACTTGTTGTATAATTTAATTTTCGGTGCGTGCTTGATGGAACGATGCGTTTTTTCCTCTTTCAAATATTCGTCTTTACTTTTGTAATCATGAAGTGTATGTAGTTGTAGCGTCGAAGAATTTTTTTTCCAAATGAATTTCAAAATCAGAGAGCTAAATGAAGGCGAAATTTTGACTACAGGCTGAATGTGTGAATTTGACCTCTTGCTGATCTTTAGCGTGACCACTCTTTTTTCAATACGATATTCCAACGGTCTCACAGCTAGAGATGAAAGAATTCACAAATGATGAGACATAGGTTATTCTAAGTCACCGCATATTTGAGGGTCGTAAAATAAATGAGTTTTTCTCGTTTCTTTATTCAAAGAAATTTTATCGACTGGCGGGCGAGTGATTTATGCCTTTTAGTCGCCCCAAGAAATTTTCAATCGACTGTGGCGACCGGTCGTGTAAAGTCTCAAAGGCTACATGTATATATATATATATATATATATATATATATGTATATATATATATGTATATATATATATATATATATATATATATGTATATATATATATCACACGATAATTTCCACTGGCAAACACCGGAAGTGGCTTTAAAGAAGTTGCTTCATAATCATCATCAGCAGCAATTAGACTGACATAAAGTAGACGTACATTTTAGTAAGACCCCTGACTGACGGGAAACGTTAAAATTAAATTTAATAAATATATTGGTCACAAAAGTGGTTGCTTCATTGACAGCAGAAAAAGAGCTCGCCGTGGCATTTTGGAGACTCTTACATATTCAGTATAATTGCTTTCAACTTTGAAAAGAAATGATTCCCGTGAAAAAAAAATGCAACTACAACCATCGTCTTTGGCCTTTTGGCCAAGATCAAAGTGTAGTATCTGTTCTTCTGATGCGGCACTTCTTTTTCTCGTTTTCTTTCAGTGGAGAAATCCTTCACGACTGAGACAATTTTTATTTTTGTACCTTTTCTCCACGTTAAAAAACGATCCTGGGGTCTAACTCTGTCCCGTGGGGAGGCATAGTAAATAGGTACAGCCATATGTCTTTATTATTTGCAATAGTTTAAAGCTTTTCCAGTGACGATCGTTTCAGAAGATGCGTTTAAACCATCTGATATATTCAACTAAATAGTAGCAACATGATCGGATAGAGAGAGATGCGATTATTACAACATACTCGGCTGTAAGCGGTAAGATTTATGCTTGCGACGTGCTCACCGGCGAAGAATACATTGTCAAGATGGCCGCTGGAAAATGCAGATCTAAGGGAAAAAACATTTGCATATAGATTGAAATCGCTGAATATCTACAAAATAAGATACCGCATCCAATCCTCTTTTTTTTTTCTCTCTTTCTGTCGTTTTCATGTATTACAGTCGTTCTTTCCGACATGATATTACATACTCAAGTACTTCATTTCTGCTTTATTTCACTAATTTTGTTTTTTCTATGTCTCCTTTTATTTTTCCATCTATCTTTTTCTCTGTGTGTGTGTGTGTATGTGTCTGTCTGTCTGTTTGTCTGTCTCTCTCTCTCTGTCTCTCTCTCTTTCTCCCTCTCTCTCTATATATATGTATGTACATATATATATATATATATTAATAAATATATATATATGTATATATATACTAGCATTTCAGCTCGGCGTTGCCAAGGTGTTTGGATGTGTATGATGAGAAGAAAGAAAGTGGTAGTAGGAAGGCAGGCTCGAACCCATGCTGCAAAGGAGGAAAAGAACGGGGAAACCCCCGACGTCTATGCTGTTACAACCACTGCTAAACCGGAAGTGACATTTTTTTAAATTTAGGCTAGACAATCGAAAGGAGAAGATGACTTTAAAAAATATATGCGTAAAAAGCAACGCCCTTGTAGAAAAGTCCCAGTTTAAGGTGAAGATATTAAATGTTTTTAGCCAATTTTTCGATATTTGTCGTCTGAAAGGTCGAACTTCAAAACGATACTGATCTTGAGAAAATCCGTCGCCTCTGTCAAAAGTGTTGGGCAGATATGCAAGCATACATACATACATTTATATATTGGTAACTAAAAATTTTCGACACAAATCGATGAAAAAGCTTGCCCTATCTATGAATATCATTTATGTCAAATTTCAAACCAGATATTGTCTGAGTAATTTGGTAGAGACCGCAGAGGTCAAAAAGATTTTAAATTTGACCCCGATTATGACCCCTTCACATTTATTGGTTTGGGCTCAAATCAAGTTATTACGTTAGATCCATGTCCAAGGAACAAATATCTAAAATTTCAAAGTTCAAAAAGGTCAAATCGTTGAACTTTGATCCCTTAACAGGCAAATTTTTCGCCGAAAATGATCACAAAGATTTTCCCAAATCTCAGTACACTTTATATAAAATTTTGAGTCTGTAGGCTAAAAATTGACAGAGTTATTGTGTAGAGAAATGTACACAGACGGACAGACATACAGATACGTTTACTTTTATAGATATACCCGCATGGGTGCCCGGCGTTGCCCGAGTATTTGGAGGTATATGTTGAGCAAAAAAAAAAGAAGCTGTTAAATGTTTTAACTTTTACCCCTATTATGACCCCTTAACATTTATTGTTTTGGGTTCAACTCAAGTTATTAAATTAGATCCATGTCTAAGAAACCTATATCTAAAATTTCAAGTGTTTAGACCCAAAATTGTCGGAGGAGTTAGGTAGAGTTCTCAAAGGTCAAATCGTTGAATTTTGACCCCTTCATCGAAAAATTTCTGGTTGAAAACCGATCACAAAGATTTCCCCAAATCTCAGTACCCGGTATATCAAATTTCGAGTCTGTAGACTAAAAATTTACAGAGCTATTGCTTAGGGAAATGTACACAGACAGACAGACACACAGACACACAGACACACGGGCACGTTCACTTTTATAGATATGCAGACTAGCAAGGGTGCACGGCGTTGCCCGGGTGTTTGGAGATGTATGTTGAGCAAAAAAAAAAAAAAGGTAAATTTTTTTTAACTTTGATCCCTATTATGACCCCTTAAAAGTTATTGTTTTGGGCTCAAATCGAGTTTTTAAGTTAGATCCATGTCCAAGGAAATTATATCTAAAATTTCAATAGTTGGAGCAGTTTGGTAGAGTTCTCAAAGGTCATATCGTTGAACTTTTACCTCTTAACAGCACAAATTTCTGTCCGAAAACCGATCACATCGATTTTACCAAATCGGCCCGGCGTTACCCGGGGGTTTGGATGTGTATGTTGAGTAAAGAAAAAAAGTGGTAGGAAGGCAGACTCGAGCCCGTAACGCGAAGGAAGAAAATAACGGGGGAAAAACCTGACGTCTTTGCTGTTACGACTACCGCCAAACCGGAAGTGACGTAGGTTTAAATTAAGGCTAGACAATCAAAAGGAGAGGATGACTTAAAAAAATATCGGCGAAAAAAGCGACCCCCCCTATAGAAAACTGCCCAGTGGAAGGTGACGGATTTTCACAAGATCAGTGTTGTTTTGAAACTTGACCCTTCAGACGACAAATACCGAAAAATTGGCTAAAACATTAATTTCTTTACCCTCAGTTGGGCACTTTTCTACAGGGAGGGGTCGCCTTTTTCGCCGATATTTTCGAAGGTCATCCCCTCTTTTCGATTGTCTAGCCTTAATTTCAACCTACGTCACTGCCGGTTTGGTGGTGGTCGTAACAGTAAAGATGTCACGTTCTTTTCCTCCTTCACGGTACGGGTTCTAGCTTGCCTTCCTACTACCACATTTTTTTTTTGTAAGAGAGAGAGAGAGAAAGAGAGAGAGAGAGAGAGAGACTAAAATATTCCCCGTTTCATTAGAGTAAAATTAATTTCTCGAATATAACAGTTTTGCATTACATTCATATACGTTTACAAAGATCACGATGAATTGACAATAATGTGTTTAGAAATTCATAATAATCGGGTATATACAAATTACATACTAAACTTAATAAGTGATAAATGGACTATTATTCATTAATCTATAAGTAGGTACGTTCTGTCTTTCAAGGCTCGTCAGTATAGATTTAACTAACTGGCCTATCAACTGATAGGCTCAAACCAACAAGCCGAGGTTTAGAATGCAGAATTATTAACCCCTTGATTGGCAAGTCAACTGCGAGTGATATACGTTTAATATTAACTCATATCGTTGTATAACATCTTAAAGTGTTTAACCAAGGAGGAGAGAACTCTAGCGTCCCTCGCAAAATATATTCTTTCTGTTGTTTTCCATCTTCATACGCTTGACGTTTCATGGATGCACTGTTCTATTTTATTCGATATTTATGCTTTGCAAACTTCCGGCATTATTTTGTTGTAGCATTATATGATTAATGAATATAATTGCGAACTATGGAATCAATCGTATCGTTTGATTTTAAATCTATTCCGATATATTTTGGTTGTCTAAGATGAGATAGTTTAGAAAATATACAGACTGGTGGAATCCTCTCCTTGCCGACAATGATAGCGTGTATCCAATCATTAGCAATAATACGTTTTGAGATTTGCTATTAAACAAAATATGTTGGTATGCAACTAAAGTAGCAACTAAAACATTCGTTTTTCAATAAAAATATCCTATTTAGTAAACCCTTTCTAAAGCTGAATTCTACTTTTTTCACAAGTCAGGTTTACATATTGCTTTCTAGCTTAGAGCTTTTATAATTTAATTGATTTGAAGAAAATAGCATTTGTTTCTTATTTACAAACTACTTTTATACTAATACTAGCAAACTGCACGGCATTGCCCGGTCGTAAAATACGCTTAAATATGATATTTTGGTTAATGTAGATTTTGTATTTAGTATTATATTGTAGTGGACCAATATATAGTAAAAAATTTAAAAAGTAAAAAATAAAAATGATTTGTGCGTCACTACCGAGAATCAAAACCAAAATGGCCAACTTACGATTTACTTTTTCCTTTGATGTTAATGCCTGACCTATAAAGATATGTTTGCTGCAAAACCAAAAATTAAAACCGAAACTAATACCTATTACGTTACGCATGCATATTCGTTATGCCGTCGTTCGGCCTTCACCTGGAAAATTCCATTTTTTAAATTTTCACACTTTTGCACTGATTTTCCCGATTAAAACTAAATATAAAGTCTCGCATGAGTTCGAATGTCTTACATATTTAGTTTCATGTGTGTAGACCAAAAACTGACAGGGCAGTTTGGTAAGCAACATTTTTTAACCCTATATATATATATATATATATATATATATATATATATATATATATATATATATATATATATATATATATATATATATATATAAGAAAGAAGTTTGTGTTTACTATAAATTTTTACGCAAACATTACGCAAGTGTAAATCATGTCGAATATCTGCATGAATATAATTACACGTAATAATTAACTAAAGGTGATCACCCCATAAAAACAAAAAAATCTAATAGGGAATTAATTAAAATGAATGTCTGAAGAATATGCAAATTATCTACATCTTTTGCAGATAAATACAATTCTACAATCGATATACAACAAAGTTGTATTTTTTAATACCAATAGAAAAAAGGGGGTTTAATATACACACACACAAAAATATTTATTTACTATAGATATAGAGTATAGATTTTCATTTATCTTCCTTTAATGTTTGCGATTTTATCGAATGATCTTTCTTAGTAAGAAATTTCACACAAAAGAAAAGTCAGTAACAACGCAAACATTAGAGACAGACAAATAAAAATCGATACTCCCAAAATATCTATATAATTTATCTATAATCCTATTATATATATATATAATAACCTCCACGGCCAAAAAACGTCGCAACCCACAAGAGCCATGACAGGCAATAAACCGAAAGTCCAAGACTCGCGTTTCGCCCTCATTTGGGCTCATCAGTTGGACACACCCGAACTCAGGATTCGATATCCGAGCCTCTTGCATTTGAGGCAAGCACTCTGCCAACTGAGCAAACGCCCGACATACACGAAATTCTATTAACTAACATAGATCAATCAAACCGCGACGAAATCCGACTGTGAAATTGACCTACTTCGTCTCGACAAGAAACACGGTCATCGAACCAGCTAATAATCCCAAGACGATGTCTCACAAGTAGGAGTTTCAACTCGAAAGGACGATGCCATCCAACGATGCTAAACTAGCGAGCAATTAATGATAGGATTTTTCAGAAAGTGAAAGATTATATACATATATACATATATATATATATATATATATATATATTAGGTTATATATATATATATATAGAGAGAGAGAGAGAGATAGATAGATAGATAGATAGATAGATAGATATAAAGGAACAAACACAAAGCGTATTGATTGAATGACAACTAACATGGAAGAGTTAGTAGATCTTGGGGAAGTATCGGAGCAAATATCAAATCTATAATTTCGAATGCTGCGAATAATTCTCTGGCGATTGACACATCAAAATATATATGTTGTATCTCTCCGTAGTGCTTTTATGTCGAAATTAAAACGAATAGAAAGTTAAAACTTGATTGACACAAAAGTCATCATTATATGCGTAAATCTGGAAATATTCGATTAGTTTCGATGAAATCAATTGATTCGTATGCTTCTTTCGAAATTTTCTGTGGCCTGAGGCGCTCTCGCCAAAAATTTGAATAAAGGCAATGATACAGATCAAAATCCGAACATAACAATGACTTTTCATAACAATTAAAGTCAATTTTATCAGAACGTAAGCTAAGAAAGTGAGGTAGTTGTCGAATCAGAAACAACTTTTGGAACAATCTACGGAAACAGTGAGAATATTAGAATGCTGAATGCTTTAAAAACATGAAGAAAGATTGCATTCAAAATAGAAAATTAGAAACAGAAACTAATAAAGACACACTCAAGTTGGCCTTTAAAAAATGGCAAACTGAAAGGCATCTGGTCACGAGAGACACATGATTTCAGGTTTAAAAAATGAATTGTTTTGTATGAAATAAGACTCAACACATGCACACTAGGCTTAGTGACTAAAGGGAGACAGAACCTAATAACAAAAGTGGATTAGGTTATTATGAAAGGATACCTGAAAAGACTAAGAAAGATCCTTGAAAGCAAATTATATAGAAGAAATTGCTAAGATGATATATGCTTTGTTAGTATAGTTAAGGCACACTGGGCGATTCAAAAAGCGGGCAAAATAAAAGAAAAAAGGCAGAAAAATTATGATACTGCACACGGCATCGTACGGAGGGGTGGTTCTGTTTTAGATAATATCACAGGAAAACAGTATAGACTCTGCGGAGAAAGAAAACGATAAAACAAAATATTGAATGCAGCAAACTAGCGCAAAGAAATATGAAAATAAACAAGATTGAGCCGAGAAATAGACCCTCACAAACTGTGCAAACGACTACATTTTGAACATGCAGACAAATGGTATAACTAAAAACTGAAGTCAATATGGAAAAAATTAAAAACGGTATAAAATCCTAGAGAACATTGAAATACAAATACACTCATCAAAGTGAGAAACCCGGACATGAAATTTATCGACAGGAAACCCCGTCGTTCCAGTATAAAATAATATAACTAATGTATCACAGTTTGAAGATGCAACAACTCAGCAAAAACACATTTTCTATCGAAAATCTTATGAGAGTATAGAAGAAATGCAGTAATATCAATAATTGTAGGAGCACTTGAAAATAGTTGGGTTTAGAATTAACGGCAGCATGGACGCGGTGAAAAACTTAGTGTTGAGAAAAATCTCCGAATACGAAAACCAACGGACGTAAGCTGATAACACCACGAGTGATTAAATAGAACTAGATACAGAAACAATCTAAAAGAACTGAAACCAATAATCAAAATATGTCTGAAGAAATTTTATGCAAATTTTCATTCTCTTCACACCAGCACCGATTAGTAACAGAAGAAACAAGTAAAGGTAAATGGAAATACCAATAAAGGATAACACTCTCCAGATTTCCACTGAAACCGAAAAGCGAAATATTACTATTCAAATCTCAAATCAAAAAAAAAATATACGATAATAAGTAAAACTTGATAAGAAAAATATATGAAATTAGTAAAACTTGAAAAAAAAAATATGATAATTAGTAAAACTTGATGAGAAAAGATATATGCTAATAATAAAAATTTGATAAGAAAAAATATATGATAATTATTAAAACTTGATTAGAAAAAATATATGATAATAAGTCAAACTTGATTAGAAAAAATATATGATAATAAGTAAAACTTGATTAGAAAAAATATATGATAAATAGTAAAACTTGATAAGAAAAAATATATGATAATAAGTCAAACTTGATAAGACAAAATATATGATAATAAGTAAAACTTGATAAGAAAAATATATGATAATTAGTAAAACTTGATAAGAAAAAATATATGATAATAAGTCAAACTTGATAAGAAAAAATATATGATAATAAGTAAAACTTGATAAGAAAAAATATATGATAATTAGTTAAACTTGACAAGAAAAATATATGATAATAAGTCAAACTTGATAAGAAAAAATATATGATAATAAGTAAAACTTGATAAGAAAAATATATGATAATTAGTAAAACTTGATGAGAAAAAATATATGATAATAAGTCAAACTTGATAAGAAAAAATATATGATAATAAGTAAAACTTGATAAGAAAAAATATATGATAATTAGTAAAACTTGACAAGAAAAAATATATGATAATAAGTCAAACTTGATAAGAAAAAATATATGATAATAAGTAAAACTTGATAAGAAAAATATATGATAATTAGTAAAACTTGATGAGAAAAAATATATGATAATAAGTAAAACTTGATAAGAAAAAATATATGATAATAAGTAACACTTGATAAGAAAAAATATATGATAATAAGTCAAACTTGATAAGAAAAAATATATGATAAAAAGTAAAACTTGATAAGAAAAATATATGATAATTAGTAAAACTTGATGAGAAAAAATATATGATAATAAGTCAAACTTGATAACAAAAAATATATGATAATAAGTAAAACTTGATGAGAAAAAATATATGATAATTAGTAAAACTTGACAAGAAAAAATATATGATAATAAGTCAAACTTGATAAGAAAAAATATATGATAATAAGTAAAACTCGATGAGAAAAAATATATGATAATTAGTAAAACTTGATAGGAAAAAATATATGATAATAAGTAAAACTTGATGAGAAAAAATATATGATAATAAGTAAAACTTGATAAGAAAAAATATATGATAATAAGTAAAACTTGATAAGAAAAAATATATGATAATTAGTAAAACTTGATGAGAAAATATATATGATAATAAGTAAAACTTGATAAGAAAAAATATATGATAATAAGTAAAACTTGATGAGAAAAAAGATATGATAATAAGTAAAACTTGATAAGAAAAAATATATGATAATAAGTAAAACTTGATGAGAAAAAATATATGATAATAAGTAAAACTTGATGAGAAAAAATATATGATAATAAGTAAAACTTGATAAGAAAAAATATATGATAATTAGTAAAACTTGATAGGAAAAAATATATGATAATAAGTAAAACTTGATGAGAAAAAATATATGATAATAAGTAAAACTTGATAAGAAAAAATATATGATAATAAGTAAAACTTGATAAGAAAAAATATATGATAATAAGTAAAACTTGATAAGAAAAAATATATGATAATAAGTAAAACTCGATGAGAAAAAATATATGATAATTAGTAAAACTTGATAGGAAAAAATATATGATAATAAGTAAAACTTGATGAGAAAAAATATATGATAATAAGTAAAACTTGATAAGAAAAAATATATGATAATAAGTAAAACTTGATGAGAAAAATATATGATAATAAGTAAAACTTGATAAGAAAAAATATATGATAATAAGTAAAACTTGATGAGAAAAAATATATGATAATAAGTAAACTTGATAAGAAAAAATATATGATAATAAGTAAAACTTGATAAGAAAAAATATATGATAATAAGTAAAACTTGATGAGAAAAAATATATGATAAAAAGTAAAACTTGACAGGAAAAATATATGATAATTATGAAAACTTGACAAGAAAAAATATATGATAATAAGTAAAACTTAATAAGTATGAAATTAAGAAACAATATATGATAATTAGTAAAACTTGATAGGAAAAAATATATGATAATAAGTAAAACTTGATGAGAACAATATATGATAATTATTAAAACTTGATAAGAAAAAATTTATGATCATTATTTAAACTTGATGAGAAAAATATATGATAATAAGTAAAACTTGATAAGAAAAGATATATGATAATTAGTAAAACTGCATTAGAAAAATATATGATAACAAGTAAAACTTTATAAGAAAAAATATATGATAATTATGAAAACTTGATGAGAAATCAATATGATAATAAGTAAAACTTGATAAAAAAAAATATATGATAATTATGAAAACTTGATAAGAAAAAATATATGATAATAAGTAAAACTTGATAAGAAAAAATATATGACAATAAGTAAAACTTGATAAGAAAAAATATATGATAATTAGTAAAACTGCATGAGAAAAATATATCATAATAATTAAAACTTGATAAGAAAAAATATATGATTATTAGTAAAACTTGATAAAAAATAATATATAGATAATAAGTAAAACTTGATAAGAAAAAATACATGATAATAAGTAAAACTTGATAAAAAAAATTTATGATAATAAGTAAAACTTGAAAAGCAAAAATATATGATAATAAGTAAACTTGATAAAAAAAAATATATGATAATAAGTAAAACTTGATAAGAAAAAATATATGATAATAAGTAAACTTGATAAGAAAAAATATATGATAATAAGTAAAACTTGATAAGAAAAATATATGATAATAAGTAAAACTTGATAAGAAAAAATATATGATAATAAGTAAACTTGATAAGAAAAAATATATGATAATAAGTAAACTTGATAAGAAAAAATATATGATAATAAGTAAACTTGATAAGAAAAAATATATGATAATAAGTAAAACTTGATAAGAAAAATATATGATAATAAGTAAAACTTGATAAGAAAAAATATATGATAATAAGTAAACTTGATAAGAAAAAATATATGATAATAAGTAAACTTGATAAGAAAAAATATATGATAATAAGTAAAACTTGATAAGAAAAAATATATGATAATAAGTAAAACTTGATAAGAAAAAATATATGATAATAAGTAAAACTTGATAAGAAAAAATATATGATAATAAGTAAACTTGATAAGAAAAAATATATGATAATAAGTAAACTTGATAAGAAAAAATATATGATAATAAGTAAAACTTGATGAGCAAAAATATATGATAATAAGTAAAACTTGATAAGAAAAAATATATGATAATTAGTAAAACTTGATAAGAAATAATATATGATAATAAGTAAAACTTGATGAGAAAAAATATATGATAATAAGTAAAACTTGATAAGAAAAAATATATGATAATAAGTAAAACTTGATAAGAAAGAATATATGATAAAAAGTAAAACTTGATAAGAAAAAATATATGATAAAAAGTAAAACTTGATAAGAAAAAATATATGATAATAAGTAAAACTCGATGAGAAAAAATATATGATAATTAGTAAAACTTGATAGGAAAAAATATATGATAATAAGTAAAACTTGATGAGAAAAAATATATGATAATAAGTCAAACTTGATAAGAAAAAATATATGATAATAAGTAAAACTTGATGAGAACAATATATGATAATAAGTAAAACTTCATAAGAAAACATATATGATAATAAGTAAAACTTGATGAGAAAAAATATATGATAATAAGTCAAACTTGATAAGAAAAAATATATGATAATAAGTAAAACTTGATAAGAAAAAATGTATGATAATAAGTAAAACTTGATGAGAAAAAATATATGATAATAAGTAAAACTTGACAGGAAAAATATATGATAATTATGAAAACTTGACAAGAAAAAATATATGATAATAAGTAAAACTTAATAAGTATGAAATTAAGAAACAATATATGATAATTAGTAAAACTTGATAGGAAAAAATATATGATAATAAGTAAAACTTGATGAGAACAATATATGATAATTATTAAAACTTGATGAGAAAAAATATATGATCATTATTTAAACTTGATGAGAAAAATATATGATAATAAGTAAAACTTGATAAGAAAAGATATATGATAATTAGTAAAACTGCATTAGAAAAATATATGATAACAAGTAAAACTTTATAAGAAAAAATATATGATAATTATGAAAACTTGATGAGAAATCAATATGATAATAAGTAAAACTTGATAAAAAAAATATATGATAATTATGAAAACTTGATAAGAAAAAATATATGATAATAAGTAAAACTTGATAAGAAAAAATACATGACAATAAGTAAAAGGTGATAAGAAAAAATATATGATAATTAGTAAAACTGCATGAGAAAAATATATCATAATAATTAAAACTTGATAAGAAAAAATATATGATTATTAGTAAAACTTGATAAAAAATAATATATGATAATAAGTAAAACTTGATAAGAAAAAATACATGATAATAAGTAAAACTTGATAAAAAAATTTATGATAAGAAGTAAAACTTGAAAAGAAATAATATATGATAATAAGTAAACTTGATAAGAAAAAATATATGATAATAAGTAAAACTTGATAAGAAAAAATATATGATAATAAGTAAAACTTGATAAGAAAAAATATATGATAATAAGTAAAACTTGATAAGAAAAAATATATGATAATAAGTAAACTTGATAAGAAAAAATATATGATAATAAGTAAAACTTGATAAGAAAAAATATATGATAATAAGTAAACTTGATAAGAAAAAATATATGATAATAAGTAAAACTTGATAAGAAAAATATATGATAATAAGTAAAACTTGATAAGAAAAAATATATGATAATAAGTAAACTTGATAAGAAAAAATATATGATAATAAGTAAACTTGATAAGAAAAAATATATGATAATAAGTAAAACTTGATAAGAAACAATATATGATAATAAGTAAAACTTGATAAGAAAAATATATGATAATAAGTAAAACTTGATAAGAAAAATATATGATAATAAGTAAAACTTGATAAGAAAAAATATATGATAATTAGTAAAACTGAATAAAAAATATATGATATTAAGTAAAACTTGATAAGAAAAAATACAGGGTAATAAGTAAAACTTGATAAGAAAAAATATATGATAATTAGTAAAACTGCATGAGAAAAATATATCATAATAATTTAAACTTGATAAGAAAAAATATATGATAATAAGTAAAACTTGATAAGAAAAAATATATGATAATAAATCTAACTTGATAAGAAAAAAATGTATGATAATAAGTAAAACTTGACGAGAAAAAATATATGATAATAAGTAAAACTTGAAAAGAAAAAATATTTGATAATTAGTAAAACTAGATAAGAAAAAATATATGATAATAAGTAACTCTTGATAAGAAAAAATATATGATAATAAGTAAAACTAGATAAGAAAAAATATATGATAATAAGTAAAACTTGATAAGAAAAAATATATAATAATTAGTAAAACTTGATTAGAAAAAATATGAGATAATAAGTCAAACTTGATTAGAAAAAATATATGATAATAAGTAAAACTTGAAAAGAAAAAAATATATGATTATAAATAAAACTTGATAAGAAAAAACATATGATAATAAGTAAAACTAGATAAGCAAAAATATATGATAATTAGTAAAACTTGATAAGAAAAAATATATGATAATAAGTAAAACTGGATAAGAAAAAATATATGATAATAAGTCAAACTTGATAAGGAAAAATATATGATTATAAGTAAAACTTGAAAAGAAAAAATATATGATAATAAGTCAAACTTGATATGAAAAAATATATGATAATAAGTAAAACTTGATAAGAAAAAATATATGATAATAAGTAAAACTTGAAAAGAAAAATATATGATAATAAGTAAAACTTGATAAGAAAAAATATATGATAATTAGTAAAACTGGATAAGAAAAAATATATGATAATCAGTAAAACTTGATAAGATAAAATATATGATAATAAGTAAAACTTGATAAGAAAAAATATATGATAATTAGTAAAACTGGATAAGAAAAAATATATGATAATAAGTAAAACTTGATAAGAAAAAATATATGATAATAAGTAAAACTTGAAAAGAAAAAATATATGATAATAAGTAAAACTTGATATATAAAATATATCATAATTAGTAAAACTGCATGTGAAAAATATATGATAATAAGTAAAACTTGATAAGAAAAAATATATGATAATTAGTAAAACTTGATAAGAAAAAATATATGATAATAAGTAAAACTTGATGAGAAAAAATATATGATAATAAGTAAAACTTGATAAGAAAAAGAATATGATAATAAGTCAAACTTGATAAGAAAAAATATATGATAATAAGTAAAACTTGATGAGAAAAAATATATGATAATAAGTCAAACTTGATAAGAAAAAATATATGATAATAAGTAAAACTTGATAAGAAAAAATGTATGATAAATAGTAAAACATGATAAGAAAAAATATATGATAATTAGTAAAACTGGATAAGAAAAAATATATGATAATAAGTAAAACTTGATAAGAAAAAATATATGATAATAAGTAAAACTTGATAAGAAAAAATATATGATAATTATTAAAACTTGATGATGACAATATATGATAATTATTAAAACTTGATAAGAAAAAATATATGATAATAAGTCAAACTTGATAAGAAAAAATATATGATAATTAGTAAAACTAGATAAGAAAAAATATATGATAATAAGTGAAACTTGATAAGAAAAAATATATGATAATAAGTCAAACTTGATAAGAAAAAATATATGATAATTATTAAAACTTGATGATGACAATATATGATAATTATTAAAACTTGATAAGAAAAAATATATGATAATAAGTACAACTTGATAAGAAAAAATATATGATAATAAGTAAAACTTCAAAAGAAATAGTTAGAATGTGGTATCTAAAAACTGTAATATGTTCAGTAGGTTTTCATTAGATAGAACTCAACTAAACAGATAGAAAATATTCAATGTCTTAAAAATATTTAAATACTGGTACAGCCATTACATAGACCATACGAATGCCTTTGTTTATGTAGAAAAATTAACAATACATAATTGTTTTCAATTTTCATAACATGACGTAATTTGTGTCTTATGGCTCTAGAAGAAACCCGAACGGAAATGAATCATGATGCGATATCGCAATAATGGATCACTTTTGCTATATCATATTTCCTCTTTCACAATTTACATTCAATAATATTAGCAAAAGTAGTCGTATAAAGAGCTTAGTTTTTTTGTTTTTTTTTCGATTAGCGGTTCTCGCTTCAATACTGATCTCGATGGCCGATGGATGATTTTGATGTGTGTCTATCGAAGAAAAGGGGGCGGTGATATAGGCAGATCGAACGATAAAAGAATAAAGGGAAAGGAATAAATTATCTGTTCGCCTCATTATCGCCTCCGTTTGTCCGTTCCTTTAGTTACGATAAATACGACAAATTCCCCCTCCAACTGTTTGCTTAGCCATCGATCGGATTGCTTTTTTCTAGTTCTTCCCTTTTGCACACACACACACACACACACACACACACACACACACACACACACATTATATATATATATATATATATATATATATATATATATATATATATATATATATATATATAGTCTTAAGAAGCTTGGAGTAAAAAAAAATGTAAAAACAAAGAATCCATTTTAAATTCTCCTCCCAAAACAAATTTATCGGTAACTTAGCACTTGCAAAAGCCGACTTCTAAAAAGTTTTCATTAAAAAAAAAGAATTTAACTACATAAAGATTGAACAAGATTTTTACATAGAAAACGGGAATAATTAACTGCCTTGCATGTAGTTTTCCGGAGATTTAAAAACAGGAAGCTGTAAAGTACAACACAATGTAGGTACAATACAATATATATATATATATATATATATATATATATATAGAGAGAGAGAGAGATAGAGAGAGAGACAGACAGACAGACAGATAGACAGACAGAAAGAGACAGAGAGAGAAGGAGAAAGAGACGCCACATATTTCATTTGAAATAGCATTTCTATTACAAACATATATTGAAGTGTCGCATAACAAAAAATATCCGTGCATAATCAGATGTATTTCTTTCTGCTATTCTCTCTCTTTATCTCTCTCTTTATCTCTCTCTTTATCTCTCTCTTTATCTCTCTCTCCCTCATTTTAATATAATCCATTCACTAATTTCTATTACTCTTCTACTTCCACTCCGTCCAATCAAATACCAATCAACCTAGCAGACACCTCCCTTCCAACGCCTAACACACGCTTTACTATTGACTCCCCGACACGATCGCTTCTTTTCGCAGATTTTATAATACAATTTCATGATTTCGGATCGTCTTTGTCTTGTCAAATGAAATATTTGACCGGCGCCATCGTTCATCTTCATTTAAAACAGTTAATATTCAAGCAGAATCTGGGCCATTTTAAAAGCATCTACATTAATACACATAACAGCCAACATTTGTATTTGAATGCATGTGGTAATTCGTTTTCGTACATCAACAAATGTGTCACATCTACCATATTTAATAGAATTTAGCGGCAGGTATACATTCAAACAGTGATAGAGAGAGAGAGAGAGAGAGAGAGAGAGAGAGAGAGAGAGAGCATGAGAGAGGTGTTTTGAATAGATGGGATTAGAAGAGGGATTGTTTTAAATATGCTGATACAGAAGAAATAGTGATTAGTATGATGTTCTATCAATTCATAGGGGCATGAGTAGAGGTGGTGTAAGCGATATAATGAAAGAGAAGGTAACATTAGATAGGTGTGCATTTGGAAAGCTATTTATGGCGATGTATATTAGCATATATATCTCAATATGGATGGAACCAATGATACAAAATCGATAATATTTTTATATAAAGTACTAATCATCAAATGGGATGTGTCAAACTTTTAGCTCAATAATAATTACAAATTATAGTTATTAAAGTGAACCTACTAAGGCAATCGAAACATCTGAATTTCGCGTGTTAATAAAGCATTGCTTTCTGATGTCAGAATACTGGAGTCAAGTCGACAATCAATTAAATGGACAGTACTCTGTGTAAGACGTCCAAAGCAACCAAATATGCAAACAAGATACCGGCCTTCGTATTTTGGAAGTTGCAAGATATTTTGTTCATTGATAATCTTGAGAAAGGAAAATCGCCAACAGCGATTTAATTATTGGTGCATTTGAAAAAAGAAATTGCAAAAAAACGGCGACATGTGAAAAAGACAAAAGTGCTTTTTCAACAAGAGTCGATAGCAACAAACTTCCATACTCACAAGGTCTGGATCTTCGTAACTACAAGACTGTGGATTTTGAAAGAGATTTGGCTCTAATAAGTAAGTGATAGAGGAAACTAAGGTGCATTTTGATGCTAAAATCGAACCGTTAGAGAAAAATGGAATCAGTGTGTCGCTCAAGAAACTATTTTGATAAATACAGTGGAATTTTGCCTAGAAGTTGTTGTTACATTAATTATATTTAAGATTTAATTTATTTAGTCCACAAAGTTGTTGCTATTATTATTATTATTATTATTATTATTATTATTATTATTATTATTATTATTATTATCATAATTATTATTATTATTACTATTATTATCATTATTATTATTATTATTATTATTTATCTCTGTAGCAGTTTGTCTGCTCGCTCATCTGGCTCATGTGTATTAGTTTCCGCATTCAAGGGTGTTCATATTTCAGCCGTTTTTATTGTTGTTAATCCATTCAAGGGTGTTCATATTTCAGCCGTTTTTATTGTTGTTAATCCATTCAAGGGTGTTCATATTTCAGCCGTTTTTATTGTTGTTAATCCATTCAAGGGTGTTCATATTTCAGCCGTTTTTATTGTTGTTAATCCATTCAAGGGTGTTCATATTTCAGCCGTTTTCATTGTTGTTAATCCATTCAAGGGTGTTCATATTTCAGCCGTTTTCATTGTTGTTAATCCATTCAAGGGTGTTCATATTTCAGCCGTTTTTATTGTTGTTAATCCATTCAAGGGTGTTCATATTTCAGCCGTTTTTATTGTTGTTAATCCATTCAAGGGTGTTCATATTTCAGCCGTTTTCATTGTTGTTAATCCATTCTATCTTCTCAGACATCTATATGATTCCAATCTCTCCATTCCTTTTTCAAAGATTTTTAGTATCGTTCCTAGTGCTGTTATTTGTGTTATCTGGACTTTCTTCATTTTCCATATCCCTTTGAGCTCTTTGGTCAGTTCCGTGTATTTGCTCCACTTCTTCGTCTCTTTGATATTTACTCTATAGTCAGCTGGAACGGCAAAATCTACGATCTGGCAGGACTTTTCCTTTTTGTTAACTATCATGACATCCGGTCTTCTTGATTGGATTTATTTATACATCCATATCCTATAGGATTTATTTATACATCCATATTGTATAGGATTTATTTATACATCCATATTGTATGGGATTTATTTATACATTTATATCCTATAGGATTTATTTATACATCCATATCCTATAGGATTCTGTGAATTTCGTTTTCAAGACTGCTGCTGATTTGTGCTTGTTGCTGTTGTTTGTGAATTCAAGGTGTAGCTGTCTACCTTTTTCACTTGAGTGTGTCTACTTGTATATTCTTGTTGGGCTAATTTGTTGTATTTGCTTATTATCTGATTTATTGTTTGGTCTCTTTGTCCACGGAAGCTGCATTTACTGTTTCCTTGTGTCGTGTTGCTTTGATGTGGTTGGTTCTAGTCGCGTTATCTTGTGCAGCTGTTATTAGAGATTCAGTTTCTCTGTTTAGGTTTCCTTTTTGTATCCATGTACAAGTGTTTCTGTTAGGTAGGTATTTCTCTTCCTATTTTTCTTTCCTCATCTGGTCTCTATTTTTTCTATTTTGTTGATTTTTTTCGGTGCTTCTTGCTGCGTTAATTATTGTTTCGGTGTTCTGCATTATGTATTTTTCAAATTATTTTTTGTATCATTTACATAGTTTCTATACAAACCCGCCATCTTCCTTCGTGTTTCCTTTTCACCAATAGTCGGTCGGCATTATCCTTGGGTTGTAGTGTTGCATTGTGAATGTGTATATTTTACCCAGCCGTTTTCCATGTATAGTAATTTGAGCATGAATGTAGGAGCTACTACGCCTCACATTGAACGGTCCTCTTCTACCACCCGTGAACAACGTAAAACATTGCTTAAATCTAATTATGGTCAATATTTCGTCTACTATGCACGACATTTCGCCATAATTACTTATTTGCTGACTAGTGTGGCTACTTAAACAAGAAACAAGAGAATTTCGTCTCCTGCTTAGAATATATATATATATATATATATATATATATATATATATATATATATATATAAACAAATCATTTCTTTCAACAGACATTCATTGTTTTTGAAATATTGCTTTACCAAAAATGTGTTACTAACATTAGATTAAAGTTACGTAAGATTCCCCCTTATTTCATTGAACAGTAAATAGTAGAAACTGATGAATATGCATTTGTAAATGATCCGATAAGCAGAATGCACGAAAAGTACGTAAAGTATGTATACTTACTATCAGTAAAATTTTATTAAAAATCAACAGAATTCAATGATAAAGTTAAGTGTTTTAAAACGCTGATTAAAAGACGTGAACAGTTATGAAAATATGGGGAGAATTATTGTTATTCAGATTCTATGGAACACTTCTGACAAGTAATAATAATAATAATAATAATGATAATAATAATAATTGATAAGTTTCCAGGTTGAAACAAATAACGTAGAAAGCAATACAAATGACGACTCAACAAACAAAGGTAGATCAAATAAGAAGTGTATTAGGAAAAGATATATTTACAGGATATTTACATAATGGTGTCAAATAAGAGAGTCTTTGCTGGAGAAACGTATCTGCTCTCGGCATCCTTCACATCTATTTATTGTTGTAGCTATGTCGACGTTCATGTTACGCCAGTATAAGTAGCTTCTCATTAGAGACTTCATCCGATTTATCCCTGGATGTCCTGTGTGGAAGTTTCTCAAAATCCTCTTCTGCAACGTTTTAGGCATTTCCTAATAAATAACAGCCGAACTTAAGTACAACTCTTTCTATCGAAAAAAAAAGAAGTTTTTCAACTCGAGTCACAATTGAAAAAAATAAAATGTATGGACTACATTTAATTTTTTTTTCTTTTGCGTGACGTTTTACTGTCTTATATCCGTTATCAAATGACAACTTTAGTTTAAAAATCTTTCCTTGATTTTAGTTTAATTGTGGTATTTTTTTTTTAAATACCGAAGAGAAAAATTTGTTTTACCACGATGTCTTTAGTTGGTATTTACAGCAATTTAGGAAATCCACTGGTGGACTTTTTTTTTCTTCGTATGTTACTTCCTTGTAATTTAATAATACGAATCTGTTTTTCGAAATTTAGTAATACGAATCTATTTGTCGTTTTACAAAAATTCACTTTTACAGTTTGTTATTTTTTTAAGATGGATTCCACGGGAAACGGCGTAAATCGTCGCTTTTTTTTTTTTTTTTTTTTTTGCCACGTTCGAGTTTTTTTTTCTTTGAAACTACAATTAAAGGTTTTGGTTTGTCTCTTTTTTCCGACTAGTATTTTAGTAAATAAAATACTATTAATCGAGATTATTTTCTTTTTTTTAACCTGAATGTAGTTTTTGTTCTTGGAATTTGGGAAACAACCGTTTCTTTCTTTTAGTGTCTTCGCGAGGCAAATATTTTACAGTTTTCCAATTTTCGCTGAATTATTCATTTTTTCCGCTTGAGTCGAACTTCTCTTTAGCGTAAAAACCGTTTTTACGACTATTTCGTTCGTCAAAACTTGTATTCCTTAGAAAGGTCAACCGTTGCGTTGTACTTTTTTTTTGAGTTCTTTCCATTTCTTCGTCAAACTGTTATATTTGACGTTCATCCTCGTCGGCACTGTTAAGTTTGCAGGTTGAAACAAGTAACGTAGACAGCAATACAAATGACGACTCAACAAACAAAGGTAGATCAAATAAGAAGTGTATTAGGAAAAGGTATATTTACAGGATATTTACATAATGGTGTCAAATAAGAGAGTCTTTGCTGGAGAAACGTATCTGCTCTCGGCGGCCTTCGGTGGCTTCTGGTGAACACACCCTCAGACTAACTGAGTCTTCCTATTTATGTGTAATTACAATCCACATATGCACATGAATGTGTGCCACCACAATAATAATAATAATAATAATAATAATAATAATAATAATAATAATAATAATAATCCTGATTTCTCTGTAAACAGATGGGATTCATTCTCAAAGAACTCTCCCTCAGTCCTTGTTTCGAACTAGGAATTCCAAAGTATTGTTTTTTTATTTGTCACTATCATTTTTCTTAACACGAAAATTATTTTGAAAATCATTTGAAGAACTCCAAATATCATTCGAACTATTTTTAATGCTATGACGACCATCACATGAGTCAACATAAAAAATTAGATTAGCATCTGCCAAACCATCCAATGTTATGTATATGCCTGATTGTATTTGCTTTATGGAAGAGTTTTTTTTTTTTTACAAAACAAAATCTGTTGTTATTTTATTAGGATGTAAAAAGCAACCTCAATTAATCCTCTGAAAGTAGTTGTTTAATTTAGGTATTTCTTTCAACATTCAAATACTAAATCCTTCTTACTATTGCATTTCATTACCTTAAAAACTGTATAACAACAATATCATGTTAAGTATAAATTAACAAACAGTGATACTTTTTACCGGTTAAAATCATTCTATTCTATTACATCTATATTAAATTTATAAACATCTATCTGTTACTAAGTTGTGATTCCATTGTGAATTCTTTAAATCAGTGTTTTGGTTATTAAGTGTCAGGCTCAGTTTTTTTCTTACATTAAAAACACTTGACGCATAGAAATATTACACTGATCCCACTAAATTGCCGGTACTAACCAAACTTTGCCTCAAGGTGATTTGTTTGAAACTTACCAGGTAATATTAATATATATATATATATATATATATATATCATATTTAATTCTCTAATACAATATTTAGTTCTAGAATTGCATATGTCGCATGATATAAAGCAGTGTATATTTCCTTTTCTATTGACAGTTCGCCCAAGAATACTATTCTGTTTCTAACCAGTCACAGAATATAGAGAAATATACAATTGTTGTCATGTAATTTAGGTGATACAAGGACAAAAAGTTTATGTATGCTTGAAAATGGGATACTTCGTATGCTATGAAATTCGTGATTTCCATTATGACATTATGCATTTCTTTTTATTGGCCAATCGAATAAGATTTTCCTCTTATCACCTAAACTGGATATAGATATACAAAAGACAGTTTTTATTCATTGCCTTAGTATCTGTTATAATAGATAATACTCTAAAACTAATTGTTCAACATTTCAATATGTCAAATAAGTTCTTAGCTAAGAGAATGTAGTTTACATAATATGCACAACATCCTTATGTTGCGACAATACTCTTCTAATCATAAAAGCGAATGCACTTGTTGCGGCTTCATTGCTGTTATTGGCTAAGACAACAATACCAGAATGTGAACTCTTGTTAAATCTAAGAAAAGATAGTAAACCTACAATATTAAATCAGGGTGGGCGTGAATTTGGAAGGGGCATTATTATTATCATATTTTCTAATAAAATATTATTATAACATATTTACTGATAGAAGATTTAATTTTCGCACAATTAGTGGCATTTATTTGATCTGTTTCTAGCATTTTCTTTAATTTTTTTATTTTTGAGCGATTATGAAGGATCCACATAGCTGTAATAAGGTAACCATTTATTTTTCCTACAAAAATATCTACATTGGCACAGGAGTAATATATTATGTATTTGGTAATATTTATTTATCATATATTTGTCTGTTTGTGTTATGTGGTATCTTGTAAAAAATTCCTTGCTTTTTTACCATTTCTTTTTTGTTGACATTTTACGATATAGAGGGATTCAAAAATTGCCTGTTTTTTTTTACCCCTTCCTTGTTTTTGTTGACGTTTTACAATTTAAAGTGGTTCGAAAATACCTAGAGTTTTTTTAATCCCTTTCTTGTTTTGTGACGTTTTACAATTTACAGAGATTCTTAAATACCTAGATGTTTTTTATTCCTTTCTTGTTTTGATGAAGTTGTACAATTTACAGAGATTCGAAAAATACCTATTTTTAATCCCTTTTTTGTTTTGTTGACTTTTTACAATTTACAGAGATTCGAAAAATACCTGGGTTTTTATCACTTTCTTGTTTTAGTGACTTTTTACAATTTACAGATATTCGAAAAATACCTCAGGTTTTAGATTTACAGATATTCAAAGAATTCCTGTGTTTTTTCCTCCCTTTCTTCTTTTGTGAGGTTTTACAATTTACAGAGATTCGGAAAGTACCTGGATGTTTAATCCCTTTCTGGTTTTGTTGACGTTTTACAATTTAGAGACATACGAAAAATACCAGGGTGTTTTATCACTTTCTTGTTCTTTTTACGTTTTACAATTTGCAGAGATTCCAAAAATACCTGCTTTTTTCATTCCTTTCTTGTTTTGTTGACATTTTACTATTTACAGAGATTCGAAAAGTACCTGTTTTTTTTTATCCCTTTTCTTGTTTTGATGAGGTTGTACAATTTACAGGTATTTTAAAAATACCTGGGTTTTTCATCCCGTTCTGGTTTTGACGACGTTCTACAATTTCCATAGATTCGAAAAATACCTGATTTTTTTATCCATTTCTTGTTTTGTTGGCGTTTTACAATAAACAGATATTCGACAAATACCTGGGTTTTTGTCTCTTTCTATTTTGTTTACGTTTTACAATTTAAAGTGATTCGAAATATATCAGCGTTTCTTTTATTCCTTTCTTGTTTTAGTGAAGTTCTACAAGTTACAGAGATTCCAAAAACTTCTTTTTCCCCTTTCTTCTTTTATTTACGTTTTACAATTTATAGAGATTCGAAAAATACATGGGTTTTTAACCCTTTCTTTTTTGTTGACGTGTTTACAATATACAGAGATTCTAAAAATACCTGCGTTTTTTATCCATTTCTTGTTTGTTGACGTTTTTCAATTTACAGATATTCGAAAAATACCTGATTTTTTCACTCCTGTCTTGCTTTGATGAGGTTTTACCATTTACAGGGATAAGAAAAATATGCAAGGTTTTCACGATTTTCTGTTTTTTTGTACGTTTTTCTATTTACAGAGATTCGAAAAATACCTGGAGTTTATTATCCGTTTCTTGTTTGCTGACGCTTTCTAATTTACAGAGATTCGAACAATACCTGGGTTTTTATCCTTTTATTGAGTTTTTTACGTTTTACAATTTACAGATATTCGAGAAATACTTGGGTTTTTTTTATCCCTTTCTTGTTTTTTAACGTTTTACCATTTACAGAGATTCGAAAAATACCGCGGGGGATTTATCCTTTTTTGTTTTGGTGAGGTTTTACAGTTAACAGGGATTCGATAAATACCAAGGTGTTTATCTCTTTCTTGTTTTGTTTACGTTTTACAATTTCCAGAAATTCGAAAATAACTGTTTTTCATGCCTTTCTAGTTTTATTTACCTTATACAATTTACTGATATTCGAAAATACCTGGGTGTTTTTATCCCTTTTTTGTTTTGTTAACGTTTTGCAATTCACATATATTCGAAAAATACCTGGGTTTTTTTATCCTTTCTTTGTTTTGTTAAGGTTTTACAACATGCAGAGACTCAAATAATACCTGTTTTTTTTTTCATCCCTTTCTTGTTTTGTTGGCGTTTTTTAATTTACATACATTCGAAAAATACCTGATTTTAAATCCCTTTTTTGTTGATTTTTTACAATTTACAGAGATTCGAAAAATGCCTGGGTTTTTTTTTATCCCTGACTTGTTTAGTTGAGGTTTTACAATTTACAAAGATTCGAAAAATAGCTGGGCTTTTAACCATTTTCTAGTTTAGTCGACGTTTTAAAATTTACAGAGATTCCAAAAATACCTGTTTTTTTTTAAATCTTTTTCTTGTTTTTTGATGTTTTATAATTTACAGACATTCGAAAATAAATTTCTTGTTTTGTGGACGTTTAGCAATTTACAGATATTCGAATAATGCCTGGGTTTTTTCATCCATTTTTGGTTTTGTTGACGTTTTACAATTTACAGAGATACGAAAAATACCTGGTTTTTCAATCTTTCTTGTTTTGTCGAGGAGTTACAATTCACAGAGATTAAAAACATACGTAGGGTTTTTATCCCTTTCTTGTTTTTTGTCGTTTTATAATTTACAGAGATTAAAAAAATACCTGGGTTTTTAAGCACTTTCTTGCTTTGTTGACGTTTTACAATTTACAGAGATTCGAAAAATACCTGGTTTTCATCCCGTTCTTGTATTGTTGACGTTTTACAATTTACAGAGATTCTAAAAATACCTGCGCTTTTTAATGCTTTTCTTTTTTGATTGGCGTTTTAAAATTCACTGTAATTCGAAAACTACCTGTATTTTATTCCTTTCTTGTTTTGTTGACGTTTTGCAATTTACAGAGTTTCGAAAAATATCTGGTTTTTATCCCTTCCTTGTTTTGTTGACGTCTACCGACATTCGAAAATTCCTGTTTTTTTTATCCAATTTACAGAGATTCGAAAAATACCGTTTCTTATTTTGTTGATGTTTTACCATTTACAGTGATTAGAAAAATAGCTAGTGTTTTCGCGACTTTCTAGCTTTTTCGACGTTTTACAATTTACCGAGATTCGAAATAAACCTGTTTTTTTACCCTTTCTTGTTCAGTTGACGCTTTACAATTTACAGACATTCGAAAAAATACCTGGGTTCTTTATCATTTTGTGTTTTTTACGTTTTACAATTTACAGATATTCGAAAAATACTTGGGATTTTCGTCCATTTCTTGTTTTGTGTACGTTTTACTATTAACAGAGATTCGAAAAATACGTGGGTTTTTTTTTTATCCGTTTCTTGTTTTGTGTGCGTTTTACTATTAACAGAGATTAGAAAAATACCAGGGGTTTTTACCCGTTTCTTTTCATGAGACTTTACAATTTACAGAGATTCTAAAAATACCAGGGTTTTTTATTCCTTTCTTGTTTTGTTGACGTTTTACAATTTAAAGAGATTCTAAAAATACCAGGGTTTTTTATTCCTTTCTTGTTTTGTTGACGTTTTACAATTTACAGAGATTCTAAAAATACCAGGGTTTTTTATTCCTTTCTTGTTTTGTTGACGTTTTGCAATTTACAGAGATTCTAAAAATACCAGGGTTTTTTTATTCCTTTCTTGTTTTGTTGACGTTTTACAATTTACAGAGATTCTAAAAATACCAGGGTTTTTTATTCCTTTCTTGTTTTGTTGACGTTTTACAATTTACAGAGATTCAAAAATACCTGTTTTTTTATACATTTCTTTTTGTTGGTGCATTACAATTTACAGAAATTCGATCGGTGCTGGATATGACCTAAAACTATATCCGATGGTGAGACTCCACCTTGCGGGCTTTGGGGAGTGTGGAGTCACCCTTTAATTGCCATTGCTCCCAGGTCCACTCTGACCAAAATCGTTCCTCAAAATAACTAGATTCGGCATTAAATCACATGAAAAAAGTTGATATGCCGTAAAACAAAAACAACCAACCAACCAACAGAAATTCGACAAATACCTGTGTTTTTGTCCCTTTCTTGTTTTGTTGACGTTTTACATTTTACATACATTCGAAAAATACCTGGGTAGTTTTTTCACTTTCTTGTTTTGTTGACGTTTTAAAATTTACATACATTCGAAAAATACCTGGGGTTTGTTCATCTCTTTCTTGTTTTGTTGATTTTTTTACAATTTACAGAAATTCGAAAAATATCTTGGTTTCTGTCGTTATTTCAATTTGTTGTTATAAGTAATTGACAACCAAGTTGTGGTTTTATTTAATATACAACTTTATTGACATATTTACATAAGAAGAGAGATTGAATTTACGTGTGTAGAGGTCTACGCCATGTTGTCGAATACGTATGTATTAGGCGGTTGACATCAATATTCATACGCCATGATTTACTTGTTACGCGTATGAAAGTAGTTCTATAACACTACATCCTCCTTACCAGAAGGAAGAAAAGCAGTGCACATTGTTCAGATATTTATTGTTTAAATCTGTTTGGCCTATGGATTTCACGGCCATGTCTTGTTATGTTTGGTGTGTGTTTCTTAGTGTTTATTTGGTTTGAGATGCTTGTGTTAGGGAGTCCAGATTGAGATTGAGTTTGGTCACTGAGGTGAACATGTTTATGGGTTGCTTTTCCATCTGCTCTGATATGGACTCTGTTACGTCCATTTTCCAGTTTGGTTATCCCACATACGTACGTGTTGTCCAGGGACAAGTGCTGGTAAGTCATGGGCTGTTTTGTCGTGATAGGTTTTTTGTATATCCTGTCTGTGCTTTAGTTCTTCGTGGATATGGTCACGGTTGGGAAATCTGTGATTCGTGATTTTTGCAATCAGGTTCGATTTCATAATGCGACTGTTTAGAAGTTCAGCTTAGCTTGGAAGTTTGTGGCTGATAGGCGTTGTTCTTAAACACAGCATTACAAGGTTAACATCTCTTCTTGCTTGCTTTTCTTTGACTATTGTTCTTTTAATGGGTTGAATCTGTCGTTCAATAAAGCCATTTGATTTAGGAAACCTTGGAGATGATGTGATATGATCGAATTGCCATTGTTGAGCAAATTCTTTAAATGCTTCACTGGAGTACTGTGGTCCGTTATCACTAATAACTCTGGTGGGAATACCATGTTCTGAAAATATCTGCTTCATTGTTGATATGACCATGTTGCTTGTGGCCATGCCATTCATTTTCCGTATGATTGGGAATTTACTATAATAATCGGCAATTATGAGGTATTCCTGATCGTTACAGTGGAACAAGTCAGTGCCAACAACTTCCCATGCTCTGCTAGGGATGTCATGCGGTTGTAAAGTTTCCTTTGGTTGTGCTGGGAGGTTTTCCTGGCATATTGAACACTTTTTGATCATGTTCTCAATATCAGTGTTAATTCGCTCCCAGTATACAGTATCTCTAGCTTGCAGACATGTCTTTTCAATACCTTGATGGCTGTAATGTAGTTGGTCCAGGATAGTTTTCTGCTGGTTTTCAGGGATAATAATCCTTGAGCTTTTCATGATTATACCATCACTGACAGATAACTCATCTCTGTATGACCAGTATGACTGAATTGTCGGTGGTACTTCCTTAATTGAGTCTGGCCATCCTGTTGTTATGGTTTCATGTAATTGGTTGAGTATTGGCTCAGCCTTTGTTTCCTTTTTTATTTCATTCGGGCGTTCGCTTTTGAATCTCACCAAGTCAACTCGAATATCTAAGTCGATCATGTCAGTGTTTTGAGTACTGGGGAGGCAACTTAGTGTATCAGCTACAGTCATTTCTTTGCCTGGCATGCATTCTATTTGTATCTGGTATCCCTGTAATTTGGTCATCATTCGAGGTGCACTGGGAGGTGCACTGGTCAGTGGTTTCTGTAGTATCATGACCAAGGGTTTATGATCGGTGTGTACGTTGAACTTCCGTCCATATAGGTAGACATGATATCTGTGGACACCAAATACAATTGCTAGAAGTTCCCTTTCTATGCATGCATACCATTGCTCGGCGTCTGTTAGAGACTTTGATGCATATGCAATAGGTTTTTTGCTTTGCATTAATGCTGCTCCAAGTCCTTTTAAACTCGTATCAGTTTGCAGTATTGGTACTTCATTCGTGTCGAAGTACGTTAATGTGGAGGCTTTGTTTTAAGTGTTTCAAAGCATACCTTGTGATGCTCTTCCCAGAATAAGGTACGTCTTTCTTCAACAAGCCTCTTAATGTATGTGTCTTGTCAGCCAAATTTGGGATGAATGGTGATAAATATGTGACAAGGCCTAATAATTCTTGTAGTTCTTTTTTGCATGTTGGATATGGCATGTCTTGTAAGTCTTTAAGTTTTTCTGAGTCTGGGCTAACACCATTTTCACTATATATCATTCCAAAGAAAGATATATTTTTTGATTTTATTTTGCATTTTGCTGAATTAAACACAAGACCATTTTTTGCAGCTACTTGCATGAGCCTGTACAAGATCTTATGCTCTTTGTCCGTTTTACTATAGACAAAAATGTCGTCTGTAATTCCAATTGCTCCGTCAACTTGTTCGAGTATCTGGTCCATTTTCATTTGAAAAATGTCCTGGGATACACTTAACCCAAATGGTAATCTCTGGAAACAGTATCTGCCAGAAGGGGATTGGAATGTCGTTAGCAGCTGAGATTCCTGATCCAAATGTATGAACCAATAAACAGCTTTGGCATCAAGTTTAGACAACAGCGTGGCACCTGCAAAGTGGTGTGTTAGCTATTCCACTGTAGGGGTTGCATGGTGTGGTCTTTTTAGCGCAATGTTAAGGCGTCTTGGGTCTAGACAGATTCTCAGGCTTCCATCTTTCTTGTGTGAATAAGCTAGGCTGGAAACCCAGTCTGTTGGCTCTGTGACTTTTCTAATGATCTTGTTGCTGACCATTTTGTCTAGTTCCTGTTTTATGTTGTCCTTTAGGGCAATTGGGGTTTTTCTGGGTGGGTCAATGTGAGGTTGCTCGTTGTTAACTTGACATGTCCAGGCATAGAGCCTATTTTGTCGAATTGATCTGGATAGATCTGTACCAAGTCTTCGATTTTGTTGATTGGTTTGACTATATTTTGTTCTTTCACCGTGCAGTGAAGAGTGACCATTTTCAGCATTTTCAGTGATGGTAGTCCTAGAATTGCTGGTCCATATACATCCACTATATAGAAGGTGCTTTCGTGCCAATCAGAGGTTTGGTAGTTGCATGGTATACTGATGTTGCCATAGCACTTTATCGGTGTTCCATTGTAGGTTATTAGTTTTTTGTCCTTACTTTGTTTTTTTTAGTTTTGGGAAGCCATCAGTGGTTAATTTCTCAGGAGACATTCTACGGAATGTAGAAATTGGTAATGTATTACATTGGGCTCCAGTATCGACTTTAATTCGTAGTCTGTGAGTCCCGTTTCGATTAGGTAATTTTATATTTATATAAGCGAAGGCTTCATCTCTCTGTGTTTGAGAGGGTGTGTTAATGGTGGAAAAAGTTAAATTTTCGAATTGTTCATTTAGTTCCTGGCTGTTGTAACTGGATAATATATCAGTTTGGATGAAGTGGGGGGGGGGGGTTCTGGTCTGTTGCCGATTTTTTTTTTCTGTTGTCGGTTGCGACTAGTCAATCCAACTGAGTGAGTTTGTTTTTATTTAAACTGTTATAAATGTTCAGTATCCATTTCGCTGCCACCCTGTCGTTAGTTTAAGTTTGTTGTTATAAGTAATTGATAACCAAGTTGTGGTTTTATTTAATATAGAACTTTATTGACATATTTACATAAGAAGAGAGATTGAATGTACGTGTGTAGAGGTCTACGCCATGTTGTCGAATAGGTATGTATTAGGCGGCTGACATCAATATTCATACGCCATGATTTACTTGTTACGCGTATGAAAGTAGTTCTATGATAACACTACAGTTTCCAGCCCTTTCTGGTTTTGTCGAGGTTTTACAATTTACAAAGATTAAAAAAATACCTGGGTTTTTTCATCCCTTTCTTGTTTTGTTGGCGTTTTACAATTTTCAGAGATTGGAAAAATACATAGGATTTTTTTTATCCCTTTCTTGTTTTGTTGACATTTTACAATTTATAGACATTCGAAAAATACCTATTTTTTATCCCTTTCTTGTATTGTGTATGTTTTACAATTTACAGAGATTCGAATAATACCTGTTTACAATTTACCGACATTCAAAAAATACCTGGCGTTATTTTATCATTTTATTGTTTTGTTGACGTTTTACAATTTAAAGAGATTCGAAAAATACCTGGGTTTTTATTCGTTTCTTGTTTTTGTTTACGTGTTACAATTCACAGAGATTCGAAAATACCTAAGTTTTTTTTTTATCCCTGTCTTGTTTTGTTGACGTTTAGCAATTTACAGATATTCGAAAAATACCTGGATTTTTTCATCTCTTCCTTGTTGTGTTGACGTTTTACAATTTACAGAGAGTCGAGAAATACCTGTTTTTTTTTATCCCTGTCTTATTTTGTTGACGTTTTACAATTTACAGAGATTCGAAAAATACCTATGTTTTTTGTCCCACATGTTCAAATTAAAACGACCAAGAGTCTAGGTAACAGATAACATGACGCATTTTTCGAAAAATACACGTAACTTAAAAATAAATAGTAATAATCAATGAAAAGTTTCATTTAATTATCTCTTAAGAACCGACTGAAAATTTCTCATATAAAATTATTTGTTATCTTATTTCAAAAACTAAAAAATACAATAAAAGTTTCAACTTCTTCTGATAGACATTTATGAAAATCATGTTCACCCTCATAAAAAATAAACAATTATGAGAAAATTAAAACGTCACTGTGCTATATTTTGTTAGATTAAACTTATCCATTATAATTGCGCGTATCTTAATGTAGAATTGTCCTTTATAAGTAAAGACATTATGTGCACAACGAAACGCAAAACATTTTTTCACAAATCAAACAGAAACGCGATCTTCTATATTGCCTACATGCCGCTACGACAACATGACGTCATTTTTAAGTCAACAGACATTTTCTTTTGGTAATCTCGCTTAAACACCATACATATACCAAGACCAACGGAGCGTAATTGCTACAATTCTCTTTCTACTTCTCAATCCCATTTTTGACCTAAGGAACTGAAAATCTCTGATTTATAATATTTAAGAATAATAATGGGAAAGAAAATATTATATATCTGTATATCAAACTGTATGACATTGGAAAAATACATGACCCGGAACACAGAAAAGCAGCAAAAGACACCGTTAACATGAACAATTCAGGAAGCAGCGAAGCCAAAAACAGAAGACAAGAAAAGAAGTTAGGAGCGAAACACCTACACTGACGATTTATAAGAATGACAAGAGAAGAGACACGAGAATGCATGGACAAAGTCAAGAAGAGGAAGCATGAACATAGAAACGGAATCGCTAGTGACAGCTATACAGAACAATACGATTAAAACTATATTACATTTCAAATTGATAAAACAGGAAAATGCCAAATGTAGACTCTGTGGACAAAGAAACGAAACGGTAAATCACATAAGTGAGTGCAGCAAAAAACGATTTAAATTTTTTTTTAATTCACACGCTTTCGTCTAAGACAAAATAATCAAAACTTCCATGCCCATGCATCGATGCACAAAAAAACATTTTGTTACAACCTATTTCTACCTGTCTACCGTTTCCACACAGATTTCAGCCCCACCTTTTCAGTTTGCACATTCGTCTACACTTTATGCACTTCTCTTTTAATTCAATTTCTATCTAAATATAAAATGGTTTGGCAATTTATCTTTCCATCCACCTCACATTTTGTTATGGCTTGTTAATACACTGTACTGTTTTCCTTTTACTCTTTTTTTTTACTCTTTTGACTATTTTCCTTGATTTTATTATATATGTGTGTGTGTGTGTATGTGTGTGTGTGTGTCTGTGTGTGTGTCTGTGTCTGTGTGTCTGTGTTTAGTCATCTAGATGCAGATTATTATGTTAAATTACAACACTTTATTGTGGCTACACAAGCAATTACGTCAAGCCGAGTTTTAAACTCGATCATATAGTAAACAGTCTGCGCTTCTAACCATCTGGCCACTGTCCACTTAGCGTAAGTAAGCAAATATCAATGTTAATATAAGCATTGGCGATTATTATACAGGTGTCCATTTTTACACAAAATGATTACATATACGCTAATGTCAGTTAACAATTATGCTTATCACACTGCTTTGATCTATGTATATATAGTAGCTTGATCACACATACACACACACATACACACACATACACACACACGCACATATATATATATATATATATATATATATATATATATATATATATATATATATATATATTATTTATACAAACATTTTGCTACAAATATGGAGACATGTTTCGGCTAATGTTTTTAAGCAGACGCATTAGAAGTAGTGGATTATATATGTATATAATCCACTGTGAAAAATGTTAGCAATTATTCATTTACATATAACAAACATGTCGCATTAAACTCTTAAATTATATTACCGCCTGACTACATATATATATATATATATATATATATATATATATATATATATATATATATATATTATATATATATATAATAAATGACAAAAATTTATATTTTATAATTCATGATGTTGACCATCTTATAATTTATTCCTTTAAATCAGTCGATTTATACACTTCTTGACAGTATTTGTTTGGTAGCGCAAAATCAATCACTTAATTATTATATCAATTAGTGAATCTATTATGCCCTTAACTCATCAGAAGAAATAGCAGCAATCGATCCGTCAAAAGGAATGGAAATGTGATTTGACATGGTGAACATCCGAAAATTGAAAGAGAAGCTGCAAATATCTTCATATTTTTACATTATGCCATATTGAATTTTATCAAACAAAGTCATTTACCCAACTATTCGTACTAATAATTTTAATTAAGCTATGAATCTTCTACTAAAATGTTCTATTTAATAATTAGTAAATTTATTAATTCTAAATTATGTATACATACTTATGAAAATAATATCAGCAAATTATAAAATATCATATATGCTTTAATATACGAAACTAAACTATTTTACAAAAGAAAGAAAAACCAACTATTCGCACTAACAAGTTTAATTATTTTATGAATCTTCTACCAAAATGTTCTATTTAATAATTAGTAAATTCATAAATTCTAAGTTATGTATACATACTTATGAAAATAATATCAGCAAATTATAAAATATTATATATGTATGTATGTATATACGAAACTAAACTAAGCTACAACAAAAAACATTGATCATTTTAATCCGTATTGAAGATTATACATAATTCAATACTATTAGCTATTACAATCAAACACATCAATACTTACAATTATAATTTTTAATATCATACAATTCAAAAACTATACTTACGTTTTGTAAAGTTTAGAATAATCTGAAAATTCTTTTATATCGTAATTGTTCAACGTCCATAACGTGGAATGGCTGACCCATTCAAATAAGACAGACGATGAGGGGAGGTTTTGTCATGATTTTGCCATTGCTTATGACCTCACTCAGATTGTTCACGAACCCACCCATGTGCCCGATACACCCGGTCACTATGCAAGCCTCCTAGACCTTTTTCTCTCAACTTCCCCTGAGCTATGTTCATGTTCCGTTCATTCTCCTCTAGGATCCTCCGACCACTCCGTCGTATCAGTTAAGATAAAAACGAAATGTAAGAAGCCCCCAGACGTACCCCTCCACCGTACTGTATACCGATACTCTATGGCTGACTGGGATAGCTTCCGTACATTCATATCTGAATTACCTTTGCACTCCATGTTTAAAAAGGAAGTGTCCTCTATAGTATCAGATCTGACCGAATGGTTAATTGTAGGCATAGACCAATTCATACCATCTAAAAAATTCCAACAAAAACCTAACAGCCAGCCATGATTCTCCCCAGAATGTGCTGCTTCTATCGCGCACAGAAATCACTTTTTTCCATAGCTACCAACGTAATAGATGCACTAAGACTAAAGCTGCTTTCAGGACTACCAGCAACCACTGTAAAAGAGTAATAAAAAATGCAAGAGAGCTATATGCCCAGTCTGTTAAATCCAAGGTAGCTGATCAGCGGCTTGGTTCCCACCAGTTTTGGCAAATAACACAGAAGTGTGCGTTCTATCCCAACCATTATCAATGGACCAGAGGTTATCTCGTCAGCGTCAGACAAGGCCAAACTATTTGCCAAGAACTTTGCAGCTAATTCTACCCTATGCGACAAAGGCCATCAACTCCCCATATTTCCTCCTATAACACAGAACAAGCTAGGTAACATACAAATATCCGTGCATGAGGTCGCCAAGCTAATCAAGAATCTAGATTCCAGTAAAGCAACTGGCCCTGATGGCATCCCAATTATAGTGTTAAAAAAGCTTCAACCAGAACTTGCTCCCATACTTACGAAACTATTTAAGCGCTGCCTTAAGGAGAAGTGCTTTCCGACTCCCTGGAAGACCTCATCAGTTTGCCCTGTATTTAAGAATTCAGGTGATAAGTCATCTCCCTCTCAGTACAGACCAATAAGTCTCCTGTGTGTTATGAGTAAGTTGCTGGAATCCATATTAAATAGAGAAATAGTCAACCATCTCAGCAGGAATAACCTTCTTAGTGACACACAATATGGTTTCCGCTCTGCAAGATCTACCGCAGATGTGCTGACGGTTATATCTCAAAGGATTAGTGAATCTCTTGACAAAGGCTTCCTTTCTAGGGCAATTGCTCTTGACATATCAAAGGCCTTCGACAAGGTATGGCATAAGGGTCTACTTCACAAGATTTCCAGCTACGGTATAACTGGAAATGTTTTCTCAATCATTAAATCATTTCTCTCTCATAGGCTCATAAGAGTAGTGGTAGATGGACAAAAATCAGAGGCCTGCAATATAAATGCTGGAGTCCCTCAGGGGTAAATCCTGGCTCCAACTCTCTTCCTGATCTACATCAATGACCTCCCTAAACACATGCTTAAATCATTCGTTGACATCTATGCTGATGGCATGACCATCTACGGCAACACATCAAAGGCTGTAAATGACAAAGTTTTCTCTGATTCTCTCTCCTCTGATCTCGATCGAGCGTGTGGTTCAGTGGGGGGAAGATGTGGCTTTAATGCATCCAAAACCAAACTCCTATCCTTACATCATCAACGCTCTGATCCCCATCTGGCATCAATTGTGATGGATGGCTCTCGTCTGGGTGAGGCCCCGTGTTTTGACAAGCTTCTGGGTTTGACCTTTACTCCTGATCTGAAATGGAACACGTACATCAAGTCTGTTGCCAAGGTCGCTGGAAAGATGATAGGATCCTTCTACCGCTCCAGAAGATATCTCACTACTGATGCAATTCTCTATCTATATAAAAGCCAAGTACGTCCAAGGATGGAATACTGTTGCCAGATCTGGGCAGGAGCTGCTAAAAACAGCCTATCCTGCCTTGACAGAGTACAAAATAGACTTCGTGGCTTAGTGAGGGATGCCCTTTTCTCTACCCTGCAACTTCTCTCCCATCCTTGTTTTATCGTTATTTCCAAGGCAGGTGCTCGTCTGAACTCCAATCTCTGGTCCCCCTCGCCAATCTTTCACGAAAAACACCCATCTAGCTGAATCCACTGTGAAAAATTTCCCCCACTCTGTATCTGTGCCTAAATCAAAATGCGGATTCCATGAACAAAGCTTCTTTCTTAGAACTGCACGCCTGTGGAACTCTGTTCCGTCTGCCTGCTTCCCACCGGACTACAACTTGGATGTGTTCAAGTCCAACGTTAACAAATTCGTAATGAACCGCCCCCTTAAGTAAACACTTCAACAAATCTCCACACTAACGTAATGTACTTGCAATAACCCTTATCCCTGAGTGGCTTCCGGGCCTTGATAAGTGGTGATCACTGTGTAAAAAAAAAATAAAAAAAAAAAAAATTGTTCAAATTAAATTAACTTAATAAATGCGGCAGAGTTACCTCCCTTAGAACAAATCTCCTGAAATAAACTTTGCTTATATTTATTAATTTTTCACAACGCATAAACATTCATATTAAACTAATAATTAATTTTTAATTTTAATATAGTTTTAATGTCTTTCATTCAATATTATTTTTAAAAAATTAAATCGACTTATATTTAAATTAATTCACTAATTTTTCCAATACAAAATGTTAGTATTACCGATTATTTCAATCGATAATCATAAGTTATTAAGTTATATTCATATCGGCTAATATTGAATTATAAATTAATTATTTAATTCAATTTACTTAATTTTTATTTATTCATATTATTATCAATATCAGCACCATCATTATTATTTATATTGAAAGTAATGTTTTTAATTTTTACATTTCACAAACTTAACTCAATTTTACATACGACAATCTAGTTTTATTAAACCTGTTACTAACTTGTTCCTTATTTAAACATAATTTTTGCTATCATTGTATATATCCTAATTCTCTAATAAGTATGTTTCAGAGTTTCTTCATCTGAAAACCTGTTATTTTAATTATAATTAAATAAATGTATGTTTAAGTTAAAACTAATTCTAATTTTAATTCAAGTTAATAAGAAATAAAATATTGTTTAGACCTAAAAGTTATAGACTATATCCAACCCAGGTTTTCCTTATACTTTAAAACCCTTCTCTTATGTGCTTTAATTACATCCTATTTTTTATTTTATTTTATTTTTATTTATTTATTTATTTTATTTTATTTTTTAATTAAATTTAAGTAATATTTCCGAAATGAAATTATAGACGTTAATTTAATGAGTATATATATTTAAAAAATATATATAGTTTTCTTAGTAGATTTACAATAGATATATCTTATTATAACTATAACATTGATTTTTTTTATTCATTTTAACAATTAAGCATTTGGCTTATACTTTTGAAATCACTTATCAATCAATTTTTAATCACTTGTTGCATCATATAAATTTTATTTTTAGATCAATATTTGGAGTCTGACTACTATAAATACATTTTTAATTTTATGATTATCATTTATTTATGTATGTATTTATTTTTTATTTATTTATTTTATTTTTTATTTTTTTCCTAATCCATAAATTAACAAATTCAACTTTACCATCTATAAACATTACAATTAATCTAAGTAATAATGTCATGATCCATTTCTATTTCCTATACTAATTTAATATTTTATTCTTCCTCCACTCCTAATCGTATAATATATGTGTACTCTCTTTTATTTTATTTTATTTGCTATTTATTTAATTTTATTTATTTATTTTATTTTATTTTATTATTTATTTATTTCTTTAAATCAATTAATTTTTTTTTTAATTCTATATATTATTTTTTATTTTTATTTATTCTATATATTGCTCTGTAATCACATTGACCTTTTTATATAAGGATTGATATATAAAAAATATATTTCTACAGAAATATATATATATATATATTTACCAGGTATATTTAATGAGTTTCCAGACTTTTTTCGTATGTGCACTTTCATTGATAGTACACACATGAAACTATTCCCCTTTGAAACAATCCAGTCCACCTGCAATTCACTTTTTGTACCATTTCAACAACTTCTGGTCGGCCCCATAGAAGTCTTCTTGTTTAAGCATGTCCTCAATTGTCACATAACGGCAGCTTCTAAGATTTTCCTTGAGCTTAGTGAATAACCACACAGAGCAATGTTTGGACTTATAGAGAGGGTAAGGACTGTCTTGATGCTCATCTTGATCAAATAGTCGATGACAAGATCGCAGCACCCTTGTGACAAACTTTGCATAAATCTTCAGTTCCTTGCAAATAATTGTGTGTATAATTCCCACACTGACAGCAAACTGTGCACTTATTGTCTCTATTGACACACGATGGTCCTTATCCATGAAATTCTTTATTTGGCTAATCAACTCTGGTGTTCTTACTTCCTTACTCGTCCCACACCTCATCAACCTTTCACAGACTCTCTGCCTTCCTTTACTCTCTTACACCATTCGAAAACTGATGCTCGATTCATGCAAGATTGTCCAAAAGTAGTCTGAAGCATTTCATACGTTTCTGTGCAAATTTTTCTAAGTTTAAAACTGAATTTTATTGCATATCGTCCAGATGCGTTTCGCAAATTTACTAGATGTGACAATCAGACTTTAGTATGGTATATGCCTATTCCTGCTGTAGCTGTTTATTTGAATTTGAATTATAAAAAAGTGGTCAGTCATCTCATAAAATGTATAGCAATAACATACTAAATTTTCAAGAGTCCGGCCATTTTAAATGCCTGTACAAAAAAGTCTGTAAACTTATTGAAGGTATCTCGTATACAGGCATGAGGTAGTATGATTTAAGAAATAATCATTTATGTAGGTTCGAATAATTTAGCATAAACAACTATCTGTGTATGATCGTTTTTGAAGCGATCCAAAATTTACTGAAATAAAGTTTCTGCATGAAAACAGGAATTGGACATCAATGGAAAATTGAAGTATAAAATCAAGACAGAAATGAAGGTAGCAAATCATAAAGTTTGGGGGCAAATAGACAGGTAAACAGAATTTAGCTCAACCAATTTGTGTTGTGTAAGATCCATATAATTTTAAGTAAACATATCAGATAAAAAAAGTAGCAATGAGATAAATGCAGGCTGCTTACATTATAATACAATGCAAAATACGTTTTAGCATTACCTTCAGCAACAAACTTGGGTGTCAGATCATCGATTCTACCATCCTACTACTGACAGCTCCTAATCCGTCTTTCTGGTATAGATTTCAAAGAGAACCCAACAGTGCCTCTTCCACAAATATGGAAGTTCTAAATGTTTCATGCCTGACTCGTCAAAAAAAAAAAAAGGTTTGGATGAAAATATAACTGAAAACAAAAGTATTAATATGTAGCAATCAAAAATTTTAAATATTATCTCCAGCTTGTATATATGTATTATACACCCACACACAGAATGTATATTTATATTTTATACATCTTTAGACATTTCTTATTTAATTTCAGTAATCTCTTTTAGTTCAACATTTAATTAAAACAATATATATATGTGTATGTGTGCGTGTGTGTGTGTGTGTGTGTGTGTGTGTGTGTGTGTTTACAAGTACAGACTTGTCTCTGCACTATTAGTTACATCATTTTCTCTAATATCCTTGAGAAACGTAAGAATTCATATCCTTCCTAAAACTATTGGTTAAATAGTAAATTTGCTGGGGAAACTGGTATTGGAGAAAGAAAAATCTGATTATTCCGACATTGTTTCCAGTGAACTGTAGCAATATAGAATCTAGAGAGATATGGTTGTGCATGCAACTCTTACTTCTGTTAGACACTCTTAAGAGACAGGTAAAATAAAATGGAATTAGAGGATAACACAAAGATAATCTAAGGGGAATATGTGTATAAACACTGTATTTTTATGGTTTTAGCAGGTAATAAGTGATGCAACTATAATCACGTTAGCATACACCTCAAGATCAAAGAAGTTAAGCATATTTTTATATAAAATCCTTTTGGAACTCTGTCTACAGATATAGTGATTCTTGTAATTAGAGTATGTCGTGATTAAACATATCTGTATGAAAAATCTTCTAGAAAACCAACTTCTCAGAAGAAAGGAAAGATAATATTTCGTTTAATGTCCATAATTTATTCGTCTAACAAGGTTTTTTTGTGAGAGATATCTAGCCTTCCAAAAAGGGTTACTCTGGATGAAACAAAAATAAAAATCGTCCTATCAAGAACAATCTCTCTTCCTCTGAACAAAGTCATCTATACACTATGATATTACAGAATATGCAAATCAAATTCTCTTAAATATTTTATCAGATAAACCAAAAATAAATGTCTTTGTAACTTTATTCTACTTCATTCGGTTTAACATTTGTTACAAATTCCAAAAATGCTATTGCTGTGAGAAAAACAACCTATTTGGTAGATTTAGTATTTTCATCTTGTCTAATTTCAAATGCAAGGAAATTATTAAAAAAATTAGAAACCAGGTCCTAGAATCGCTAGATTTCAATATAAGGATTTTTTTTTACTCGTAATTGTGTGTATCTGTGCATCATTTGCTTCCAATGATACAATCTTGTTTAAAAATCTTACCTTGAATATGAAGTATTTGTCTAGCTTCACTGAAGAGCAGTGATACAGTGAAAGTTTGGATCACACACACACATGCGCACACACACCTAAATATCTAACTGGCAAAGTAGTTAAATCAAAGTGTTCTAATTGATTTGAGATGTTTTTATTTCTTTTATCAGTTTATATTGAACTTGGCTGCTTTATTTCCAGTATCTTTTGATTCCGTGTGATATGTGCGAGCCTTTCCTAGTCTCACACAAAAACACGTTCACATTTCAAGCCATATTACTTGTCATATACATACGAGCACACAAACATATGCGCCCACGTCCACACACGTACATATATTCACGTTCGCGTACATACACTCACATTCACGTGTATATGCACACGCGCTAACGTACATACATGTACTCTCACACGCGCACACGTACGCACACAGATGGACGATGTCACTTCCTTTCAAAGGAAATCCACACATGCGCAAAAGACCACCGGAAACAAGTATAAAAGGAAGAGACAAGCTGTTTCCAATCCTTTTTTTCAGACCAGCTTCCTATCTGGGCGGTCTACAGACTGACCGCGTACCTTTTCGGCATGCGCGCAAACGCGTACCTCACATCACTTGCTACTATGTGGGGCAAAAAGCTAACAGACCGTACGTATACATTCTCACTCTTTCTCTCTCCATGAACTGGATGGACATTTTCACTCTTTCTCTCTCTATCTACAACTTGACCCTGAGAATACCTTCGCGTAGCTGACTGCTAACATGGCGTACAACTTAACCCTCTATTCTTTGTCTTTGTCTACACGCTGGACTATCATTCTTATTTCTACTACTCACTTCTCTTCCCACGCGAACAAACGATAGTGAGATGAACACACATTTCCTTTTTCTTTCTACACCACCAGTCTCGCAACAAACGATGGTTACACCTGCGCGGATATGAACACATGTTATATCTAAAACATTCTTTCTTTCAACAGTAAATAGACAACACGTTTATCTTATCCATCAATTGAGTTCTTGTTTCCTTCAATTTCATTGGTTTCATTATTTTCTTGTAGCGAGTTAGGGTACTACGCAACAGATAACACAGGATACCCAATTGTAAGTTCAGTTGATATTGACTAAAAGTACAACACCAATCAGCGCAAAACAATCCTACTTACATTGATTTATTTTTGTGTGTGTGTTTAGTTTCCTTTAGAAAATATGTTTTATCAATGTTATTAAAAATATAGTTAAAACTGGGGCACAACTTTTTAACTGTTTTAGAGATTACATTGTTTTTAACCGTTTTTATTCTACAATTTTTGTTAAATTTGTCAAAATATTTCTTGAAATTACTTGTAGTTAAATGACTAAAATGGGAACATCCTGATCAATAAGACACATCCAGCATTTAATTCATTGATGGTCAATGCATTCTAGTTTTGTTTTTTTTGTTTGTTTTAATGGAACTCACCCAAGACATGGCATGAAGCCACTTCATGTAAGGAACAAACAAGAATAAAAAATGATTGTTGCAAAGACAGGAGATGCCTATTGGCCTTAGTCTTGAAAAGACCAAGAGTATAGGTAGAAAGAAAACAGTGAGCAAGAAGAGTTTTACAACCTTGCAGTTCTTGATATTAAAACAGTGAATTGATGAAGACATAGACTGAGTCAAACGAGCTGGAACAAAGGAAACTAGGAATAGATTCAATAATTCTGAGAAATACATACCATAATAGTATTTGTAAAAAAGATTGAGACTAGCAATATCACATCTGTGAGGGAGGTTGCACTGAAAAAAAGGGGTGAAAGCCAATTAGATTAGATATGTTTCTGCAATTTGTCAAGAACATTTAAGTGGGACAGAGATTCACCAAACATGACAGCAATACTTCATACATGATCTGATAGTAGATTTGTTGAGATAGAGAATAACTTTAGGTGTGAGGATGTGTTCAGAGCAATAGAACTGAGTTTACGAGAAGCAAAAAGAGCAATAGATTTAATATATAAACTCCAAAATATTTTAGTCGATTTCTCATCGAGAGCAAAACTATCTATAAGAATCTTAGGAAAAGACAATAGCTGGGTCTTAGCAGGATTAAACAAAACAAACCATTTCTTACCCCAATTGAGAAATGAACCTATATCAACTTCTAGATCAACTGCATGTTTCAAATAACCTGAGAAAGATTGGCGATAAACAATACCAGAGTAGAGAGTGGTGTCATCAGCATAATTGTTCATTTTTTTTTTTTTTTGATAATAGTCTCGGGAAGATCATTTTATATAGAGAAGAAACAATGTTGGACCTAGAATAGAGTCCTGAGGTACATTGGCATTGATATGAAAAGAAAATGAATATAGTTCAAGGGTTACAAGCTTCAATCAGAAAGAAAAGACCTAAAAATGTCAGGAAATTTACCATCAATAAATACCGTAACCTCGCAGTTTATGTAGAATACCAGGATGCTACACTGTTGAACACTTTTGAAATATCAAGTGCAATGGCCCTACCCTCGTCTGAATTATTCATAAACTGAAAGATCCGTTAAGTTACAACAGTTAATAGATCAGCTGTTGAATAAAAACCACAAAAGCTATACTGAACATCAAGAAAGAGGCCGAGACTTTCCAGAAAAATGAACAAATCTGCTGTTGACGAATCGCTCAAATAACTTTGCTAAGAGCAGAGAGAAGATTAACAGGATGATATTTAGTTGGGTTAGACCGATTAGCAGCATTTTTAAAGATATGCACAACAGAAGACCATTTAAAGATATGCACAACAGAAGACCATTTAAAGATATGCACAACAGAAGACCATTTAAAGATATGCACAACAGAAGACCATTTAAAGATATACACAACAGAAGACCATTTAAGGATATGCACAACAGAAGACCATTTAAAGATATGCACAACAGAAGACCATTTAAAGATATGCACAACAGAAGACCATTTAAAGATATGCACAACAGAAGAACATTTAAAGATATGCACAACAGAAGACCATTTAAAGATATGCACAACAGAAGACAATTTAAACATATGCACAACAGAAAACCATTTAAAGATATGCACAACAGAAGACCATTTAAAGATATGCACAACAGAAGACCATTTAAAGATATACACAACAGAAGACCATTTAAAGATATGCACAACAGAAGACCATTTAAAGATATGCACAACAGAAGACCATTTAAAGATATGCACAACAGAAGACCATTTAAAGATATGCACAACAGAAGACCATTTAAAGTAATGCACAACAGAAGACCATTTAAAGATATACACAACAGAAGACCATTTAAAGATATGCACAACAGAAGACCATTTAAAGATATGCACAACAGAAGACCATTGAAAGATATGCACAACAGAAGACCATTTAAAGATATGCACAACAGAAGACCATTTAAAGATACACACAACAGAAGACCATTTAAAGATATGTACAACAGAAGACCATTTAAAGATATACACAAACGAAGACCATTTAAAGATATGCACAACAGAAGACCATTTAAAGATATGCACAACAGAAGACTATTTAAAGATATGCACAACAGAAGACCATTTAAAGATATGCACAACAGAAGACCATTTAAAGATATGCACAACAGAAGACCATTTAAAGATATGTACAACAGAAGAACATTTAAAGATATGCGCAACAGAAGACCATTTAAAGATATGCACAACAGAAGACCATTTAAAGATATGCACAACAGAAGACCATTTAAAGATATGCACAACAGAAGACCATTTAAAGATATGCACAACAGAAGACCATTTTAAGATATGCACAACAGAAGACAATTTAAAGAGATGCACAACAGAAGACCATTTAAAGATATGCACAACAGAAGACCATTTAAAGATATGCAACAACAGCAGACCATTTAAAGATATGCACAACAGAAGACCATTTAAAGATATGCACAACAGAAGACCATTTAAAGATATACACAACAGAAGACAATTTATAGATATGCACAACAGAAGAACATTAAAAGATATGCACAACAGAAGACCATTTAAAGATATGCACAACAGAAGACCATTTAAAGATATGCACAACAGAAGACCATTTAAAGATATGCACAACAGAAGACCATTTAAAGATATGCACAACAGAAGACAATTTAAAGATATGCACAACAGAAGACAATTTAAAGATATGCACAACAGAAGACCATTTAAAGATATGCACAACAGAAGACCATTTAAAGATATGCACAACAGAAGACCATTTAAAGATATGCACAACAGAATACCATTTAAAGATATGCACAACAGAAGAACATTTAAAGATATGCACAACAGAAGACCATTTAAAGATATGCACAACAGAAGAACATTAAAAGATATGCAAAACAGAAGAACATTTAAAGATATGCACAACAGAAGACCATTTAAAGATATGCACAACAGAAGACCATTTAAAGATATGCACAACAGAAGACCATTTAAAGATATGCACAACAGAAGACAATTTAAAGATATGCACAACAGAAGACCATTTACAGATATGCACAACAGAAGACCATTTAAAGATATGCACAACAGAAGACCATTTAAAGATATGCACAACAGAAGACCATTTAAAGATATACACAACAGAAGACCATTTAAAGATATGCACAACGGAAGACCATTTAAAGATATGCACAACAGAAGACCATTTAAAGATATGCACAACAGAAGAACATTTAAAGATATGCACAACAGAAGACCATTTAAAGATATGCACAACAGAAGACCATTTAAAGATATGCACAACAGAAGACCATTTAAAGATATGCACAAAAGAAGACCATTTAAAGATATACACAACAGAAGACCATTTAAAGATATACACAACAGAAGACTATTTAAAGATATGCACAACGGAAGACCATTTAAAGATATGCACAACAGAAGACCATTTTAAGATATGCACAACAGAAGACCATTTAAAGATATGCACAACAGAAGACCATTTAAAGATATGCAAAACAGAAGACCATTTACAGATATGCACAACAGAAGACCATTTAAAGATATGCACAACAGAAGACCATTTAAAGATATGCACAACAGAAGAACATTTAAAGATATGCACAACAGAAGACCATTTAAAGATATGCACAACAGAAGAACATTTAAAGATATGCACAACAAAATACCATTAAAAGATATGCACAACAGAAGACCATTAAAAGATATGCACAACAGAAGACCATTTAAAGATATGCACAACAGAAGACAATTTAAAGATATGCACAACAGAAGACCATTTAAAGATATGCACAACAGAAGACCATTTAAAGATATGCAACAGCAGCAGACAATTTAAAGATATGCACAACAGAAGACCATTTAAAGATATGCACAACAGAAAACCATTTAAAGATATACACAACAGAAGACAATTTATAGATATGCACAACAGAAGAACATTAAAAGATATGCACAACAGAAGACCATTTAAAGATATGCACAACAGAAGACCATTTAAAGATATGCACAACAGAAGACCATTTAAAGATATGCACAACAGAAGACCATTTAAAGATATGCACAACAGAAGACAATTTAAAGATATGCACAACAGAAGACAATTTAAAGATATGCACAACAGAAGACCATTTAAAGATATGCACAACAGAAGACCATTTAAAGATATGCACAACAGAAGACAATTTAAAGATATGCACAACAGAATACCATTTAAAGATATGCACAACAGAAGAACATTTAAAGATATGCACAACAGAAGACCATTTAAAGATATGCACAACAGAAGAACATTAAAAGATATGCAAAACAGAAGAACATTTAAAGATATGCACAACAGAAGACCATTTTAAGATATGCACAACAGAAGACCATTTAAAGATATGCACAACAGAAGACCATTTAAAGATATGCACAACAGAAGACAATTTAAAGATATGCACAACAGAAGACCATTTACAGATATGCACAACAGAAGACCATTTAAAGATATGCACAACAGAAGACCATTTAAAGATATGCACAACAGAAGACCATTTAAAGATATACACAACAGAAGACCATTTAAAGATATGCACAACGGAAGACCATTTAAAGATATGCACAACAGAAGACCATTTAAAGATATGCACAACAGAAGAACATTTAAAGATATGCACAACAGAAGACCATTTAAAGATATGCACAACAGAAGACCATTTAAAGATATGCACAACAGAAGACCATTTAAAGATATGCACAAAAGAAGACCATTTAAAGATATACACAACAGAAGACCATTTAAAGATATACACAACAGAAGACTATTTAAAGATATGCACAACGGAAGACCATTTAAAGATATGCACAACAGAAGACCATTTTAAGATATGCACAACAGAAGACCATTTAAAGATATGCACAACAGAAGACCATTTAAAGATATGCACAACAGAAGACCATTTAAAGATATGCACAACAGAAGACCATTTAAAGATATGCACAACAGAAGACCATTTAAAGATATGCACAACAGAAGAACATTTAAAGATATGCACAACAGAAGACCATTTAAAGATATGCACAACAGAAGAACATTTAAAGATATGCACAACAGAAGACCATTTAAAGATATGCACAACAGAAGACCATTTAAAGATATGCACAACAGAAGACCATTTAAAGATATGCAAAACAGAAGACCATTTAAAGATATGCACAACAGAAGACCATTTAAAGATATGCACAACAGAAGACCATTTAAAGATATGCACAACAGAAGAACATTTAAAGATATGCACAACAGAAGACCATTTAAAGATATGCACAACAGAAGAACATTTAAAGATATGCACAACAAAATACCATTAAAAGATATGCACAACAAAAGACCATTAAAAGATATGCACAACAGAAGACCATTTAAAGATATGCACAACAGAAGACAATTTAAAGATATGCACAACAGAAGACCATTTAAAGATATGCACAACAGAAGACCATTTAAAGATATGCAACAGCAGCAGACAATTTAAAGATATGCACAACAGAAGACCATTTAAAGATATGCACAACAGAAGACCATTTAAAGATATACACAACAGAAGACAATTTATAGATATGCACAACAGAAGAACATTAAAAGATATGCACAACAGAAGACCATTTAAAGATATGCACAACAGAAGACCATTTAAAGATATGCACAACAGAAGACCATTTAAAGATATGCACAACAGAAGACCATTTAAAGATATGCACAACAGAAGACAATTTAAAGATATGCACAACAGAAGACAATTTAAAGATATGCACAACAGAAGACCATTTAAAGATATGCACAACAGAAGACCATTTAAAGATATGCACAACAGAAGACAATTTAAAGATATGCACAACAGAATACCATTTAAAGATATGCACAACAGAAGAACATTTAAAGATATGCACAACAGAAGACCATTTAAAGATATGCACAACAGAAGAACATTAAAAGATATGCAAAACAGAAGAACATTTAAAGATATGCACAACAGAAGACCATTTAAAGATATGCACAACAGAAGACCATTTAAAGATATGCACAACAGAAGACCATTTAAAGATATGCACAACAGAAGACAATTTAAAGATATGCACAACAGAAGACCATTTACAGATATGCAAAACAGAAGACCATTTAAAGATATGCACAACAGAAGACCATTTAAAGATATGCACAACAGAAGACCATTTAAAGATATACACAACAGAAGACCATTTAAAGATATGCACAACGGAAGACCATTTAAAGATATGCACAACAGAAGACCATTTAAAGATATGCACAACAGAAGAACATTTAAAGATATGCACAACAGAAGACCATTTAAAGATATGCACAACAGAAGACCATTTAAAGATATGCACAACAGAAGACCATTTAAAGATATGCACAAAAGAAGACCATTTAAAGATATACACAACAGAAGACCATTTAAAGATATACACAACAGAAGACTATTTAAAGATATGCACAACGGAAGACCATTTAAAGATATGCACAACAGAAGACCATTTTAAGATATGCACAACAGAAGACCATTTAAAGATATGCACAACAGAAGACCATTTAAAGATATGCACAACAGAAGACCATTTAAAGATATGCACAACAGAAGACCATTTAAAGATATGCAAAACAGAAGACCATTTAAAGATATGCACAACAGAAGTACATTTAAAGATATGCACAACAGAAGACCATTTAAAGATATGCACAACAGAAGAACATTTAAAGATATGCACAACAAAATACCATTAAAAGATATGCACAACAGAAGACCATTTAAAGATATGCACAACAGAAGACCATTTAAAGATATGCACAACAGAAGACAATTTAAAGATATGCACAACAGAAGACCATTTAAAGATATGCACAACAGAAGACCATTTAAAGATATGCAACAGCAGCAGACAATTTAAAGATATGCACAACAGAAGACAATTTAAAGATATGCACAACAGAAGAACATTTAAAGATATACACAACAGAAGACCATTTAAAGATATGCACAACAGAAGACCATTTAAAGATATGCACAACAGAAGACCATTGAAAGATATGCACAACAGAAGACCATTTAAAGATATGCACAACAGAAGACCATTTAAAGATACACACAACAGAAGACCATTTAAAGATATGCACAACAGAAGACCATTTAAAGATATGCACAACAGAAGACCATTTAAAGATATACACAACAGAAGACCATTTAAAGATATACACAACAGAAGACAATTTATAGATATGCACAACAGAAGAACATTAAAAGATATGCACAACAGAAGACCATTTAAAGATATGCACAACAGAAGACCATATAAAGATATGCACAACAGAAGACCATTTAAAGATATGCACAACAGAAGACCATTTAAAGATATGCACAACAGAAGACCATTTAAAGATATGCACAACAGAAGACCATTTACAGATACGCACAACAGAAGACCATTTAAAGATATGCACAACAGAAGACCATTTAAAGATATGCACAACAGAAGACCATTTAAAGATATGCACAACAGAAGAACATTTAAAGATATGCACAACAGAAGACCATTTAAAGATATGCACAACGGAAGACCATTTAAAGATATGCACAACAGAAGAACATTTAAAGATATGCACAACAGAAGACCATTTAAAGATATGCACAACAGAAGACCATTTAAAGATATGCACAACAGAAGACCATTTAAAGATATGCACAACAGAAGACCATTTAAAGATATGCACAACAGAAGACTATTTAAAGATATGCACAAGAGAAGACCATTTAAAGATATACACAACAGAAGACCATTTAAAGATATGCACAACGGAAGACCATTTAAAGATATGCACAACAGAAGACCATTTAAAGATATGCACAACAGAAGACCATTTAAAGATATGCACAACAAAAGACCATTTAAAGATATGCACAACAGAAGACCATTTATAGATATACACTACAGAAGACCATTTAAAGATATACACAACAGAAGACCATTTAAAGATATGCACAACGGAAGACCATTTAAAGATATGCACAACAGAAGACCATTTTAAGATATGCACAACAGAAGAACATTTAAAGATATGCACAACAGAAGACCATTACAAGATATGCAGAACAGAAGACCATTTAAAGATATGAACAACAGAAGACCATTTAAAGATATGCACAACAGAAGACCATTTACAGATAGGCACAACAGAAGACCATTTAAAGATATGCACAACAGAAAACCATTTAAAGACATGCACAACAGAAGACCATTTAAAGATATACACAACAGACGACAATTTATAGATATGCACAACAGAAGAACATTAAAAGATATGCACAACAGAAGACCATTTAAAGATATGCACAACAGAAGACCATATAAAGATATGCACAACAGAAGACCATTTAAAGATATGCACAACAGAAGACCATTTAAAGATATACACAACGGAAGACCATTTAAAGATATGCACAAGAGAAGACCATTTAAAGATATACACAACAGAAGACCATTTAAAGATATGCACAACAGAAGACAATTTAAAGATATGCACAACAGAAGAACATTTAAAGATATACACAACAGAAGACCATTTAAAGATATGCACAACAGAAGACCATTTAAAGATATGCACAACAGAAGACCATTGAAAGATATGCACAACAGAAGACCATTTAAAGATATGCACAACAGAAGACCATTTAAAGATACACACAACAGAAGACAATTTAAAGATATGCACAACAGAAGACCATTGAAAGATATGCACAACAGAAGACCATTTAAAGATATGCACAACAGAGGACTATTTAAAGATATGCACAACAGAAGACCATTTAAAGATATGCACAACAGAAGACCATTTAAAGATATGCACAACAGAAAACGATTTAAAGATATGTACAACAGAAGAACATTTAAAGATATGCGCAACAGAAGACCATTTAAAGATATGCACAACAGAAGCACATTTACAGATATGCACAACAAAATACCATTTAAAGATATGCACAACAGAAGACCATTGTAAGATATGCACAACAGAAGACCATTTAAAGATATGCACAACAGAAGACAATTTAAAGATATGCACAACAGGAGACCATTTAAAGATATGCACAACAGAAGACCATTTAAAGATATGCAACAACAGCAGACCATTTAAAGATATGCACAACAGAAGACCATTTAAAGATATGCACAACAGAAGACCATTTAAAGATATACACAACAGAAGACAATTTATAGATATGCACAACAGAAGAACATTAAAAGATATGCACAACAGAAGACCATTTAAAGATATGCACAACAGAAGACCATTTAAAGATATGCACAACAGAAGACCATTTAAAGATATGCACAACAGAAGACAATTTAAAGATATGCACAACAGAAGACAATTTAAAGATATGCACAACAGAAGACCATTTAAAGATATGCACAACAGAAGACCATTTAAAGATATGCACAACAGAAGACCATTTAAAGATATGCACAACAGAATACCATTTAAAGATATGCACAACAGAAGAACATTTAAAGATATGCACAAAAGAAGACCATTTAAAGATATGCACAACAGAAGAACATTTAAAGATATGCAAAACAGAAGAACATTTAAAGATATGCACAACAGAAGACCATTTAAAGATATGCACAACAGAAGACCATTTAAAGATATGCACAACAGAAGACCATTTAAAGATATGCACAACAGAAGACCATTTAAAGATATGCACAACAGAAGACCATTTACAGATATGCACAACAGAAGACCATTTAAAGATATGCACAACAGAAGACCATTTAAAGATATGCACAACAGAAGACCATTTAAAGATATACACAACAGAAGACCATTTAAAGATATGCACAACGGAAGACCATTTAAAGATATGCACAACAGAAGACCATTTAAAGATATGCACAACAGAAGAACATTTAAAGATATGCACAACAGAAGACCATTTAAAGATATGCACAACAGAAGACCATTTAAAGATATGCACAACAGAAGACCATTTAAAGATATGCACAAAAGAAGACCATTTAAAGATATACACAACAGAAGACCATTTAAAGATATACACAACAGAAGACTATTTAAAGATATGCACAACGGAAGACCATTTAAAGATATGCACAACAGAAGACCATTTTAAGATATGCACAACAGAAGACCATTTAAAGATATGCACAACAGAAGACCATTTAAAGATATGCACAACAGAAGACCATTTAAAGATATGCACAACAGAAGACCATTTAAAAATATGCACAACAGAAGACCATTTAAAGATATGCACAACAGAAGAACATTTAAAGATATGCACGACAGAAGACCATTTAAAGATATGCACAACAGAAGAACATTTAAAGATATGCACAACAAAATACCATTAAAAGATATGCACAACAGAAGACCATTTAAAGATATGCACAACAGAAGACCATTTAAAGATATGCACAACAGAAGACAATTTAAAGATATGCACAACAGAAGACCATTTAAAGATATGCACAACAGAAGACCATTTAAAGATATGCAACAGCAGCAGACCATTTAAAGATATGCACAACAGAAGACCATTTAAAGATATGCACAACAGAAGACCATTTAAAGATATACACAACAGAAGACAATTTATAGATATGCACAACAGAAGAACATTAAAAGATATGCACAACAGAAGACCATTTAAAGATATGCACAACAGAAGACCATATAAAGATATGCACAACAGAAGACCATTTAAAGATATGCACAACAGAAGACCATTTAAAGATATGCACAACAGAAGACCATTTAAAGATATGCACAACAGAAGACCATTTACAGATACGCACAACAGAAGACCATTTAAAGATATGCACAACAGAAGCACATTTAAAGATATGCACAACAGAAGACCATTTAAAGATATGCACAACAGAAGACCATTTAAAGATATGCACAACAGAAGAACATTTAAAGATATGCACAACAGAAGACAATTTAAAGATATGCACAACGGAAGACCATTTAAAGATATGCACAACAGAAGAACATTTAAAGATATGCACAACAGAAGACCATTTAAAGATATGCACAACAGAAGACCATTTAAAGATATGCACAACAGAAGACCATTTAAAGATATGCACAACAGAAGACCATTTAAAGATATGCACAACAGAAGACTATTTAAAGATATGCACAACAGAAGACCATTTAAAGATATACACAACAGAAGACCATTTAAAGATATGCACAACGGAAGACCATTTAAAGATATGCACAACAGAAGACCATTTAAAGATATGCACAACAGAAGAACATTTAAAGATATGCACAACAGAAGACCATTTAAAGATATGCACAACAGAAGACCATTTAAAGATATGCACAACAAAAGACCATTTAAAGATATGCACAACAGAAGACCATTTATAGATATACACAACAGAAGACCATTTAAAGATATACACAACAGAAGACAATTTAAAGATATGCACAACGGAAGACCATTTAAAGATATGCACAACAGAAGACCATTTTAAGATATGCACAACAGAAGAACATTTAAAGATATGCACAACAGAAGACCATTACAAGATATGCACAACAGAAGACCATTTAAAGATATGAACAACAGAAGACCATTTACAGATAGGCACAACAGAAGACCATTTAAAGATATGCACAACAGAAGACCATTTAAAGATATACACAACAGAAGACCATTTAAAGATATGCACAACAGAAGACCATTTAAAGATATACACAACAGAAGACCATTTAAAGATATGCACAACAGAAGAACATTTAAAGATATGCACAACAGAAGAACATTTAAAATTATACACAACAGAAGACCATTTAAAGATATGCACAACAGAAGACCATTTAAAGATATGCACAACATAAGACCATTTAAAGATATGCACAACAGAAGACCATTTAAAGATATGCACAACAGAAGACCATTTAAAGATATGCACAACAGAAGACAATTTAAAGATATGAACAACAGAAGACCATTTAAAGATATGCACAACAGAAGACCATTTAAAGATATGCACAACAGAAGACCATTTAAAGATATGCACAACAGAAGACAATTGATTGATATGCACAACAGAAGACCATTTAAAGATATGCACAACAGAAGACCATTTAAAGATATGCACAACAGAAGACCATTTAAAGATATGCACAACAGAAAACCATTTAAAGATATGCACAACAGAAGACCATTTAAAGATATGCACATCAGAAGACCATTTAAAGATATGCACAACAGAAGACCATTTAAAGATATGCACAACAGAAGAACATTTAAAGATATGCACAACAGAAGACCATTTAAAGATATGCACAACAGAAGAACATTTAAAGATATGCACAACAAAATACCATTAAAAGATATGCACAACAGAAGACCATTTAAAGATATGCACAACAGAAGACCATTTAAAGATATGCACAACAGAAGACAATTTAAAGATATGCACAACAGAAGACCATTTAAAGATATGCACAACAGAAGACCATTTAAAGATATGCAACAGCAGCAGACCATTTAAAGATATGCACAACAGAAGACCATTTAAAGATATGCACAACAGAAGACCATTTAAAGATATACACAACAGAAGACAATTTATAGATATGCACAACAGAAGAACATTAAAAGATATGCACAACAGAAGACCATTTAAAGATATGCACAACAGAAGACCATTTAAAGATATGCACAACAGAAGAACATTTAAAGATATGCACAACAGAAGACCATTTAAAGATATGCACAACAGAAGACCATTTAAAGATATGCACAACAGAAGAACATTTAAAGATATGCACAACAGAAGACCATTTAAAGATATGCACAACAGAAGACCATTTAAAGATATGCACAACAGAAGACCATTTAAAGATATGCACAACAGAAGACCATTTAAAGATATGCACAACAGAAGACTATTTAAAGATATGCACAACAGAAGACCATTTAAAGATATACACAACAGAAGACCATTTAAAGATATGCACAACGGAAGACCATTTAAAGATATGCACAACAGAAGACCATTTAAAGATATGCACAACAGAAGAACATTTAAAGATATGCACAACAGAAGACCATTTAAAGATATGCACAACAGAAGACCATTTAAAGATATGCACAACAAAAGACCATTTAAAGATATGCACAGCAGAAGACCATTTAAAGATATACACAACAGAAGACCATTTAAAGATATACACAACAGAAGACCATTTAAAGATATGCACAACGGAAGACCATTTAAAGATATGCACAACAGAAGACCATTTTAAGATATGCACAACAGAAGAACATGTAAAGATATGCACAACAGAAGACCATTACAAGATATGCACAACAGAAGACCATTTAAAGATATGAACAACAGAAGACCATTTAAAGATATGCACAACAGAAGACCATTTACAGATAGGCACAACAGAAGACCATTTAAAGATATGCACAACAGAAAACCATTTAAAGATATGCACAACAGAAGACCATTTAAAGATATACACAACAGAAGACAATTTATAGATATGCACAACAGAAGAACATTAAAAGATATGCACAACAGAAGACCATTTAAAGATATGCACAACAGAAGACCATATAAAGATATGCACAACAGAAGACCATTTAAAGATATGCACAACAGAAGACCATTTAAAGATATACACAACAGAAGACCATTTAAAGATATGCACAGGAGAAGACCATTTAAAGATATACACAACAGAAGACCATTTAAAGATATGCACAACAGAAGAACATTTAAAGATATGCACAACAGAAGAACATTTAAAGATATACAAAACAGAAGACCATTTAAAGATATGCACAATAGAAGACCATTTAAAGATATGCACAACAGAAGACCATTTAAAGATATGCACAACAGAAGACCATTTAAAGATATGCACAACAGAAGACCATTTAAAGATATGCACAACAGAAGACCATTTAAAGATATGCACAACAGAAGACAATTTAAAGATATGCACAACAGAAGACCATTTAAAGATATGCACAACAGAAGACCATTTAAAGATATACACAACAGAAGACCATTTAAAGATATGCAGAACGGAAGACCATTTAAAGATATGCACAACAGAAGACCATTTAAAGATATGCACAACAGAAGAACATTTAAAGATATGCACAACAGAAGACCATTTAAAGATATGCACAACAGAAGACCATTTAAAGATATGCACAACAAAAGACCATTTAAAGATATGCACAACAGAAGACCATTTATAGATATACACAACAGAAGACCATTTAAAGATATACACAACAGAAGACCATTTAAAGATATGCACAACAGAAGACCATTTAAAGATATGCACAACAGAAGACCATTTTAAGATATGCACAACAGAAGAACATTTAAAGATATGCACAACAGAAGACCATTACAAGATATGCACAACAGAAGACCATTTAAAGATATGAACAACAGAAGACCATTTAAAGATATGCACAACAGAAGACCATTTACAGATAGGCACAACAGAAGACCATTTAAAGATATGCACAACAGAAAACCATTTAAAGATATGCACAACAGAAGACCATTTAAAGATATGCACAACAGAAGACAATTTAAAGATATACACAACAGAAGACAATTTATAGATATGCACAACAGAAGAACATTAAAAGATATGCACAACAGAAGACCATTTAAAGATATGCACAACAGAAGACCATATAAAGATATGCACAACAGAAGACCATTTAAAGATATGCACAACAGAAGACCATTTAAAGATATACACAACAGAAGACCATTTAAAGATATGCACAAGAGAAGACCATTTAAAGATATACACAACAGAAGACCATTTAAAGATATGCACAACAGAAGAACATTTAAAGATATGCACAACAGAAGAACATTTAAAGATATACACAACAGAAGACCATTTAAAGATATGCACAACAGAAGACCATTTAAAGATATGCACAACAGAAGAACATTTAAAGATATGCACAACAGAAGACCATTTAAAGATATGCACAACAGAAGACCATTTAAAGATATGCACAACAGAAGACCATTTAAAGATATGAACAACAGAAGACCATTTAAAGATATGCACAACGGAAGACCATTTAAAGATATGCACAACAGAAGACCATTTACAGATAGGCACAACAGAAGACCATTTAAAGATATGCACAACAGAAAACCATTTAAAGATATGCACAACAGAAGACCATTTAAAGATATGCACAACAGAAGACCATTTAAAGATATGCACAACAGAAGACCATTGATTGATATGCACAACAGAAGACCATTTAAAGATATGCACAACAGAAGACCATTTAAAGATATGCACAACAGAAGACCATTTAAAGATATGCACAACAGAAAACCATTTAAAGATATGCACAACAGAAGACCATTTAAAGATATGCACAACAGAAGACCATTTAAAGATATGCACAACAGAAGACCATTTAAAGATATGCACAACAGAAGACCATTTAAAGATATGCACAACAGAAGACCATTTAAAGATATGCACAACAGAAGACCATTTAAAGATATGCACAACAGAAGACCATTTAAAGATATGCACAACAGAAGACCATTTAAAGATATGCACAACAGAGGACCATTTAAAGATATGCACAACAGAAGACCATTTAAAGATTGGCACAACAGTAGACCATTTAAAGATATACACAACAGAAGACCATTTAAAGATATGCACAACAGAAGACCATTTAAAGAGATGCACAACAGAAGACCATTTAAAGATATGCACAACAGAAGACCATTTAAAGATATGCACAACAGAAGACCATTAAAAGATATGCACAACAGAAGACCATTTAAAGATATTCACAACAGAAGACCATTTAAAGATATGCACAACAGAAGACAATTTAAAGATATACACAACAGAAGACCATTTAAGGATATGCACAACAGAAGACCATTTAAAGATATGCACAACAGAAGACCATTTAAAGATATGCACAACAGAAGACCATTTAAAGATATGTACAACAGAAGACCATTTAAAGATATGCACAACAGAAGACCATTTAAAGATATGCACAACAGAAGACCATTTAAAGATATGCACAACAAAATACCATTTAAAGATATGCACAACAGAAGACCATTTAAAGATATGCACAACAGAAGACCATTTGAAGATATGCACAACAGAAGACAATTTTAAGATATGCACAACAGAAGACCATTTAAAGATATGCACAACAGAAGACCATTTAAAGATATGCAACAGCAGAAGACCATTTAAAGATATGCACAACAGAAGACCATTTAAAGATATGCACAACAGAAGACCATTGAAAGATATACACAACAGAAGACAATTTAAAGATATGCACAACATAAGACCATTAAAAGATATGCACAACAGAAGACCATTTAAAGATATGCACAACAGAAAACCATTTAAAGATATGCACAACAGAAGACCATTTAAAGATATGCACAACAGAAGACCATTTACAGATATGCACAACAGAAGACCATTGATTTATATGCACAACAGAAGACCATTTAAAGGTATGCACAACAGAAGACCATTTAAAGATATGCACAACAGAAGACCATTTAAAGATATGCACAACAGAAGACCATTTAAAGATATGCACAACAGAAGACCATTTGAAGATATGCACAACAGAAGACCATTTAAAGATATGCACAACAGAAGACCATTTAAAGATATACACAACAGAAGACCATTGAAAGATATGCACAACAGAAGACCATTTAAAGATATGCACAACAGAAGACCATTTAAAGATATGCACAACAGAAGACCATTTAAAGATATGCACAACAGAAGACTATTAAAAGATATGCACAACAGAAGACCATTTAAAGATATGCACAACAGAAGACCATTTAAAGATATGCACAACAGAAGACCATTTAAAGATATGCACAACAGATGACCATTTAAAGATATGCACAACAGAAGACCATTTAAAGATAGGCACAACAGAAGACCATTTAAAGATATACACAACAGAAGACCATTTAAAGATATGCACAACAGAAGACCATGTAAAGATATGCACAACAGAAGACCATTTAAAGATATGCACAACAGAAGACCATTTAAAGATATGCACAACAGAAGACCATTTAAAGATATGCACAACAGAAGACCATTTAAAGATATGCACAACAGAAGACCATTTAAAGATATGCACAACAGAAGACCATTTAAAGATATGCACAACAGAAGACCATTTAAAGATATGCACAACAGAAGACCATTTAAAGATATGCACAACAGAAGACCATTTAAAGATATGCACAACAGAAGAACATGTAAATATATGCACAACAGAAGAATATTTAAAGATATGCACAACAGAAGGCCATTTAAAGATATGCACAACAGAAGAACATTTAAAGATATGCACAACAGAAGACCATTTAAAGATATGCACAACAGAAGACCATTTAAAGATATGCACAACAGAAGACCATTTAAAGATATGCACAAAAGAAGACCATTTAAAGATATGCACAACTGAAGACCATTTAAAGATATACACAACAGAAGAACATTTAAAGATATGCACAAGAGAAGACCATTTAAAGATATGCACAGCAGAAGACCATTTAAAGATATGCACAACAGAAGACCATTTAAAGATATGCACAACAGAAGAACATTTAAAGATATGCACAACAGAAGACCATTTAAAGATATGTACAACAGAAGACAATTTAAAGATATGCACAACAGAAGACCATTTAAAGATATACACAAAAGAAGACCATTTAAAGATATGCACAACAGAAGACCATTTAAAGATATGCACAACAGAAGACCATTTAAAGATATGCACAACAGAAGACCATTTAAAGATATGCACAACAGAAGACCATTTAAATATATGCACAACAGATAACCATTTAAAGATATGCACAACAGAATACCATTTAAAGATATGTACAACAGAAGACCATTTAAAGATATGCACAACAGAAGACCATTTCAAGATATGCACAACAGAAGACCATTTAAAGATATGCACAACAAAATACCATTTAAAGATATGCACAACAGAAGACCATTTAAAGATATGCACAACAGAAGACCATTTAAAGATATGCACAACAGAAGACCATTTAAAGATATGCACAACAGAAGACCATTTAAAGATATGCACAACAGAAGACCATTTAAAGATATGCAACAGCAGAAGACCATTTAAAGATATGCACAACAGAAGACCATTTAAAGATATGCACAACAGAAGACCATTGAAAGATATACACAACAGAAGACCATTTAAAGATATGCACAACATAAGACCATTAAAAGATATGCACAACAGAAGACCATTTAAAGATATGCACAACAGAAAACCATTTAAAGATATGCACAACAGAAGACCATTTAAAGATATGCACAACAGAAGACCATTTAAAGATATGCACAACAGAAGACCATTGATTTATATGCACAACAGAAGACCATTTAAAGATATGCACAACAGAAGACCATTTAAAGATATGCACAACAGAAGACCATTTAAAGATATGCACAACAGAAAACCATTTAAAGATATGCACAACAGAAGACCATTTAAAGATATGCACAACAGAAGACCATTTAAAGATATGCACAACAGAAGACCATTTAAAGATATACACAACAGAAGACCATTTAAAGATATGCACAACAGAAGACCATTTAAAGATATGCACAACAGAAGACCATTTAAAGATATGCACAACAGAAGACCATTTAAAGATATGCACAACAGAAGACCATTTACAGAAAGGCACAACAGAAGACCATTTAAAGATATGCACAACAGAAGACCATTTAAAGATATGCACAACAGAAGACTATTTAAAGATATGCACAACAGAAGACCATTTAAAGATATGCACAACAGAAGACCATTGAAAGATATGCACAACAGAAGGCCATTTAAAGATATGCACAACAGAAGACTATTTAAAGATATGCACAACAGAAGACCATTTAAAGATATGCACAACAGAAGACCATTTAAAGATATGCACAACAGAAGACCATTTAAAGATATGCACAACAGAAGACCATTTAAAGATATGCCCAACAGAAGACCATTTAAAGATATGCACAACAGATGACCATTTAAAGATATGCACAACAGAAGACCATTTAAATATATGCACAACAGAAGACCATTTAAAGATATGCACAACAGAAGAATATTTAAAGATATGCACAACAGAAGACCATTTAAAGATATGCACAACAGAAGACCATTTAAAGATATGCACAACAGAAGACCATTTAAAGATATGCACAACAGAAGACCATTTAAAGATATGCACAACAGAAGAACATTTAAATATATGCACAACAGAAGAATATTTAAAGATATGCACAACAGAAGACCATTAAAAGATATGCACAACAGAAGAACATTTAAAGATATGCACAACAGAAGACCATTTAAAGATATGCACAACAGAAGACCATTTAAATATATGCACAACAGAAGACCATTTAAAGATATGCACAACAGAAGACCATTTAAAGATATGCACAACAGAAGACCATTTAAAGATATACACAACAGAAGAACATTTAAAGATATGCACAACAGAAGACCATTTAAAGATATGCACAGCAGAAGACCATTTAAAGATATGCACAACAGAAGACCATTTAAAGATATGCACAACAGAAGAACATTTAAAGATATGCACAACAGAAGACCATTTAAAGATATGCACAACAGAAGACCATTTAAAGATATGCACAACAGAAGACCATTTAAGGATATGCACAACAGAAGACCATTTAAAGATATGCACAACAGAAGACCATTTAAAGATATGCACAATAGAAGACCATTTAAAGATATGCACAACAGAAGACCATTTAAAGATATGCACAACAGAAGACCATTTAAAGATATGCACAACAGAAGACCATTTAAAGATATGCACAACAGAAGACCATTTAAAGATATGCACAACAGAAGACCATTTTAAGATATGCACAACAGAAGACCATTTAAAGATATGCACAACAGAAGACCATTTAAAGATATGCACAACAGAAGACCATTTTAAGATATGCACAACAGAAGACCATTTTAAGATATGCACAACAGAAGACCATTTACAGATATACACAACAGAAGACCATTTAAAGATATGCACAACGGAAGACCATTTAAAGATATGCACAACAGAAGACCATTTAAATATATGCACAACAGAAGACCATTTAAATATATACACAACAGAAGACCATTTAAAGATATGCACAACAGAAGACTATTTAAAGATATGCACAACAGAAGACCATTTAAAGATATGCACAACAGAAGAACATTTAAATATATGCACAACAGAAGAATATTTAAAGATATGCACAACAGAAGACCATTTAAAGATATGCACAACAGAAGAACATTTAAAGATATGCAAAACAGAAGACCATTTAAAGATATGCACAATAGAAGACCATTTAAAGATATGCACAACAGAAGACCATTTAAAGATATACACAACAGAAGAACATTTAAAGATATGCACAACAGAAGACCATTTAAAGATATGCACAGCAGAAGACCATTTAAAGATATGCACAACAGAAGACCATTTAAAGATATGCACAACAGAAGAACATTTAAAGATATGCACAACAGAAGACCATTTGAAGATATGCACAACAGAAGACCATTTAAAGATATGCACAACAGAAGACCATTTAAAGATATGCACAACAGAAGACCATTTAAAGATATGCACAACAGAAGACCATTTAAAGATATGCACAATAGAAGACCATTTAAAGATATGCACAACAGAAGACCATTTAAAGATCTGCACAACAGAAGACCATTTAAAGATATGCACAACAGAAGACCATTTAAAGATATGCACAACAGAAGACCATTTAAAGATATGCACAACAGAAGACCATTTTAAGATATGAACAACAGAAGACCATTTAAAGATATGCACAACAGAAGACCATTTAAAGATATGCACAACAGAAGACCATTTTAAGATATGCACAACAGAAGACCATTTAAAGATATGCACAACAGAAGACCATTTAAAGATATACACAACAGAAGACCATTTAAAGATATGCAAAACGGAAGACCATTTAAAGATATGCACAACAGAAGACCATTTAAAGATATGCACAACAGAAGACCATTTAAAGATATGCACAACAGAAAACCATTTTAAGATATGCACAACAGAAGACCATTTAAATATATGCACAACAGAAGACCATTTAAAGATATGCACAACAGAAGACCATTTAAAGATATGCACAACAGAAGACCATTTAAAGTTATACACAACAGAAGACCATTTAAAGATATGCACAACAGAAGACCATTTAAAGATATGCACAACAGAAGACCATTTAAAGATATGCACAACAGAAGACCATTTAAAGATATGCACAACAGAAGACCAATTTAAGATATGCACAACAGAAGACCATTTAAATATATGCACAACAGAAGAACATTTAAAGATATGCACAACAGAAGACCATTTAAAGATATGCACAACAGAAGACCATTTAAAGATATGCAGAACAGAAGACCATTTAAAGATATGCACAGCAGAAGACCATTTAAAGATATGCACAACAGAAGACCATTTAAAGATATGCACAACAGAAGAACATTTAAAGATATGCACAACAGAAGACCATTTAAAGATATGCACAACAGAAGACCATTTAAAGATATGCACAACAGAAGAACATTTAAAGATATGCACAACAGAAGACCATTTAAAGATATGCACAACAGAAGACCATTTAAAGATATGCACAACAGAAGACCATTTAAAGATATGCACAACAGAAGACCATTTAAAGATATGCACAACAGAAGACCATTTAAAGATATGCACAACTGAAGACCATTTAAAGATATGCACAACAGAAGACCATTTAAAGATATGCACAACAGAAGACCATTTAAAGATATACACAACAGAAGAACATTTAAAGATATGCACAACAGAAGACCATTTAAGGATATGCACAACAGAAGACCATTTAAAGATATGCACCACAGAAGGCCATTTAAAGATATGCACAACAGAAGACCATTTAAAGATATACACAACAGAAGACCATTTAAAGATATGCACAACAGAAGACCATTTAAAGATATGCACAACAGAAGACCATTTAAAGATAGGCATAACAGAAGACCATTCCAACAAGAAGGGAAACATGAGAGATTGAATAATTTCGAGAGAATAAAAGTTCACACATTTAAGAACCACGACAGGAATGAAAATTGGGACCAGTAGCTCAAGAGCAATAAGAATTTTAGCAACCATCTTTGGAAAAATAATTACAGTATCAAGAGTTTATAGTTATTTAATTACTGCGATCAGATTGCATTTTCACATCTTTCTACTACGCTTTAAAAAATATTTTTTCTTTTACTATTGCCTTCTAAAGTATCGATAACAGAAATAAAGTTTTTAAATATTAATTCCATGTGAAATAAAGTTTTTTAATATTAATTCCATGTGAAATAAACGTATTTAAATATTAATTTCATGTGAAATAAAGTTTTTTTATATTAATTTCATGTTAAATAAACGTGTTTTCATACTAATTCCATGTGAAATAAACGTGTTTTGATATTAATTCCATGTGAAATAAACGTGTTTTAATATTAATTACATGTGAAATAAACGTTTTTAAATATTAATTCCATGTGAAATAAAGTTTTTTAATATTAATTTCATGTGAAATAAACGTGTTTTAATATTAATTCCATGTTAAATAAACGTGTTTTAATATTAATTCCATGTGAAATAAACGTTTTTAAATATTAATTTTATGTGAAATAAATTTTTTTAATATTAATTTCATGTGAAATAAAGTTTTTTAATATTAATTTCATGTGAAATAAACGTTTTTAAATATTAATTCCATGTGAAATAAATTTTTTTAATATTAATTTCATGTGAAATAAAGTGTTTTAATATTAATTTCATGTGAAATAAAGTTTTTTAATATTAATTTAATGTGAAATAAAGTTTTTTAATATTAATTTCATGTGAAATAAACGTGTTTTAATATTAATTCCATGTGAAATAAACGGTCTGATGCTTTATGCTTTGTCATAAAGACTGATTTTACTACAGGTCTGAGAGTAAGATGACCTTTTTCAAAATTAAGGGTATAAATCATGTAAAAACTCGTTTTACAATAATTATCTTCAATATTTTTAGCCAGATGTCCTCGTCCAGTGTTGCCTGGGAATTAAAATAATGTTGCAATGTCTGTTTTTATAATTGAATGTAAATAACTTTCAATATTTTAGTACATGTTAAATAACAAAAGAAATTTTAATGCAGAAAGATTGACTTTCACAAAGCAATTCATTAAAATGGTTGATTTGTTTTTCTAAGAAATCTACATGCATTCTAGGGATTTATTTTAAATTTTCCTTTTGTAAAAAAGTTCTTCTAAATGGGATTTTTTAAGATCTGTTTACTTAAAACTAAATGTGAGTGTTTGATTTGATGCAAAAACAGAAATTAATGAAAAAAATCATCCCTGGCTGAATTCTAAACAGTAAGCATTTGATTAACAACTGAATATGTTAACTGTTAATGGAATGACTATTGTTTTAACAGTTATGTAGCGATTGGTTAACTTTAGGACAAATTATATGCATTATCTAATAAGAGTCTCAGAAAGAAACATGTAGGGAGAAAAGGAAATCAGTACTTAACATACAGTTGAAAGAGAGAAATATGAGTAAAACAAAATACTGGCAGGTCAACACTCAGGATAAAAACCTCAACCCGTTTATACACTAGGCAGGAAGAGGTAAATAATGGTGTAAACCTTCCTATCTCCGGAAGTGGCACTCCAGTCATGACAACGGCCAATCAGGGTCAGTGATCAGGAGATCTTGGCTCTCTATTTCCATTATTTGTAGCAACGAAAAATTGAAAATAAAAGGTTTAAAATCTAATCAGGGTTGCTGCTCAAAAGGTGATGCTGTTTTTCTACCACTATTCAGTTGGAAAAGTGAGACAAAACATCAAATGAAATCTTGGCTAATAAAATAATAGAAACCAGTGTTCCTGAAGAGGAAAAATGAATAGAAGAATAATAGTGTTATGAAAGCATGTCTCCAACAAAATATCTTCCTGGTGTATGCGTGTGTGATCGATCTGAAAGTGGTAATGAACATTAGTTAGTTATGATTTAGGCATGATTTAGTTAACTGCCTTAAAAATTTTAAATGGACCGAAACTGGGGGATCATTCTTCGTTGAATTTATATACGAACTACTCCTCCCTTCTCCACACCATAAATTCTAAAATATTGGATTTGGTAGGGAATCTTTCCAACTATCTTTTTTTCATTTTTTTTTTTTTAGTGTTTACATGTAATAGCCTAAAAAGTAGAATCTATTTTTGTCTCTCTCGATATACGCATTCTTTTAATTTAGAGCAAAAGTGAACCTAGTTAAAAATGTTCTACTTTCGCCCATAAGTTTTGAATTTTAACCACAAATTACTTTCTTTTCCATATATAAAAGGCTTCAAAATCACTTTCGAATGTCGATATCTACATAAAGTGTTGTGCTTTTTTTTCGTTTTTTTCTTTTTGTATTAGTGCAGGATACTGACCGTGCTATTTTATTTATTTTTTTAGATAAGATTTTCAGGCGAATTTCAATTTTTACAATATCTTTTGCTAATAAAATTGTTAGATGAAAGTACAAAAATTGTTTTATTTATGCATTATTTTTAACTAGTCTAAACTTAATACGTAACCCAAACTGTATTACGTTTAACCAGTTTTTAAATGAGTTCTTCAAATCTAAATTAATACAAGATAACCTGACTTCATAAAAGTTCCATTATCATATCTTACTTATGAGGTAAAGCTAGAATGCTCAAACATTTTCTATCGAGGTAGATAAAGCCAAAAAAATAAAAGCATTATTGTACAGAACCCAAGATGCCACCCCACCCCACCCCCAACACCAACACTTCCTTTAAGTACCCGGCATAAAATCAGTTAGGTCGGCTAGATTTTTCCTGTTATTCGATATGAACTCGAAACAGTAGGGTCAAATTCTTTCAAAAGTTACGCAATTTTTCTATCTATAACTTTTGAAATCCACTTGTCTTAATATCGCAAAATTTGTGTATTGCAAATATCTTTCTTTTTTTTCCAATGGAGAGTAGATAATGCCCTGCGGGTGTGTTATCGGCAGCTACAGTAACTCTCGCTTCTCCTTTTTTGTCCTTCAGTCCTTATTTTCAATGAGTGATTTTTCTGACAAAGGGTGAAGAAAAAGCTGCTTTCCAGGTCTGTAGTACTTCGTGAACAGTAGTCTGAGATGTCGGAAATTTTTCTGTTTCCTATGTCTATCCTTGTGGCCATGTCACTAGTAAGGGTGCTGGAGGTAAACGTTTCATCTGGGCTGACGTTATTAGCCTGATAGTCAATGACCCGAACCTTGGATTAATCTGTCAGCAAGTGCAAAGTACTGGGGCTGCTGTATTTCCATTTGGTGAATGGATTCTGAACCATGCAGTAGTTTCTGGTGGGGCCTCTCGATGCCATACTAGTAGATAATTGTTACGGCTTTACCTTATCATGTGCTACAAAAAAACAAAAAATTATTTTCTTGTCTTTTTCTCTCTTACTTCCCTTCTCTGTCCTACTCTAACCAAGTCTGTCGACCTGTTACACAAATCCCAAAACCTCAACATGAAATATCTAAAAAAATAAAACGAATAAACCTAGAACCCCATCCTCCAACATAGACCCCTATTACCATGTCTCCTTCTCCAACATCAGCGGTCTACGTTCCAACCTTCTAGAGGGTGAAACCCAATTACAGGAGACAAAACCGGACATATTCTTTCTAAGCAAAACTGGCATAGGCCAACCACTTCCCTAGATGAGTTAATAATTAAAGGATACTCTGACTTAACATCTAAATCTGACCCCCAAGATCTCCATAGACATAGAATATGCACCTACATTAAAGATGGCTTCTCGTGTGGGAGACATATCTCCAGAGAAGACCCTAATTTACCTTATATGTGCTTCTGGGTTGCACTTGCTAACACCACTGCCACAACAGCAGGGTTACTATCTTTAAGAGTATATCTGAGAAAATTGATCTCATCCTGTCTGCTCATCCTTTGGCTAACGTTCACATTTGTGGTGACTTCAATGTCCATAATGTGGAATGGCTGACCAACTCAAATAAGACAGAAGATGAGGGGAGGTTCTGTCATGATTTTGCCAGTGCCTATGACCTCACTCAGATTGTTCACGAACCTACCTGTGTGCCCGATACTACCGGTCAATATGCCAGCCTTATAGACCTTTTTCTCACAACTTCCCCTGAGCTATGTTCATATTCCGTTCTATACCCCCTGGGATTCTCCAAGTACTCCGTTGTATCAGTAAAGATAAAAATGAAATGCAATAAGTCTTCAGACATACCTCTCCACCGTACTGTATATCAATACTCTATGGTAGACTGGGATAGCTTCCATACATTCATATCTTATCTACTTCTGAATTCCATGTTTAAAAAGGCGATGTCCTCTATAGTATCAAACCTTGCCGAATGGTTAATTGTAGGCATAGAGCGATTCATAGTATCCAAAAAATTTCAACAAAAACCTAACAGCCAGCCAGGGTTCTTTCCAGAATGTGCTGCCGCGATTGCGCACAGAAATAACTTTTTTCCATAGCCACCAACGTAATAGATGTACTGAGACTAAAGCTCCTTTCAGGACTGCCAGCAACCACTGTAAAAGAGTAATAAAAAATGCAATGGACCTGAGGTCATTTCGTCAGCATCAGACAAGGCCAAACTATTTTCCAAGAACTTTGCAGCTAATTCTACCCTCTGCAACGAAGGCAATCAACTCCCCATATTTCCTCCTATAACAGACAACACACTAAGCTACATACAAATATCTGTGCATGAGGTCGCCAAGCTTGATTCCAGTGAAGGAACTGGCCCAGACGGCATTCCAATTATAGTGTTGAAAAAGCTTCAACCAGAATTTCCCCCATACTTACAAAACAGTTTAGCGTTGCCTTAAGAAGAAGTGCTTTCCAACGCCCTGAAAAACCTCATCAGTATGCCCTGTATTTAAGAATTCAGGTGATAAGTCATCTCCCTCTCAGTACAGACCAACAAGCCTCCTGCGTGTCATGAGTAAGTTGCTGGAATCCATATTGAATAAAGAAGTAGTCAACCACCTCAGCAGAAATAACCTCCTCAGTGACATGCAATATGGTTTCCGTTCTGCTATATCTACAGCATATGTGCTAACGGTTATATCTCATAGGATTAGTGAATCTCTCGACAAAGGCTTCCTTTCTAGGGCAATTGCTCTTGACATATCAAAGGTCTTCGATAAGGTATGGCATAAGGGCCTACTTCACAAGATTTCCAGCTACAGTATAACTGGAAATATTTTCTCAATTTTTTCTCAATCATTTCTCTCTGATAGCTCATAAGAGTAGTGGTTGATGGGCAGAAATAAGAGATGAGAGGCCCAGAGTATTAATGCTGCAGTCCATCCTGGGCCCAACTCTCTTCCTGATCTACATCACTGATCTCCCAAAACACATACTTAAATCATTCATTGACATCTATGCTGATGACACGACCATATATGGCAACACATCAAAGGCTGTAAATGACAAAGTTTTCTCTGATTCTCTCTCCTCTGATCTTGAGTGAATGGTCGAGTGGGGGAAGAGTTGGCTGGTTACTTTTAATGCATCTAAAACCAAGCCCCTATCTTTTCATCATCAACGCTCTGATCCCCATCTGGCATCAATTGAAATATATGGCTCTTTCTTGGGAGGCTCCATATTTTGACAAGCTTGTGGGTTTGACCTTTACTCCTGATCTGAACTGAAACACGTACATCAAGCCTGTTGCCCAGGTCGCTGGGAAAATGGTAGGATCCTTCTACCGCACCAGAAGATATTTAACTACTGATGCAATTCTCTATCTGTAAAAAAGCCAAGTACGTCCAAAGATGGAGTACTGCTGCCACATCTGGATGGGAGCTGCAAAAAACAATCTATCCTGCCTTGACAGAGTACAAAATAAACTTTGTGGTTAGTGGGAGATGCCCTTTTCTCTTCCCTGCAACATCTCTCCCACAGAAGAGACGTTGTGCGCCTGTCTTTGTTTTATCGTTATTTCCATGGCAAGTGCTCATCCGAGTTCAAATCTCTAGTCCCCCCTCGCCAATCTTTTACGATAAACACCCGTCCAGATGAAATCACTACCATTAATTTTCCCCACCCTTTATCTGTGCCTAATCAAAATGTAGATTCCATGAACAAAGCTCCTTTCTTAGAAGTGTATGCCTACGGAATTCTCTTCTGGTTGCCTGTCTTCAAGTCCAATATAAACAAATTCCTGCTGAATCGCCCCATTAAGTAAGACACTTAATCAAATCTAAAATACCAACCATTACTACGAGAATCCAATAAATTACTGTATATGCAATAACCCTTATCCCTAAGTGGCTCCCGGGCCTTGATAAGTGGTGATCATGTACAAAACAAAATTTCTTCAAACAAACAGGGCAGATACGGTCGAAAATTTTTATACTAGAAAAATTCATAAACGACCAAAACAAAATTTTCAGTTTGTAGATTTAATAAGTACATCTCATAGTATAGATGAAGTTGAAATGTAATTCTCATACAGTAGATAAATTTGATATCTAATTCTCATACAGTAGATAAAGTTGAAATCTCATTTTCATACAGTAGATAAAGTTGAAATCTTATTTTCATACAGTAAATAAAGTTGAAATGTTATTCTAATACAGTAGATAAAGTTGAAGTCTCATTTTCATACAGTAGATAAAGTTGAAATCTCATTCTCATACAGTAGATAAAGTTGAAATCTCATTCTCATACAGTAAACAAAGTTGAAATCTAATTCTCATACAGTAAATAAAGTTGAAATCTAATTTTCATACAGTAAATAAAGTTGAAATCTAATTTTCATACAGTAAATAAAGTTGAAATCTAATTTTCATACAGTAAATAAAGTTGAAATCTAATTTTCATACAGTAAACAAAGTTGAAATCTAATTTTAATACAGTAAATCAAGTTGAAATCTAATTTTCATACAGTAAATAAAGTTGAAATCTCATTTTAATACAGCAGATAAAGTTGAACTCTAATTTTAATACAGTAGATAAAATTGAAATCTCATTCTCATACAGTAGATAAAGTTGAAATCTTATTTTCATACATTAGATAAAATTGAAATCTTATTTTCATACAGTAGATAAAGTTGAAATCTCATTTTCAAACAGTAAACAAAGTTGAAATCTCATTCTAATACAGTAGATGAAATTGAAATCTCATTTTCTTACAGTAGATGAAGTTGACATCTCATTCTCATACAGTAGATAAAATTGAAATCTCATTTTCATACAGTAGATAAAATTGAAATCTCATTTTAATACAGTAGATAAAGTTGACATCTCATTCTAATACAGAAGATAAAGTTGAAATCTCATTCTAATACAGTAGATAAAGTGTAAATCTTATTTTCATATAGTAGATAAAGTTGAAATGTTATTCTCATACAGTAGATAAAATTGAAATCTCATTTTTATACAGTAGATAAAGTTGAAAACTCATTTAAATACAGTAGATGAAGTTGAAAACTCATTCTAATACAGTAGATTAAGTTGAAATCTCATCCTAATACAGTAGATAAAGTTGAAATCTCATTCTCATACAGTAGATAAAATTGAAATCTAATTTTCATACAGTAGATAAAGTTGAAATCTTATTCTAATAAAGAAGATCAAGTGTAAATCTTATTTTGATACAGTAGATAAAGTTGAAATGTTATTCTAATACAGTAGATAAAGTTGAAATCTCATTCTCATGCAGTAGATAAAGTTGAAATCTTATTTTCATACAGTAGATAAAGTTGAAATCTTATTTTAATACAGTAAATAAAGTTGAAATCTTATTCTCATAAAGTAGATAAAGTTGACACCTCATTCTCATACAGTAGATAAAGTTGAAATCTCATTTTCATACAGTAAATAAAGTTGAAATCTTATTCTCATAAAGTAGATAAAGTTGAAATCTTATTCTCATACAGTAGATAAAGTTGAAATCTTATTTTCATACAGAAGATAAAGTTGAAATCTTATTCTCATACAGTAGATAAAGTTGAAATGTTATTTTCATACAGTAGATAAAGTTGAAATCTCATTCTAATAAAGTAGATAAAGTTGAAATGTTATTTTCATACAGTAGATAAAGTTGAAATCTTATTTTCATACAGTAGATAAAGTTGAAATGTTATTTTCATACAGTAGATAAAGTTGAAATGTTATTTTCATAAAGTAGATAAAGTTGAAATCTTATTTTCATACAAAAGATAAAGTTGAAATCTCATTTTCATACAGAAAAAAAAGTTGAAATCTCATTCTCATACAGTAGATAAAGTTGAAATCTTATTTTCATACAGTAGATAAAGTTGAAATGTTATTTTCATAAAGTAGATAAAGTTGAAATCTCATTCTCATACAGTAGATAAAGTTGAAATGTTATTTTCATACAGTAGATAAAGTTGAAATCTTATTTTCATACAGTAGATAAAGTTGAAATCTTATTTTCATACAGTAGATAAAGTTGAAATGTTATTTTCATAAAGTAGATAAAGTTGAAATCTTATTTTCATACAAAAGATAAAATTGAAATCTCATTTTCATACAGAAAACAAAGTTGAAATCTCATTCTCATACAGTAGATAAAGTTGAAATCTTATTTCTATACAGTAAGTAAAGTTGAAATCTTATTCTCATAAAGTAGATAAAGTTGAAATCTCATTTTAATACAGTAGATAAAGTTGAAATCTCATTTTAATACAGTAGATAAAGTTGAAATCTCATTTTCATACATTAGATAAAGTTGAAATCTCATTTTCATACAGTAGATAAAGTTGAAATCTTATTTTCATACAGTTGATAAAGTTGAAATCTCATTCTTCTACAGTAGATAAAGTTGAAATCTCATTTTCATACAGTAGATAAAGTTGAAATCTCATTCTAATAAAGTAGATAAAGTTAAAATCTCATTCTCATACATTAGATAAAGTTGAAATCTCATTTTCATACAGTAGATAAAGTTGAAATCTCATTTTCATACATTAGATAAAGTTGAAATCTCATTTTCATACAATAGATAAAGTGGAAATCTCATTTTCATACAGTTGATAAAGTTGAAATCTCATTCTCATACAGTAGATAAAGTTGAAGTCTAATTTTCATACACTAGATAAAGTTGAAATCTTATTCTCATACAGCAGATAAAGTTGAAATCTCATTGTCATACAGTAGATACAGTTGAAATATCATTTTCATACAGTAGATAAAGTTGAAATCTAATTCTCATACAGTAGATAAAGTTGAAATCTCATTTTCATACAGTAGATAAAGTTGAAATCTCATTTTCATACAGTAGATAAAGTTGAAATCTCATTCTCATACAGTAGATGAAGTTGGAATCTTATTTTCATACAGTAAATAAAGTTGCAATTTTATTCTTATAAAGTAGATACAGTTGAAATCTTATTTTCATACACTAGATAAAGTTGAAATCTTATTCTCATACAGTAGATAAAGTTGAAATCTTATTCTCATACAGTAGATAAAGTTTAAATATCATTTTCACACAGTAGATAAAGTCGAAATCTCATTTTCATACAGTAGATAAAGTTGAAATCTCCTTTTCATACAGTAGATAAAGTTTAAATGTCATCTTCATACAGTAGATAAAGTTGAAATGTTATTCTCATACAGTAGATAAAGTTGAAATCTCATTTTAATAGAGTAGAAAAAGTTGAAATCTCATTCTCATACAGTAGATAAAGTTGAAATCTCATTTTCATACAGTAGATAAATTGAAATCTCATTCTCAGACAGTAAATTAAATTGAAATCTCATTTTTATACAGTAGATAAAGTTGAAATCTTTTTGTTATACAGTAGAATATGTGGAAATCTCATTCTCATACAGTAGATAAATTGAAATCTTATTCTCAGACAGTAAATTAAATTGAAATCTCATTTTCATTCAGTAGATAAAGTTGAAATCTTTTTGTCATACAATAGATAAAAAGAAATCTCATTCTCAGATAGTAAATTAATATATAAATCTCACTTTCATACAGTAGATAAAGTTGAAATCTTATTGTCATACAGTAGATAAAGTGTAAATCTCATTCTCATAAAGTAGATAAAGTTGAAATATCATTCTCAGACAGTAAATTAAATTGAAATCTCATGTTCATACAGTAGATAAAGTTGAAATCTTATTTTCATACAGTAAATAAAGTTGAAATCTCATTCTCATACAGTAGATAAAGTTGAAATCTTATTTTCATACAGAATACAAAATTGAAATCTTACTGTAATACAGTAGATAAAGTTGAAATGTTATTTTCATACAGTAGATAAAGTTGAAATCTTATTTTCATACAAAAGATGAAGTTGAAATCTCATTTTCATACAGTAGATAAAGTTGAAATCTTATTCTCATACAGTAGATTAAGTTGAAATCTTATTTTCATACAGTAGATAAAGTTGAAATCACATTCTCATACAGTAGATAAAGTTGAAATCTCATTCTAATACAGTAGATAAAGTTAAAATCTCATTCTCATACAGTAGATAAAGTTGAAATATCATTTTCATACAGTAGATTAAGTTGAAATCTTATTTTCATACAGTAGATAAAGTTGAAATCGCATTTTAATACAGTAGATACAGTTGAAATCTCATTCTCATACAGTAGATAAAGTTGAAATATCATTTTCATACAGTAGATTAAGTTGAAATCTTATTCTCATACAGTAGATAAAGTTGAAATCTCATTTTCATACAGTAGATAAAGTTGAAATCTCATTTTCATACAGTAGATAAAGTTGAAATCTCATTCTCATACAGTAGATAAAGTTAAAATATCATTTTCATACAGTAGATGAAGTTGAAATCTCATTCTCATACAGTAGATAAAGTTGAAATATAATTTTCATACAGTAGATAAAGTTGAAATCTCATTTTAATACAGTAGATAAAGTTGAAATCTCATTTTCATACAGTAGATAAAGTTGAAATATCATTCTCATACAGTAGATAAAGTGTAAATCTCATTTTCATACAGTAGAATAAGTTTAAATCTCATTCTCATACCGTAGATATAGTTGAAATCTCATTCTCATTCAGAAGATAAAGTTGAAATCTCATTCCTATACAGTAGATAAAGTTGAAATATCATTCTCATACAGTAGATAAAGTTGAAATCTCATTTTCATACAGTAGAATAGGTTTAAATCTCATTCTCATACCGTAGATATAGTTGAAATCTCATTCTCATACAGTAGATAAAGTTGAAATATCATTTTCATACAGTAGATGAAGTTGAAATCTCATTCTCATACAGTAGATAAAGTTGAAATATCATTTTCATACAGTAGATAAAGTTGAAATCTCATTTTAATACAGTAGATAAAGTTGAAATCTCATTTTCATACAGTAGATAAAGTTTAAATCTCATTCTCATACAGTAGATAAAGTTGAAATCTCATTTTCATACAGTAGAATAAGTTTAAATCTCATTCTCATACCGTAGATATAGTTGAAATCTCATTCTCATTCAGTAGATAAAGTTGAAATCTCATTCTCATACAGTAGATAAAGTTGAAATATCATTCTCATACAGTAGATAAAGTGTAAATCTCATTTTCATACAGTAGAATAAGTTTAAATCTCATTCTCATACCGTAGATATAGTTGAAATCTCATTCTCATTCAGTAGATAAAGTTGAAATCTCATTCTCATACAGTAGATAAAGTTGAAATATCATTCTCATACAGTAGATAAAGTTGAAATCTCATTTTCATACAGTAGAATAAGTTTAAATCTCATTCTCATACCGTAGATATAGTTGAAATCTCATTCTCATTCAGTAGATAAAGTTGAAATCTCATTCTCATACAGTAGATAAAGTTGAAATATCTTTCTCATACAGTAGATAAAGTTGAAATCTCATTCTCATACAGTAGATAAAGTTGAAATCTTATTCTCATACAGTAGATAAAGTTGAAATCTTCTTTTCCTACAGAATATAAAGTTGAAATCCTACTCTCATACGATAGATAAAGTTGAAATCTCATTCTCATACAGTAGATAAAGTTGAAATATCATTCTCATACAGTAGATAAAGTTGAAATCTCATTCTCATACAGTAGATAAAGTTGAAATCTCATTCTCATACAGTAAGTAAAGTTGAAATCTCATTCTCATAAAGTAGATAAAGTTGAAATCTTATTTTCATACAAAAGATAAAGTTGAAATCTTATTTTCATAAAGTAGATAAAGTTCAAATCTCATTTTCCTACAGTAGATAAAGTTGAAACCTCATTTTCATACAGTAGATAAAGTCGAAATCTCATTTTCATACATTAGATAAAGTTGAAATCTCATTTTCATACAGTAGATAATGTTAAAATCTCATTTTCATACAGTAGATAAAGTTGAAATCTCATTTTCATACAGTAGATAAAGTTTAAATGTCATTGTCATACAGTAGATAAAGTGTAAATCTAATTTTCATAAAGTAGAATAAGTTTAAATCTCATTCTCATACAGTAGATATAGTTGAAATCTTATTCTCATTAAGTAGATAAAGTTGAGATCTCATTCTCATACAGTAGATAAAGTTGAAATATCATTCTCATACAGTACATAAAATTTAAATCTCAGTTTCATACAGTAGATAAAGTTGAAATCTTATTCTCATACAGTAGATAAAGTTGAAATCTTATTTTCATACAGAATATAAAGTTGAAATCCTACTCTCATACAGTAGATAAAGTTGAAATCTCGTGTTCATACAGTAGATAAAGTTGGAATCTTTTCTCATACAGTAGATAAAGTTTAAATGTCATTGTCATACAGTAGACAAAGTGTAAATCTAATTTTCATACAGTAGAATAAGTTTAAATCTCATTCTCATACAGTAGATATAGTTGAAATCTTATTCTCATTAAGTAGATAAAGTTGAAATCTCATTCTCATACAGTAGATAAAGTTGAAATATCATTCTCATACAGTAGATAAAATTTAAATCTCATTCTCATACAGTAGATAAAGTTGAAATCTCATTCTCATACAGTAGATAAAGTTGAAATCTTATTTTCATACAGTAAATAAAGTTGAAACTTTATTCTCATGAAGTAGATAAAGTTGAAATCTTATTTTCATACAAAAGATAAAGTTGAAATCTTATTTTCATACAGTAGATAAAGTTGAAATCTCATTTTCATACAGTAGATAAAGTTGAAATATCATTTTCACACAGTAGATAAAGTCGAAATCTCATTTTCATACATTAGATAAAGTTGAAATCTCATTTTCATACAGTAGATAAAGTTGACATCTCATTTTCATACAGTAGATAAAGTTGAAATCTCATTTTCATACAGTAGATAAAGTTTAAATGTCACTTTCATACAGTAGATAAAGTTGAAATCTCATTTTCATACATTAGATAAAGTTGAAATCTCATTTTCATACATAAGATAAAGTTGAAATCTCATTTTCATACATTAGATAAAGTTGAAATCTCATTTTCATACAATAGATAAAGTGGAAATCTCATTTTCATACAGTTGATAAAGTTGAAATCTCATTCTCATACAGTAGATAAAGTTGAAGTCTAATTTTCATACACTAGATAAAGTTGAAATCTTATTCTCATACAGCAGATAAAGTTGAAATCTCATTGTCATACAGTAGATACAGTTGAAATATCATTTTCATACAGTAGATAAAGTTGAAATCTAATTCTCATACAGTAGATAAAGTTGAAATCTCATTTTCATACAGTAGATAAAGTTGAAATCTCATTTTCATACAGTAGATAAAGTTGAAATCTCATTCTCATACAGTAGATGAAGTTGGAATCTTATTTTCATACAGTAAATAAAGTTGCAATTTTATTCTCATAAAGTAGATACAGTTGAAATCTTATTTTCATACACTAGATAAAGTTGAAATCTTATTCTCATACAGTAGATAAAGTTGAAATCTTATTCTCATACAGTAGATAAAGTTTAAATATCATTTTCACACAGTAGATAAAGTCGAAATCTCATTTTAATACAGTAGATAAAGTTGAAATCTCCTTTTCATACAGTAGATAAAGTTTAAATGTCATCTTCATACAGTAGATAAAGTTGAAATGTTATTCTCATACAGTAGATAAAGTTGAAATCTCATTTTAATAGAGTAGAAAAAGTTGAAATCTCATTCTCATACAGTAGATAAAGTTGAAATCTCATTTTCATACAGTAGATAAATTGAAATCTCATTCTCAGACAGTAAATTAAATTGAAATCTCATTTTTATACAGTAGATAAAGTTGAAATCTTTTTGTTATACAGTAGAATAAGTGGAAATCTCATTCTCATACAGTAGATAAATTGAAATCTTATTCTCAGACAGTAAATTAAATTGAAATCTCATTTTCATTCAGTAGATAAAGTTGAAATCTTTTTGTCATACAATAGATAAAAAGAAATCTCATTCTCAGATAGTAAATTAATATATAAATCTCACTTTCATACAGTAGATAAAGTTGAAATCTTATTGTCATACAGTAGATAAAGTGTAAATCTCATTCTCATAAAGTAGATAAAGTTGAAATATCATTCTCAGACAGTAAATTAAATTGAAATCTCATGTTCATACAGTAGATAAAGTTGAAATCTTATTTTCATACAGTAAATAAAGTTGAAATCTCATTCTCATACAGTAGATAAAGTTGAAATCTTATTTTCATACAGAATATAAAGTTGAAATCTTACTGTAATACAGTAGATAAAGTTGAAATGTTATTTTCATACAGTAGATAAAGTTGAAATCTTATTTTCATACAAAAGATGAAGTTGAAATCTCATTTTCATACAGTAGATAAAGTTGAAATCTTATTCTCATACAGTAGATTAAGTTGAAATCTTATTTTCATACAGTAGATAAAGTTGAAATCACATTCTCATACAGTAGATAAAGTTGAAATCTCATTCTAATACAGTAGATAAAGTTGAAATCTCATTCTCATACAGTAGATAAAGTTGAAATATCATTTTCATACAGTAGATTAAGTTGAAATCTTTTTTTCATACAGTAGATAAAGTTGAAATCGCATTTTAATACAGTAGATACAGTTGAAATCTCATTCTCATACAGTAGATAAAGTTGAAATATCATTTTCATACAGTAGATTAAGTTGAAATCTTATTCTCATACAGTAGATAAAGTTGAAATCTCATTTTCATACAGTAGATAAAGTTGAAATCTCATTTTCATACAGTAGATAAAGTTGAGATCTCATTCTCATACAGTAGATAAAGTTGAAATATCATTTTCATACAGTAGATGAAGTTGAAATCTCATTCTCATACAGTAGATAAAGTGGAAATATAATTTTCATACAGTAGATAAAGTTGAAATCTCATTTTAATACAGTAGATAAAGTTGAAATCTCATTTTCATACAGTAGATAAAGTTGAAATATCATTCTCATACAGTAGATAAAGTGTAAATCTCATTTTCATACAGTAGAATAAGTTTAAATCTCATTCTCATACCGTAGATATAGTTGAAATCTCATTCTCATTCAGTAGATAAAGTTGAAATCTCATTCTCATACAGTAGATAAAGTTGAAATATCATTCTCATACAGTAGATAAAGTTGAAATCTCATTTTCATACAGTAGAATAGGTTTAAATCTCATTCTCATACCGTAGATATAGTTGAAATCTCATTCTCATACAGTAGATAAAGTTGAGATATCATTTTCATACAGTAGATGAAGTTGAAATCTCATTCTCATACAGTAGATAAAGTTGAAATATAATTTTCATACAGTAGATAAAGTTGAAATCTCATTTTAATACAGTAGATAAAGTTGAAATCTCATTTTCATACAGTAGATAAAGTTTAAATCTCATTCTCATACAGTAGATAAAGTTGAAATCTCATTTTCATACAGTAGAATAAGTTTAAATCTCATTCTCATACCGTAGATATAGTTGAAATCTCATTCTCATTCAGTAGATAAAGTTGAAATCTCATTCTCATACAGTAGATAAAGTTGAAATATCATTCTCATACAGTAGATAAAGTTGAAATCTCATTTTCATACAGTAGAATAAGTTTAAATCTCATTCTCATACCGTAGATATAGTTGAAATCTCATTCTCATTCAGTAGATAAAGTTGAAATCTCATTCTCATACAGTAGATAAAGTTGAAATATCTTTCTCATACAGTAGATAAAGTTGAAATCTCATTCTCATACAGTAGATAAAGTTGAAATCTTATTCTCATACAGTAGATAAAGTTGAAATCTTCTTTTCCTACAGAATATAAAGTTGAAATCCTACTCTCATACGATAGATAAAGTTGAAATCTCATTCTCATACAGTAGATAAAGTTGAAATATCATTCTCATACAGTAGATAAAGTTGAAATCTCATTCTCATACAGTAGATAAAGTTGAAATCTCATTCTCATACAGTAAGTAAAGTTGAAATCTCATTCTCATAAAGTAGATAAAGTTGAAATCTTATTTTCATACAAAAGATAAAGTTGAAATCTTATTTTCATAAAGTAGATAAAGTTCAAATCTCATTTTCCTAAAGTAGATAAAGTTGAAACCTCATTTTCATACAGTAGATAAAGTCGAAATCTCATTTTCATACATTAGATAAAGTTGAAATCTCATTTTCATACAGTAGATAATGTTAAAATCTCATTTTCATACAGTAGATAAAGTTGAAATCTCATTTTCATACAGTAGATAAAGTTTAAATGTCATTGTCATACAGTAGATAAAGTGTAAATCTAATTTTCATACAGTAGAATAAGTTTAAATCTCATTCTCATACAGTAGATATAGTTGAAATCTTATTCTCATTAAGTAGATAAAGTTGAGATCTCATTCTCATACAGTAGATAAAGTTGAAATATCATTCTCATACAGTACATAAAATTTAAATCTCAGTTTCATACAGTAGATAAAGTTGAAATCTTATTCTCATACAGTAGATAAAGTTGAAATCTTATTTTCATACAGAATATAAAGTTGAAATCCTACTCTCATACACTAGATAAAGTTGAAATCTCGTGTTCATACAGTAGATAAAGTTGGAATCTTTTCTCATACAGTAGATAAAGTTTAAATGTCATTGTCATACAGTAGATAAAGTGTAAATCTAATTTTCATACAGTAGAATAAGTTTAAATCTCATTCTCATACAGTAGATATAGTTGAAATCTTATTCTCAGTAAGTAGATAAAGTTGAAATCTCATTCTCATACAGTAGATAAAGTTGAAATATCATTCTCATACAGTAGATAAAATTTAAATCTCATTCTCATACAGTAGATAAAGTTGAAATCTCATTCTCATACAGTAGATAAAGTTGAAATCTTATTTTCATACAGTAAATAAAGTTGAAACTTTATTCTCATGAAGTAGATAAAGTTGAAATCTTATTTTCATACAAAAGATAAAGTTGAAATCTTATTTTCATACAGTAGATAAAGTTGAAATCTCATTTTCATACAGTAGATAAAGTTGAAATATCATTTTCACACAGTAGATAAAGTCGAAATCTCATTTTCATACATTAGATAAAGTTGAAATCTCATTTTCATACAGTAGATAAGGTTGACATCTCATTTTCATACAGTAGATAAAGTTTAAATGTCATTCTCATACAGTAGATAAAATTTAAATCTCATTTTCATACAGTAGATAAAGTTACAATCTCATTCTCATACAGTAGATAAAATTGAAATTCCATTTTCATATAGTAGATAGAATTCAAATCTCATTCTCATACAGTAGATAAAGTTGAAATCTCATTTTCATACAGTAGATAAAGTTGAAATCTCATTCTCATACAGTAGATAAGTTAAAATCTCATTCTCATACAGTACATAAATTGAAATCTCATTCTCAGACAGTAAATTAAATTTAAATCTCATTTTTATACAGTAGATAAAGTTGAAATCTCATTCTCATACAGTAAATTAAATTGAAATCTCATTTTCATACAGTAGATAAAGTTGAAATCTCATTCTCATACAGTAAATTAAATTGAAATCTCATTCTCATACAGTAGATAAAGTTGAAATCTCATTCTCATACAGTAAATTAAATTGAAATCTCATTTTCATTCAGTAGATTAAGTTGAAAGCTTATTGTCATACAATAGATAAAAAGAAATCTGATTCTCATATAGAAAATTAACATAAAAATCTCATTTTCATACAGTAGATAAAGTGGTCATCTCATTCTCATACAGTAGATAAAGTTGAAATATCATTCTCAGACAATAAATTAAATTGAAAGCTCATTTTCATACAGTAGATAAAGTTGAAATCTTATTGTTATACAGTAGATAAAGTTGGAATCTCATTCACGTACAGTAGATAAAATTGAAATCTCATTCTCAGAAAGTAAATTAAATTGAAATCTAATTTTCATACAGTAGATAAAGTTGAAATCTCATTTTAATACAGTAGATAAAGTTGAAATCATATTCTCATACAGTAGATGAAGTTGAAATCTTATTTTCATACAACAGATAAACTTGCAATGTCATTCTCATACAGTAGATTAAGTTGAAATCTCATTTTAATACAGTAGATAAAGTTGAAATCTCATTTTCATACAGTAGATAAAGTAAAAATATCATTTCCATACAGTAGATTAAGTTGAAATCTCATTTTTATACAGTAGATAAAGTAGACATCTCATTTTCATACAGTAGATAAAGTTGAAATCTCATTTTCATACAGTAGATAAAGTTGAAATCTCATTCTCATACAGTAGATAAAAGTGAAATCTCATTTTCATACAGTAGATAAAGTTGAAATCTCATTTTCATACAGTAGATTAAATTTAAATCTCATTCTCATACAGTAGATAAAGTTGAAATCTCATTTTCATACATTAGAAAAAGTTGAATTCTTTTTTTCATACAGTAGATTAAATTTAAATCTCATTTTCATACAGTAGATAAAGTTGAAATCTCATTCTCATTCAGTAGATAAACTTGAAATCTCATTCTCATACAGTAGATAAAGTTGAAATATCATTCTAATACAGTAGATACAATATAAATCTCATTTTCATACAGTAGATAAAGTTGAAATATCATTCTCATACAGTAGATACAATATAAATCTCATTTTCATACAGTAGATAAAGTTGAAATATCATTCTAATACAGTAGATACAATATAAATCTCATTTTCATACAGTAGATAAAGTTGAAATATCATTCTCATTCAGTAGATACAATATAAATCTCATTCTCATACAGTAGATAAAGTTGAAATCTCATTCTCATTCAGTAGATAAACTTGAAATCTCATTCTCATACAGTAGATAAAGTTGAAATATCATTCTAATACAGTAGATACAATATAAATCTCATTCTCATACAGTAGATAAAGTTGAAATATCATTCTCATTCAGTAGATAAACTTGAAATCTCATTCTCATACAGTAGATAAAGTTGAAATATAATTCTCATACAGTAGATACAATTTAAATCTCATTTTCATACAGTAGATAAAGTTGAAATATCATTCTAATTCAGTAGATAAACTTGAAATCTCATTCTCATACAGTAGATAAAGTTGAAATATAATTCTCATACAGTAGATACAATTTAAATCTCATTTTCATACAGTAGATAAAGTTGAAATATCATTCTAATTCAGTAGATACAATATAAATCTCATTCTCATACAGTAGATAAAGTTGAAATATCATTCTCATTCAGTAGATAAACTTGAAATCTCATTCTCATACAGTAGATAAAGTTGAAATATAATTCTCATACAGTAGATACAATTTAAATCTCATTTTCATACAGTAGATAAAGTTGAAATATCATTCTCATACAGTAGATAAAGTTGAAATATCATTTTCATACAGTAGATAAAGGTGCAATATCATTTTCATACAGTATATAAAGTTGAAATCTCATTCTCATACAGTAGATAAAGTTGAAATCTCATTTTCATACAGTAGATAAATTTGAACTCTCATTTTCATACAGTAGATAAAATAAAAATCTCATTGTTATAAATCTCATTTTCATACAGTAGATTAAATTAAAATCTCATTGTCATAAAGTAGATGAAGTTAAAATTTCATTCCTATACAGTAGATAAAGTTGAAATCTAATTTTCATACAGTAGATAAAGTTGAAGTCTTATTTTCATACAGTAGATAAAGTTGAAATCTTATTCTCATACAGTAGATAAAGTTGAAATGTTATTCTCATACAGTAGACAAAGTTGAAATGTTATTCTCATACAGTAGATAAAGTTCAAATCTCATTTTCATACAGTAGATTATGTTGAAATATCATTTTCATATAGTAGATGAAGTTGAAATTTCATTCCTATACAGTAGATAAAGGTGAAATCTCATTTTCATACAGTAGATAAAGTTGAAATCTCATTCTCATACAGTAGATAAAGTAGACATCTCATTTTCATACAGTAGAATAAGTTTAAATCTCATTCTCATACAGTAGATATAGTTGAAATCTCATTCTCATTAAGAAGTTAAAGTTGAAATTTTATTGTCATACAGTAGATAAAGTTGAAATCTTATTTTCATACAGAATATAAAGTTGAAATCCTACTCTCATACAGTAGATAAAATTTACATCTCATTTTCATACAGTAGATAAAGTTGAAATCTTATTGTCATACAGTAGATAAAGTTAAAATCTCATTTTCATACAGAAGATAAAGTTGAAATCCTATTCTCATACAGTAGATAAAATTGAAATCTCATTCTCATACAGTAGATAAAGTTGAAATCTCATTTTAATACAGTAGATAAACTTGAAATCTCGTGCTAATACAGTAGATAAACTTGAAAAGTCATTCTCATACAGTAGATAAAGTTGAAATCTCATTGTCATAAAGTAGATAAAGTTTAAATTTCATTCCTATACAGTAGATAAAGTTGAAATTTCATTCTCATACAGTAGATAAAGTTGAAATCTAATTTTCATACAGTAGATAAAGTTAAAGTCTTATTTTCATACAGTAGATAAAGTTGAAATCTTATTCTGATACAGTAGATAAAGTTGAAATGTTATTCTCATACAGTAGATAAAGTTGAAATGTTATTCTCATACAGTAGATAAAGTTCAAATCTCATGTTCATATAGTAGATAATGTTGAAATATCATTTTTATATAGTAGATGAAGTTGAAATTTCATTCGTATACAGTAGATAAAGTTGAAATCTCATTTTCATACAGTAGATAAAGTTGAAATCTTATTCTCATACAGTAGATAAAATTGAAATCTTATTTTCATACAGTAGATACAGTTCAATTCTCATTCTCATACAGTAGATAAAGTTGAAATCTCATTTTCATACAGAAGAGGAAGTTGAAATATCATTTTCATACATTAGATAAAGTTGAAATCTCATTCTCATACAGTAGATAAAGTTGAAATCTCATTCTCATACAGTAGATAAAGTTGAAATCTCATTCTCATACAGTAGATAAAGTTGAAATATCATTTTCATACAGTAGATAAAGTTAAAATCTCATTTTCATACAGTAGATAAAGTTGAAATCTCATATTCATACAGTAGATAAAGTTGAAATCTCATTTTCATACAGTAGATAAAGTTGACATCTCATTTTCATACAGTAGATAAAGTTGAAATCTCATTCTCATACAGTAGATAAAGTTGAAATCTCATGTTCATACAGTAGATACAGTGGAAATCTCATTTTCATACAGTAGATAAAGTTGAAATCTCATTCTCATACAGTAGATAAAGTTGAAATCTCATTCTCATACAGTAGATAAAGTTGAAATCCTATTCTCATACAGTAGATAAAATTTAAATCTCATTTTCATACAGTAGATAAAGTTGAACTCTCATTTTAATACAGTAGATCAATTTAAAATCTCATTTTCCTACAGTAGATAAAGTTGAAAACTTATTGTCATACAGTAGATAAAGTGTAAATCTCATTCTCATACAGTAGATAAATTTGAACTCTCATTTTAATACAGTAGATCAAGTTAAAATCTCATTTTCATACAGTAGATAAAGTTGAAATATCATTCTAACACAGTAGATAAAGTTGAAATCTCATTGTCATAAAGTAGATAAAGTTGAAATATCATTTTCATACAGTAGATAAAGTTGAAGTCTTATTTTCATACAGTAGATAAAGTTGAAATATCATTGTCATAAAGTAGATAAAGTTGAAATCTAATTTTCATACAGTAGATAAAGTTGAAATATCATTCTCATACAGTAGATAAAGTTGAAATCTCATTTTCATACAGTAGATAAAGTTGAAATCTCATTCTCATACAGTTGATAAAGTTGAAATCTCATTTTCATACAGTAGATAAAGTTGAAGTCTTATTTTCATACAGTAGATAAAGTTGAAATATCATTTTCATACAGTAGATAAAGTTGGAATCTCATTCTCATACAGTAGATAACGTTGAAATCTAATTTTCATACAGTAGATAAAGTTGAAGTCTTATTTTCATACAGTAGATAAAGTGTAAATATCATTTTCATACAGTAGATAAAGTTGAAATATCATTTTCATACAGTAGATAAAGGTGAAATCTCATTTTCATACAGTAGATAAAGTTGAAATATCATTTTCATACAGTAGATAAAGTTGAAATATCATTCTCATACAGTAGATAAAGTTGAAATCTCATTTTCATACAGTAGATAAAGTTGAAATCTCATTCTCATACAGTTGATAAAGTTGAAATCGCATTTTCATACAGTATATAAAGTTGAAATCTCATTCTCATACAGTAGATAAAGTTGAAATCTCATGTTCATACAGTAGATACAGTGGAAATCTCATTTTCATACAGTAGATAAAGTTGAAATCTCATTCTCATACAGTAGATAAAGTTGAAATCTCATTCTCATACAGTAGATAAAGTTGAAATCCTATTCTCATACAGTAGATAAAATTTAAATTTCATTTTCATACAGTAGATAAAGTTGAAATCTCATTTTCATACAGTAGAATAAGGTTAAATTTCATTTTAATACAGTAGATATAGTTGAAATCTCATTCTAATTCAGTAGATAAAGTTGAAATCTTATTTTCATACAGTAGATAAAATTTAAATCTCATTTTCATACAGTAGATAAAGTTGAAATCTTATTTCCATACAGAATATAAAGTTGCAATCCTACTCTCATACAGTAGATAAAGTTGAAATCTCATTTTCATACAGTAGATAAAGATGAAATCTTGTTTTCATACAGAAGATAAAGTTGAAATCCTATTTTCATACAGTAGATAAAATTTAAATCTCATTTTCATACAGAAGATAAAGTCGAAATCTTATTATCATACAGTAGATAAAGTTGAAATCTCATTTTCATACAGAAGATGAAGTTGAAATCCTATTCTCATACAGTAGATAAAATGGAAATCTCATTCTTATACAGTAGATTAAGTTGAACTCTCATTTTAATACAGTAGATCAAGTTGAAATATCATTGTATACAGTAGATAAAGTTGAAATTTCATTCCTAAACAGTAGATAAAGTGGAAATCTCATTCTCATACAGTAGATAAAGTTGAAATCTAATTTTAATACAGTAGATAAAGTGTAAATCTCATTCTCATACAGTAGATAAATTTGAACTCTCATTTTAATACAGTAAATCAAGTTAAAATCTCATTTTCATACAGTAGATAAAGTTGAAATATCATTCTAACACAGTAGATAAAGTTGAAATCTCATTGTCATAAAGTAGATAAAGTTGAAATCTAATTTTCATACAGTAGATAAAGTTGAAGTCTTATTTTCATACAGTAGATAAAATTTAAATCTCATTTTCATACAGTAGATAAAGTTGAAATCTCATTTTCATACAGTAGATAAAATTTAAATCTAATTTTCATACAGTAGATTAAGTTGAAATCTTATTTTCATACAGAATATAAAGTTGAAATCCTACTGTAATACAGTAGATAAAGTTGAAATCTCATTTTCATACAGTAGATAAAGTTGAAATCTTTTTTTTCATACAGAAGATAAAGTTGAAATCTCATTCTCATACAGTAGATAAAATTTAAATCTCATTTTCATACAGTAGATAAAGTTTAAATCTTATTTTCATACAGTAGATAAAGTTGAAATCTCATTTTCATACAGAAGGTAAAGTTGAAATCCTATTCTCATACAGTAGATAAAATTGAAATCTCATTCTCATAGAGTAGATAAAGTTGAAATCTCATTTTCATACTGTAGAATAAGTTTAAATCTCATTCTCATACAGTAGATATAGTTGAAATCTCATTCTCATTAAGTAGATAAAGTTGAAATCGCATTCTCATACAGTAGATAAAGTTGAAATTTCATTCTCATACAGTAGATAAAATTTAAATCTCATTTTCATACAGTAGATAAAGTTGAAATCTTATTCTCATACAGTAGATATAGTTGAAATCTTATTTTCATACAGAATATAAAGTTGACATCCGACTCTACTACAGTAGATAAAGTTGAAATCTCATTTTAATACAGAAGATAAAGTTGAAATCCTACTCTCATACAGTAGATAAAGTTGAAATCTTATTTTAATACAGAAGATAAAGTTGAAAACCTATTCTCATACAGTAGATAAAGTTGAAATCTCATTTTCATACAGTAGATAAAGTTGAAATCTTATTTTCATACAGTAGATAAAGTTGAAATCTCATTTTTATACAGAATATAAAGTTGAAATCCTATTCTCATACAGTCGATAAAATTTAAATCTCATTGTCATAAAGTAGATTAAGTAGAAATCTCATTTTAATACAGTAGATAAAGTTGAAATGTCAGCTTCATACAGTAGATAAAGTCAAAATCTCATTCTCATACAGTAGATAAAATTTAAATCTCATTGTCATACAGTAGATAAAGTTGAAATCTTATTCTCATACAGTAGATAAAGTTGTAATCTTATTTTCATAGAGAATATAAAGTTGAAATCCTACTCTCATACAGTAGATAAAGTTGAAAACTCATTCTCATACAGTAGATTAAGTTGAAATCTTATTTTCTTACAGTAGATAAAGTTGCAATCTCATTCTAATACAGTAGATACAGTTGAAATCTCATTGTCATAAAGTAGATAAAGTTGAAATTTCATTCCTATACAGTAGATAAAGTTAAAATATCATTCTCATACAGTAGATAAAGTTGAAATATCATTTTCATACAGTAGATAAAGTTGAAATATCATTTTCATACAGAAGATAAAGTTGAAATATCATTTTCATACAGTAGATAAAGTTGAAATATCATTTTCATACAGTAGATAAAGTTGAAATCTAGTTCTCATACAGTAGATAAAGTTGAAATATCATTTTCATACAGTAGATAAAGTTGAAATCTCATTCTAATACAGTAGATAAAGTAGAAATCTCATTTTCATACAGAAGATTAAGTTGAAATCTCATTTTCGTACAGTAGATAAAGTTGAAATCTCATTCTCATACAGTAGATAAAGTTGCAATATCCTTTTCATACAGTAGATAAAGTTGAAATCTTATTCTCATACAGTAGATAAAGTTGAAATATCATTTTCATACAGTAGATAAAGTTGAAATCTCATTTTCATACAGTATATAAAGTTGAAATCTCATTTTCATACAGTAGAATAAGTTTAAATCTCATTCTCATACAGTAGATATAGTTGAAATCTCATCTTCATTCAGTAGATAAACTTGAAATCTCATTCTCATACAGTAGATAAAGTAGAAATATAATTCTCATACAGTAGATAAAGTTGAAATCTTATTTTCATACAGAATATAAAGTTGAAATCCTACTCTCATACAGTAGATAAAGTTGAAATCTCATTTTCATACAGTAGATAAAGTTCAAATCTTATTTTCATACAGAAGGTAAAGTTGAAATCCTATTCTCATACAGTAGATAAAATTTAAATCTCATTTTCATACAGTAGATAAAGTTCAAATCTTATTTTAATACAATAGATAAAGTTGAAATCTCATTTTCATACAGAAGATAAAGTTGAAATCCTATTCTCATACAGTAGATAAAATTTAAATCTCATTTTTATACAGTAGATAAAGCTGAAATCTTATTTTAATGCAGTAGATAAAATTGAAATCTCATTTTCATACAGAAGATAAAGTTGAAATCCTATTCTCATACAGTAGATAAAATTTAAATCTCATTGTCATGAAGTAGATAAAGTAGAAATCTCATTTTCATACAGAAGACTAAGTTGAAATGTCATCTTCATACAGTAGATTAAATCTCATTGTCATAAAGTAGATAAAGTAGAAATCTCATTTTAATACAGTAGATAAAGATGAAATCCTATTCTCATACAGTAGATAAAATTTAAATCTCATTTTCATACAGTAGATAAAATTCAAATCTTATTTTAATACAATAGATTAAGTTGAAATCTCATTTTCATACAGAAGATAAAGTTGAAATCCTATTCTCATACAGTAGATAAAATTTAAATCTCATTTTCATACAGTAGATAAAGCTGAAATCTTATTTTAATACAGTAGATAAAATTGAAATCTCATTTTCATACAGAAGATAAAGTTGAAATCATGTTCTCATACAGTAGATAAAATTTAAATCTCATTGTCATGAAGTAGATAAAGTAGAAATCTCATTTTCATACAGAAGATAAAGTTGAAATGTCATCTTCATACAGTAGATAAAGTTTAAATCTCATTCTGATACAGTGGATAAAGTTGAAATCTCATTTTCATACAGAAGATAAAGTTTAAATCCTATTCTCATACAGTAGATAAAGTAGATAAAGATGAAATCTTATTTTCATACAGAAGATTAAGTCGAAATCCTATTCTCATACAGTAGATAAAATTTAAATCTCATTTTCATACAGTAGATAAAGTTGAAATCTCATTTTCATACAGTAGATAAAGTTTAAATCTTATTTTCATACAGTAGATAAAGTTGAAATCTTATTTTCATACAGTAGATAAAGTTTAAATCCTATTCTCATACAGTAGATAAAATTTAAATCTCATTTTCATACAGTAGATAAAGTTGAAATCTCATTTTCATACAGTAGATAAAGTTGAAATCTTATTCTAACACAGTAGATATAGTTGAAATCTTATTTTCATACAGTAGATAAAGTTGAAATCTCATTCTCATACAGTAGATAAAGTTGAAATCTCATTTTCATACAGTAGATAAAGTTGAAATCTCATTTTCATACAGAAGGTAAAGTTGAAATCCTTTTCTCATACAGTAGATACAATTTAAATTTCATTGTCATCAAGTAGATAACGTAGAAATCTCATTTTCATCCAGTAGATACAGTTGAAATGTCATCTTCATACAGTAGATAAAGTTAAAATCTCATTCTGATATAGTAGATAAAGTTGAAATCTCATTTTCATATAGTAGATTAAATTGAAAACTCATTCTCATACAGTAGATAAAGTTGAAAACTCATTCTCATACAGTAGATTAAGTTTAACTCTCATTTTAATACAGTAGATCAAGTTAAAATCTCATTTTCATACAGTAGATAAAGTTTAAATCTTATTGTCATACAGTAGATAAAGTTGAAATCTTATTTTCATACAGAATATAAAGTTGAAATCCTACTCTCATACAGTTGATAAAGTTGAAATCTCATTTTCATACAGTAGATAAAGTTCAACTCCTATTTTCATACAGAAGATAAAGTTGAAATCCTATTCTCATACAGTAGATAAAATTTAAATCTCATTTTCATACAGTAGATAAAGCTGAAATCTTATTTTAATACAGTAGATAAAATTGAAATCTCATTTTCATACAGAAGATAAAGTTGAAATCCTATTCTCATACAGTAGATAAATTTAAATCTCATTGTCATGAAGTAGATAAAGTAGAAATCTCATTTTCATACAGAAGACTAAGTTGAAATGTCATCTTCATACAGTAGATAAAGTTTAAATCTCATTGTCATAAAGTAGATAAAGTAGAAATCTCATTTTAATACAGTAGATAAAGTTGAAATCCTATTCTCATACAGTAGATAAAATTTAAATCTCATGTTCATACAGTAGATAAAGTTCAAATCTTGTTTTAATACAATAGATAAAGTTGAAATATCATTTTCATACAGAAGATAAAGTTGAAATCCTATTCTCATACAGTAGATAAAATTTAAATCTCATTTTCATACAGTAGATAAAGCTGAAATCTTATTTTAATACAGTAGATAAAATTGAAATCTCATTTTCATACAGAAGATAAAGTTGAAATCCTATTCTCATACAGTAGATAAAATTTAAATCTCATTGTCATGAAGTAGATAAAGTAGAAATCTCATTTTTATACAGAAGATAAAGTTGAAATGTCATCTTCATACAGTAGATAAAGTTTAAATCTCATTCTGATACAGTTGATAAAGTTGAAATCTCATTTTCATACAGAAGATAAAGTTTAAATCCTTTTCTCATACAGTAGAAAAGTAGATAAAGTTGAAATCTTATTTTCATACAGAAGATAAAGTCGAAATCCTATTCTCATACAGTAGATAAAATTTAAATATCATTTTCATACAGTAGATAAAGTTGAAATCTCATTTTCATACAGTAGATAAAGTTGAAATCTTATTTTCATACAGTAGATAAAGTTGAAATCTTATTTTCATACAGTAGATAAAGTTGAAATCCTATTCTCATACAGTAGATAAAATTTAAATCTCATTTTCATACAGTAGATAAAGTTGAAATCTCATTTTCATACAGTAGGTAAAGTTGAAATCTTATTCTCACAATGTAGATATAGTTGAAATCTCATTCTCATTCAGTAGATAAAGTTGAAATCTCATTTTCATACAGTAGATAAAGTTGAAATCTCATTTTCATACAGTAGATAAAGTTGAAATCTTGTTTTCATACAGTAGATAAAGTGTAAATCTCATTCTCATACAGTAGATAAAGTTGAAATCTCATTTTCATCCAGTAGATAAAGTTGAAATGTCATCTTCATACAGTAGATAAAGTTAAAATCTCATTCTGATATAGTAGATAAAGTTGAAATCTCATTTTCATATAGTAGATTAAATTGAAATCTCATTCTCATACAGTAGATAAAGTTGAAAACTCATTCTCATACAGTAGATAAAGTTGAAATCTCATTTTAATACAGTAGATCAAGTTAAAATCTCATTTTCATACAGTAGATAAAGTTTAAATCTTATTGTCATACAGTAGATAAAGTTGAAATCTCATTCTCATACAGTAGATAAAATAAAATCTCATTCTCAGACAGTAAATTAAATTAAAATCTCATTTTCATACAGTAGATAAATTTGAAATCTTTTTGTCATACAGTAGATCAAGTTGAAATCTCATTCTCATACAGTAGATAAAATGAAATCTCATTCTCAGACAGTAAATTAAATTAAAATCTCATTTTCATACAGTAGATAAATTTGAAATCTTATTGTCATACAGTAGATAAAGTTGAAATCTCATTCTCATACAGTAGATAAATTGAAATCTCATTCTCAGACAGTAAATTAAATTGAAATCTCATGTTCATACAGTAGATAAAGTTGAAATCTTATTGTCATACAGTAGATAAATTTTAATCTTATTGTCATACAGTAGATGAAGTTGAAAGCTTAAACAGTATATAAAGTTATAATCTCATACAGTATAACCCTTGTAATACTAAGGCCCCTGGATACGGTCTGTTGGTTGAGATGTATGTAAGGCCCCGTCGGTAGGTATTTACCCCGCCTTACGGTTTGATTTTATTATATATATGTGTTGGTTGTATACTCTACTATATTTTGTTGCGAATTTTTTTGATGGACTGTATAATATGTGTCTTTTGCCCCGCTATACAGCGATTTCACTAACTCCGGAATGTTTTATGCCGTATTCCGGGGTTGTACTGTATAATAATTTATGCCTATAACTAAATTGCAGTAGTGTTGGGTTTAAAGAAAAAAATTGTGAAATCGTAAAATATACTAATAATGTTGGAATCAATGATAGTATTAATGAAATAATAAAAGCATTGTAGGTAATGAATAGTCATTAGTAAAAATAGTAGATGAAATATTAATATTTCAGCATAATTAAAAATAAGAACAATGAATAGCAGTTATTAAGGCAAGTAAAATATCAAAATAAGTGAAAATAATAATCTCAATTAATATATACACTACTCTTTGATCCCGGCGTTGCCCGAGTGTTTGAAGGTGTGTTTTGAGCACAAAAAATAGTAGTAGGTAGGCAGGCTCGCACCCATACCACAAAGGAGGAAAAGAACGTAAAAGTCGCTGTCTTTGTCGTTGCATCCATCGCCAAACCGGAAGTGGCTAAGTTTTAAATTAAGGCTAGTCAGTCGAAAAGAGATGATGACTTTAGAAAAAAACATCAGCGAAAAAAGCGCCCCCTCCTTTTAAAAAAAGAGTTAAGAGTGAAGGAATGAATGTTTTTAGCCATTTTTTCGATATTTGTCATCCGAAGTGTCGAACTTAAAAACGATACCAAATTCGTATAAATCCGGCGCCTCCGTCGAATGTTTTAGGCAGACATACATACATACATACATTCATATATACATACATTTACACAGACAGGTGTTTGGAGGTATGTTGAGCAAAAAAACAAAAAATATACATACATGCATACATACATACATACATAAATGCATACATGCATGCATGCATACATACATACATGCATGCATGCATACATACATACATGCATACATGATGATGATGATGATGATGATTGCAACGTCTTGTCAGACGAGTGCCATTTAAAATCCATGAGCCCAAATGTCTGAGGAAGTATCTATACAAATATGATGTTAAAGAGTCTTAGCTTTGTACGACAGCTTAGTCTCTCTCTCGGTTCAAAATGTTGAGATCCAGCGACAAGCGAGAGCAAGATAGCCAGCAACAAATTAAACTGCAGACCAGCTTAATGCGGGTACTGGTCTTCCGCTTTATGGTTTTTTAAATCAGAGATTTGCTTCTCCTAGAAAGGTTGCCTTCACCATGGCTTACGGGAGCCCTCTCCACCCCAATACACATATACACACACACAAATATACACAGTGCTAGTTGGGCGTTGACTCAGAAAAAGAGTTCATTCGCCCTTTGGAAGGTCTTGTTTTTAATCCTTCAGGGAGACTAGCCGCCCTCCTCACCAAACAAGTCTGGTGGGGGAACCAGTTTAGTCGACTCTCTGTTAATATTGGTAAGACAAAAGTGTTAGTGCCACCAGTACCCAATACCATCTTACAGGACGTAAGCATTCATATAACTGACACTCCTCTTGAGCAAGTAGATCAGTTTCCATATCTCGGTAGCATAATATCAGAAAAGTGCTCAAATGAGAATGAAAAAGAAAGCCGAATTGGCCTCGGCCATGGAGCTTTCAGTAAACTGATGAAGTGCGTCTTCAATAATAAACATCTTTCAATAAAAACTAAACTCATTTTATACCACGCGATTGTTATACCTACGCTTCTGTATGGGTGTTAGACCTGGACTATATACCAAAGTGATCTCATTAAACTCGAAAAATTCCACCAACAAAAACTTCGAGCTATACTGAACATCAAATGGTATGACTATGTAACCAACACAAGCATTCTTGAGAGAGAAATCAGCTGCAGTATTGAGGCCACCATCATGAGGCACAGACTCTATTGGTTGAGGCATATCCTAATAATGGATGAAAACAGACTCCCTCGACAAACCCTGTACTCGGAGCTAGCCACAGGAAAAAGACCTATCGGCCGCCCTCTACTGCTATATAAGGATCCACTCAAATCCACCCTAAAAACACCGGATTTGATCTTCACATCTGGGAAACAACATCGGTGCCTGTGGCGCCAATCCATCATACATGGTACCAAAGGATACGAGGCAGAAAGAAGAAGACTGGTGGAGATCAAGAGGCAGACAAGAAAAAATCGTGCTGGAGAACAACGCCTCCTGCTAAGCATTGCTTGCCTTCTCTGCCCATGCAAATTCCACGCTCAGATTGGTCTGAGAAGCCATCTGCGATCCAAGCACTGAGAGAAGAGGAAACTAAAATTCTCGGATACGAGGAATTGATCGACGATATATATATATATATATATATATATATATATATATATATATATATATATATATATATATATAATATTCAATAGGTAAATTGCTCTGTAATAATAAATACGAAATCTGCATGAAATATATTGAAATATATTTAAGCATATCTTACGAACTACGGGCTCACTACTCTATAGTAAATTGATTTTTGCTGTTATTCATTTGTAATTTTATTGTGTATTTTTCTGCAATAGTTCCGACTATAAATGTAATCTCATATATAAATCTCACTATGTGTGTGTGTGTGTGTGTGTGTGTGTGTGTGTGTGTGTGTGTGTGTGTGTGTGTGTCTCCGTTTTTATAATTGTATCTCCTCCTAGATGGATGATTGTATTTTGGGAGCATAATTTTATTAGGCGTGTTTAATCGATTAAAATAATTGCTTAGGGCTTCAAAAAAGGGTTAAATCTTGAAAGCAATGACACCTTGACGAGCCTCGCACAATGACGTCATTCTGCACATGCGTACATCGAGTAAAAAATAAATTTCTCAAAGTTTTTACGACGGTTGTCCCTTTGGTGCACTGGATATCGTGACGGATTGCTAGCGCAAGTGTTGCGGTTTCAATCTCCATAATTTCCCTTCTTTTTTTTAAATTCGATATTCTTTATTTTTAAATGTTATGTAATAAATACACAAGAACACTTTTTATTAAAAAAAGAAGAATGTTTTTGATTTACGTAACGAAAATGTCATATTCAAAATATATATGATATATCGGATTTTTTGTTACATCCCAAAAATCAGGTAAATAGATCAAGTAATGGCATTTGTATTGGGTTTACTCCTAAACTAATTAACCGATCATTATGAATAATTATTATGTGTATATGTTTCTTTATTGTTATGTCTTGGATTCACTCCTAAACTAATTGACGGATCATCATGAATTTTACATATATTTATATGATTATATATTTGTAAGCATTGGATCCAATCAAAAACTAATTAACTGATCATTATAGGATTTTAATTATGCGTATATCTTTATATCTATGAAAGTAAACGTGTCTGTGTGTGTGTCTGTGTGTGTGTCTGTGTGTGTGTACATTTCCCTACGTAATAACTCTGTCGTTTTTAAGTCTACAGACTCGAAATTTGATATACATGGTACTGAGATTTGAAAAAATCTTTGTGATTTGTTTTCGGCCAGAAATTTGGCTGTTAATGGGTCAAAGTTCAATAATTTGATCTTTGAGAACTTTACCAAACTCCTCCGACAATTTTGGGTCTAAACACTTGAAATTTTAGATATAGGTTCCTTGAATATGGATCTAACTTAATAACTTGATTTCAGCCCCAAATAATAATGTTAAGGGATCATAATCGGGGTCAAATTTTTTAAATAATTGACCTCTCGGTCTCTACCAAATTACTCAGACAATTTCTGATCTAAAGATTTGAAATTTTACATAAAGGTTATTCAAAGATAGGGCAAGCTTTTTAATCGGTTTGGGGTCGAAAATTTTTAGTTACCAATACATCAATGTATGTATGTATGTTTGTATTTCTGCCTAAAACTTTCGACAGAGGCGACGGATTTTACAAGATCAGTATCGTTTTGAAGTCCGACATTTCAGACGACAAATATCGAAAAATTAGCTAAAACATTAATATCTTCACCTTCAACTGGGCACTTTTCTGCAGAGGGGGTGTCGCTTTTTTCGCCGATATTTTTCAAAGACACCCTTTCCTTTCGATTGTCTAGCCTTAATTTAAACATAAGTCACTTTCGGTTTGGCGGTGATCGTAACAACAAAGACGTCTGGTTTTTTTTCTCGTTCTTTTTCTCCTTCGCGGTATGGGTTCGAGCCTGCCTTCTTATTAACACTTTTTTTTTTGGCTCAACATACACATCCAAATACCCGGGCAACGCCGGGCTGAAATGCTAGTAATTAAATAATTTGCTAAAACAATTAAAAAGTTTTCTTAAAATATAATCATTAATTATAAATCATAATTATAAATGATAAATATGAATTAAATGAAACGAATATACCTTAGCTTGAAACGTATCATGGAGATGGGAAGGTTACTGCTACTCTCTCTCTCTCTCTCTCTCTCTCTCTCTCTCTCTCTACCAAAAAAATTCTTTATAAACATTAAAAAAGAAAATTTAGCGTTGCTCTTAATCTCTATTCACTCGCTTCTCTTATTTTAATTGTTTTTTAAACGAATATGTTTAATCACGAAATAAGAGAAAAAAAAGTTTTTTAATATACATCGTCTGAAATCAAAACGTCATTTGGGGGCAGTCTAGTATATCCTTACTCATTATGATACTTCTCAACCATTAACTCCTCTTTTTGGTAGTGTTCGTTTGCCATTATCCTTTCAGTCATTGCACCCTATTTTGTGGTTCAGTGTCTGTAATTGGTTCATAGTGATATCAGCCTCTCATCCTAAGTAACATATGATATCAACCTCTCATCCTAAGTAACATATGATATCAGCCTCTCATCCTAAGTAACATATGATATCAGCCTCCCATCCTAAGTAACATATGATATCAGCCTCTCATCCTAAGTAACATATGATATCAACCTCTCATCCTAAGTAACATATGATATCAGCCTCTCATCCTAAGTAACATGATATCAGCCTCTCATCTTAAGTAACATATGATATCAACCTCTCATCCTAAGTAACATATGATATCAGCCTCCCATCCTAAGTAACATATGATATCAGCCTCTCATCCTAAGTAACATATGATATCAGCCTCTCATCCTAAGTAACATATGATATCAACCTCTCATCCTAAGTAACATATGATATCAGCCTCTCATCCTAAGTAACATATGATATCAGCCTCCCATCCTAAGTAACATATGATATCAGCCTCTCATCCTAAGTAACATATGATATCAACCTCTCATCCTAAGTAACATATGATATCAGCCTCTCATCCTAAGTAACATGATATCAGCCTCTCATCTTAAGTAACATATGATATCAACCTCTCATCCTAAGTAACATATGATATCAGCCTCTCATCCTAAGTAACATATGATATCAACCTCTCATCCTAAGTAACATATGATATCAGCCTCTCATCCTAAGTAACATATGATATCAGCCTCCCATCCTAAGTAACATATGATATCAGCCTCTCATCCTAAGTAACATATGATATCAACCTCTCATCCTAAGTAACATATGATATCAGCCTCTCATCCTAAGTAACATGATATCAGCCTCTCATCTTAAGTAACATATGATATCAACCTCTCATCCTAAGTAACATATGATATCAGCCTCCCATCCTAAGTAACATATGATATCAGCCTCCCATCCTAAGTAACATATGATATCAGCCTCTCATCCTAAGTAACATATGATATCAGCCTCCCATCCTAAGTAACATATGATATCAGCCTCCCATCCTAAGTAACATATGATATCAGCCTCCCATCCTAAGTAACATATGATATCAGCCTCCCATCCTAAGTAACATAGGAGTCCGGGGGATCGTACATTTGTAAGTCGCGTTATTAGGGGTTTCTAACTAGAACTAGAAACTAGCTAATAACTGTTTGTTGCCAAATGAATGGTGCGCTGAATACGGAGAGGCTGATATCGACATCTACCGCGGATATCGTTTGAGTGTAAAAGAACATCACTGCCATGAATAGCTACTGCCGCCTTCTTTATGATTAATCGAAATGTCGACAAGTAAAAGAAACTTCACAGGTGTCTTGCCGTTTCATCACTTGAAGCGCCAGCAAATACTGCAGCATAATAGTCCATTCAAATCTTTGTTACCTCTGGTCGCTACTGCTACTACAGCTTACTGCCGCTACTACAACTGCTATTTTCAGTTGTACGCCAACCAAAGCCTTTGACAAGGGAACACACGCATTACATTTCATCGTCCTCATTAGTATGCCTGACAAGCATCAAGATTCGACCGACTGCTTCCACAGAACCTGACCTCATCGTCTTTAGTGACAATTATATTAGCAGAAAGAGAAAGAGGCAGAGGGAGAGAATATAGTATATATAGAGAGAAAGAGGATGGAGGTTTTGTACTGGAAAATTCCAGTGATAATTGAACAAAGAGCATGCTTCATAATCTCGAATATGATGATGGAAAACTAAAATCATTACGACAAAACACCTGATTCCCCGAAGGGTCGTTTTCTCGGAAAATCAGTCAGACTAATTGAATGACAGATAACTTTTATAACAAATTAAACTTCTTCTTAACATCTTTATAAAGTTAGATATGTATATATATATGTGTGTGTGTGTGTGTGTGTGTGTGTGTGTGTGTGTGTGTGTGTGTGTGTGTGTGTGTGTGTGTGTGTGTGAAAATTAAGACACATCTGATTTTTGTGGGAATAATATGGACAAAATTTTTCATTTCAAAATTCAAATATATCATTTGAGACATTATCCAGAATCCAAATTTTGCAATGGATTTTGATAAAAATTGGAATCATAAGTCTAGTCTGTTTTTAGTGCCATAGTAAGACATAATTTTTATCTTCGGGGTACAAAACTCTTCAGTTCCAGGATTTAATTTTACTGCCTTTGGCAAGTGGAGTTCCGCTGATGTAACCTCTGACCTTCTTCAGGGGCATCTTTTCAAATTTGTCAACCTTCCAGTCAAAATAGTGAACTCGTATAGAAGTTCAAAGTAAACTTCGAATTAATCCACGGGGTAGATTGTTCTCGTTCTGTCGGCAGAATATAATATTCAAGATGAGATGTATTCACAAATAATTGAAATTATTAATTCTCATCTAAAAAAACTTCAAAACACAAAGTAGCAAAAAATAATATCAAAGAATAAAATGGACTCTCTTTGTTTCATTAATCAATCGATATTTTTCGCATCGCATCAAGATTTGAAATTTGATTAAATAAAATCTACAAAACTGATAAAAAGCATGAACATAACTTTCTCGAACTTCATAAATAACAATAAATTGCTATGAATTTTGGGTGCAATTAAACATCATTTTAAAATACTTGATTAATATGTAGTCTTATTTAAAGAAGCTGAGGGTCGGTGAAGCAAACTTCATGCATTAATATAATTGCCTCCTATCGAAGAAATATTGAAGAGATTCTTGCTAGTTTCAAGAAAGGTAAAGAAAAGGTGACTATTTCAAAAGTGGAGGGATGTAAATCTTTAGCCAATCTAACATTGGGTAAACTGTGTAGATACCAATAATCTAAGATAATCATAGCTTATCATGAGTTTTCCCAGAGGTAGGGAATTGAAATAAGAAAACAAAACAGTGATCATGTTAAAACGATCGTATATATGCGTGTTTACAAAATTGTAAAAGAGTATTCGTGTGTGAATGTTACTCTCTATCACTCTAACTATGGACCTTTTTTCCTCTTCTGCCATTTTTATTGGTAACTCTCTTTTACTCTGCTTTACTTCTTTCCGTCACATTTTCTTTTCTTTACTTTCTTTCTTTCGAGTTTTCCCTTGTGCTTTTTCCCTGTTCCGTTATCTGTTTCGCTCTTTACTTTCTCTTCCTCTACTTTTCGCCTCCTTTCTAATTTCGTTCTCATTCTTTCTTTCTCTTCTTCACCTTTCTCTACTCGTTTCCCTTCCACTCTTCACTCCTCTTTTTTTCTTTCTCTTTCATTTCTCTATCATCACACACACACACACGCACACACACACACACACACACATATATATATATATATATATATATATATATATATATATATATATATATATAAGTGAAAATGTCTGTGTCTGTCTGTGTACATTTTCCTACCAAATAACAATTTTCGGTCCACAGACTCGAGATTTGACATATGGGGTATTTAGATTTGGGAAAATCTTTTTGATTGATTTTCAGCAAGAAATTTAGCTGTTAATGGGTCAAAGTTCAACGATTTGACCTTAGAGGACTCTACCAAACTCCTCCGCCAATTTTGGGTCTAAATACTTGAAATTTTAGATAAAGGTTCTTTGGACATGGACCAAACTTTTTTAATTCGATTTGAGCCGAAAACAATAATTGTTTAGAGTCAAAATTGGTGTCAAATTTAAAAGAAAAATGATCTCTGCGGTATCTATGAAATTACTTATCCAATTTCTGGTCTAAGCATTTGAAATTTTACATAAAGGGTACTCAGACATGCAGCAAGCTTTTTAGTCGGTTTTTGGGCGAAAATCTGGCTGCCAAGAGGTCAAAGTTTAAAGAGTTTGCAGGCTCTAACAAATTCCTCTGCCAATTTTGGGTCTAAACACTTGAAATTTTTGATGTAGGTTACTTGGACATGGGTCAAACATTTTAATTCGACTTGAGCCCCAAACAATAAATGTTAAGGGGACAAAATTGGGGTCCAAGTTAAAAAAAGTTTTACCTCGCCTGTCTCTACCAACTTTTCTCTAATAAAGTTAAGGAAGCCTATTATATAAAAAAGCATTAAGGTACATATGCAGACTTTTTGATATATACATACGCACATAAAGTTATAAACAGTACATAGGGCCTAAGCAAAGCCGGGCTGAATATATATAGTATATATATAAAAGTGAAAATGTGTGTGTGTCTGTCTATGTGTGTACATTTCCCTACACAATAACTCTATAAATTTTCGATCTACAGACTCGAGATTTGACATATGGAGTATTGAGATTTGGGAAAATCTTTTTGATTGATTTTCAGCGAGAAATTTGGCTGTTAATTGGTCAAAGTTCAACGATTTGACCTTTGAGAACTTTACCAAACTTCTACGACATTTGAAATTTTAGATAAAGGTTCTTTGGACATGCATCAAACTTTTTAATTTGATTTGAGCCGAAAACAATACTAGCTAAGGGGTCGTGATATGGGGCAAATTTAACAAAAAATGTTACCTCTGCGGTCCCTACAAAATTAATTAGCCAAATTCTGGTCTAAATATTTGAAATTTTACATAAAGAGTATTCAGACATAGGGCAAGCTTTTTAATCGATTTTTGGCCGAAAGTTTGGGTGCGAAAGGGTCAAAGTTCAAAAGATTTGACCTTTGCGGTCTCTAGCAAACTATTCAGCCAATTTTGGGTTTAAACATTTGAAATTTTACATAAAGGGTATTCAGATATGCAGCAAACTTTTTAATCAGTTTTGGGGCGAAAGATTTGCTGCTAAGAGGTCAATGTGTAAATAGTTTACGTTTGCAGACTCTACCAAACTCCTCCGCCAATTTTCGGTCTAAACACTTGAAATTTTAGATGTAGGTTATCTGGATATGGGTCAAACATTTTAATTTGATTTGAGCCCAAAACAATAAATATTAAGGGGTCAAAATTGAGGTCAAATTTTAAAAAGATTTACTTCTGCAGTCTCTTCTAACTTTTCTCTATAGTAGTTAAGGAAGTCTATTATATAGAAAAGTATTACCATGCATATTCACACTTTTTAATATATACATATGCACATAAAGTTATGAACAGTACATAGGGCCCAAGCAAAGCCGGACGAAACTGCTAAAAATGAAAATGTCTCTTTGTGTCTGTCTGTGTACATTTCCCTACCAAATAACTCTGTCAATTTTCGGTCTACAGACTCAAGATTTGACATAAGGAGAATATGTATGGAAAATCTACTTAATCGGTTTTCGGACATAAATTTTGCTGTCAAGGAGACAACGTTTATAGAGTTAGCCTTTGAAAACTCTACCAAACTTTTTAATTTGATTTGAGCCCAAAACAATAAATGCTAAGGGACAAAATTGGGGCTAAAAGAAATTGACCTCTGCGGTCTCTATCAAATTACTCAGCCAATTTCAGGTCTAAATATTTTAAATTTTGCATAAAGTGTATTCAAAAATAGAGTAAGCTTTCTAATCGTTTTGGGTCGAAAATTTGAGCTGCGAAGAGATCAAAGTTCTAAAGATTTGACCTTTGTGGTGTCTAGAAAACTACTCAGCCAATTTTGGGTTTAAACATTTGAAATTCATAGATAATGGGTTTCAGACATGCGGAAAGCATTTTAATCAGTTTTGGGGCGAAAATTTGGCTGCTAAAAGATCAAATTTAAAAGAGTTTACCTTTTAAGATACTACCAAATTTCTCTGCCAATTCTTGGTCTAAACGCTTGAAATTTTAGATGTAGGTAACTTGGACATGAGTAAAATTTGGTATTTTGATTTGAGATCAAAATAATAAATGTTATTGGGTCAAAATTGGGGTCAAAGTTTTAAAAAAATTGACCTTTTTGTCTAAATATTTGAAATCTTACATAAAATGTATTCACACGTAGGCCAAGCTATGAACAGTACATAGGGTCCGAGCAAAGCCAGGCTGAACTGCTATTATTAAAATAAATTAAGTCGTATTCACGATATGCATCATATATGATGTCATCTGCTATATATATATATATATATTAGTGTGTGCATGTGTGTATATATAAATGCACACACACACACATATATATATATGATTTTCAGAATGTGAAAGATTGTATATAATAAATTCCACAGCCAAACAACGTCGCAGCTCACAAGAGCAATGACAGTCAACGAACCGGAAGTCCAAGACTCGAGTTTCGCCCTCATTTGGACTCATCAGTTAGACACATCCGAACTCAGGATTCGAAACCCGAGCCTCTTGCATGCGAGGCAAGCACTCTACCAACTGAGCAGTGGACATTTATGTTACTTCGAAACTCTTCTTCTATTCATTTGATCGTTTGCCTGTGACCGATCGCAAAAGAACAAATTTCCGCGGTTTTAGTTGTAAATGCTTGAATCCTCATATCTATTGAAAGCACACTTACTGGTGCAATTTAGGAGTTTAAAATTTTAAATGGTTTTGAGTATATTTAAAATAGGATCGTTTTGAGTTTTAAATAGCATTCTTTGCGCTGTCAGACCAATGTTTGGAATAACATTCTCTTTTCCCTGCTAAACCAAATTTTGAAATAGCATCGTCTTCGCTCTGTCATGTCAAAGTTTGAAATGGCATTGACTTCCTTCTGAGATGCAAAATTTGTATCATTTTTTTCAGTTTGTCATACTCAGTATGGAATCGCATTTTCGATGTGTACATATGTAAGAAATCTTAGTTGCCGTCTGTTGGTTTATTACGCTAAAGATTAAAAATGTTTAACGCAAATAAGGATTCTCAAGAATATTTTTTGTTTTTATCAAAATGTATCTCGAATTGTATTTTTATTGAAACGTAAGCGCAAAATAATCCGTGATTCTCACAAATGAGAATGAAAAATTAATCGCAAAATGACTGCATTCAATGATTGAAAATATAAAAAGAAAATATGAAAGAAAATATACATGTTAATTGCTACCAGTATTTTGTTTGATGCTCCTCCCCTCACCATGACGGCAACGCGTAAACATTAGCTCGTCGCATCACCGCCAGTGAGATATGCTGCACGAGGCATTTTGTCAGCTTGCAGAAGAATTCGGACATTGTTCCGGAAAGAAGCAATGAAAACATAGCACAAACCAATTATATTTGCGATTCCATAATTATATAAGAACAATTTCTCGCTTAAAAAAATAGTTTAATTAGAATCAACTAGACCTTGCCATATGCAACCTCTTGTGGGGATGGAACTAAATAGAAAGTCTCTTACATGAGGTCCTGGATATGACCTTAAACTATATCCAGTGGTGAGGCCCCAGCTTGCGGGCTTTGGGGAATGTGGAGCCACCCTTTAATTGCCATTCCTCCCAAGTCCACTCTGACCCGGAGTGGTAGTACCTGTTAGAGTCCCAACTATGGGTTAAATAGAAACCGACTTGAAAACAACAACTACATTCTATTAAAAATTTGTCTTCAAAATCTTTGGATTCGACATTAAATAACTTGAAAAGGATTGATATGCCGTAAAACAAAAACAACCAACCAACCTCTTACATGAAGAAGGGCTTTTAGATTTACTCGGAACCATTATTGATTTAAATGACTTTGCAAGATTGCTATTTTACAAAATGTGTCTCTGTGTCCATAAACATAAGAAACAGAAATGTCAAAAGAATTTTCCTATTCTGCGACTAATAATCTGACCGGGAGAATTTTTGAAAAAATAAAATCGGCAGTTTTAATTTAAGTTGTTTTTATGTTTTTCTATCGATCTCAATTTATCTTTCAGTTATGAGGAATTCAATTCCCAAATATCATCAATATCGCAAGTGGATCCAGTTGAAAGCTCACAGATATCGTCTAATCGTTCAAGGCCCCGCATTAAACGCTGTAACACGAAAGATGTTAGCACTGACGGACTTACGGCCTCTCTCTTTGTGTGTATATCGTTCTCTCCCTTTCTGTTTCTATATCACCGCCTTCTTTCTCTCTCTCCATCTCTCTGTCTTTCCAGCTCTCTGTCTGTCTGTCTAGTAAAGGAAATTAAAAAAGCACAATCGTATGGATGGCGAGGCTTTTACAGCCAACGGATATGGAAAATATCGACCAGATCAAAACTGCAAATATAACAAAGATGGAGACAAAGCGTTTAAAAATATTCAATAATGGAAATACTTCAAGTTTAAATGTCGAACAAAATCTCACTGAGAACCTTGACAAATGACGGACAGCATCTAATGAATTTTATATAATCGATATGTATTAATTCAAGGGTTCAATCGTTGAGCTCGCTATATTAATAAAGATTAGTTTTTCAATAATCACTTTGGCAATATATATATATATACATATATATATGTGTGTGTGTGTGTGTGTGTGTGTGTGTGTGTGTTTTCATGTACATACACATACGTGTGTTGTCATTTGCGTAGAGGTCTTTTACATAAAAGGCAATATAATGAAACATGTCTACGCCTGCGTGGGCCAGACAATACGAGCTGATTACTAAACATATGGACGAAACATAAGGTGGAGTATGATGATTTGTGTTTGAAGGGCAAACTATAATTCATTAACACCGTAATTAATTCTGCAAGATAAAGAGAAGATATAAATATATACTGAACTCTGTCGACTTTGAAAGCTTGTCATCTTAAATGGGTTGAGAATGATTATAAGGCATCAGACTTTGAATCTTCTACCGTTTTCGAACCTAATCACATTACACCTACTTTACGAAACATCATAATCCGAGAAAACAACATTTAGTTAGATAATATTTTTCAAAATAAACATTATGCTCTCCGTTTCCCTTTTACACTCTTGTAGACAAAAAATAATGGTTCCTTTCCTCTTTTCCTCGCTGATCTGTTCGAATGGCGTAGAATGCTAAGTAGATCCATCTATCTACTTAATATACTTTTTATCTCCTTCTCCCACTCTCCCTCTCCTCCCCTCTCTCTCTACATATATATATATATATATATATATATATATATATATAGACAATCAAGCAAAAAATACTTAAGCAAAATTCATCTCAAAGAAGCAAAACTAAAGCTATGTAGGGAAGACAACCGTAGCAGCAAAACCGACAAACGTAGGGGAGACAACCAAAGCAGCAAAACTAAAGCTAGCCTGCCAGACACTATATATACAAACGTAAGCAAATTTTGGAATATTTTATTAGTTTGAAAATATAGGTTCATTTTTACCAATTGTCATCAAATTTTAACCATAGAATAGTATTATAATCTTCAAAAAGCCTACAAATTTTCATATAGTTTCGTCCCATAAAACCAAGGATATAAGCATTTGAATATTACATTTGGCTGAGTTGGTTGGTTCGTTGTTTTTGTTTTACGGCATATCAACCGTTTTCGGGTTATTTAATGCCGAATCCAAAGATTTTGAAGAATTTTTTTTAAATAGAATATATTTGTTGTTTTCACCTCGGTTTCTACTAACTCATAGTTGGGACCCTAACAGGTACTACCACTCCGGGTCAGAGTGGACCTGGGAGCAATGGTAATTAAAGGGTTGCTCCACACTCCCCAAAAACCACAAGCTGGGGCCTCACCACTGGATATAGTTTTAGGTCATATCCAGGACCCCCATTGAGGGACTTTTACCCTCTGCAGGGGGCGGGGGGCAGTCGGCATATTCTAATGCCCCATCGACAGGGCCTCCTCAGTAGGAGATGGAGAGAACACATTTGGCTAAGAGTATATATATAAGATGGTGTATATATATATATATATATATATATATATATATATATATATATATATATATATATACCATCTTTCTTCCATTCGAAATATCGGCGACTATTGATCAGAATTAAACAATTGAAAGTTCGTTGGAAAGCTAATGACATTAATTGTGTAGTGGGCTATGTGACATTTTCCCTTAAGATAGCACATTATTGTTTTAAAAAATGAGAGATAACTTTTCTATATTGATTTAACGTAAAATGAGCACCCACTTTATGGCCACATTTTTGGGGAGTCTGCCATTTATTTTAGGGATGGTGTTTATTGTGGCCTGGTAGACTAACATAAAACCTATCTTAAAAAAACTTGTTTTCTAATAGGTTTTCAGGTGTGCTGAAAATGAATATCGCATTTAAAATTTCCGCAAATAAGTATTTTCGTGTATTAAGCAGAAATATGCGCGCTTGCCCATACCACAATGGACACCACTTATAACATAAAGAAATACATTGCTTAATACCCGGAAAATACATATTTGCGGAAATTTAAATGTGATATTCATTTCAGCACACCCAAAAACCTATAGAAAAAAAAGCACCTTTATGTTAGTCTAGAAGACCATAATTACCAAATTAGCACCACCCCCCAAAAAACAGACCCCCACCCGAAAAAAGGTGGTAAAAGTGGATGTTCATTTTACGTTAAATTAATATAGAAAAGTACCCAACTTTTTAAAACTATAATTTATTCATATCTTTGAATAACTTGTTTCCTGGGATTTTAATAATTATTTTCGTTTTCAGCACCCTCGAAAACCTTTAATGGTAATTTTAATGGAGTTTTTGTGTGGAAAGATACTGCACTTTAACAATATTTCAATCATAGTCATTTGTTTTCCTCATTTTGCATATGAATTACAACTATCTGATATTTTCCCCAAACCTTTGGCCTTGATAAAGAGGAGACTAAAACTTGCTGCTACGGTTTCAAATGATCTGAAATAACAGCAAGGGGAGATTTTATTCCAAATATTTCTCATATGTTATATCTCCATTATTTGATTTCCATACATAAAGTAAATTTCACAGATACACTGTGAAATTTACACAAATGTTTAATTCATACTGAAGATATTCATAGTCGTACCCTATTTCCAGAAGATGGGATATATATATATATATATATATATATATATATATATATATATATATATATATATATATATATATATATATATATATGTATATATATGTACATACAGGTATATGTTTGTGTATGTATATGTATGTGCATATAAATGTATAAAATAATCTTAAAAAAAGGGTTTCGTATCTGTTTCGAAATACGGTTGAAGTTGGAAGCGACGTTTTGTTTCGAACGAAAAAAAAAGCCGTTGACTTACGAAGTTTTTTTTTTTTTTTTTTTTTTACAGCGTCTCTCCTCATAACGTTTTATATCCTTTGGATTTTTGTTCTCTCTTGGAATAAATATTGTCGTTGGAATTCAAAATATTCGACAGTTAAATGCGCGTTTATTTATATTTAGTTACTGTTCAATTTTTAATGCTTCTTTCATATGTATATATGTATTGTGTCCATGTGCGTTTTTGTGTAGTTTTATGCATATGTAGTTTAAGACTGACGTGGCACCTTCTAATTGGCTACACCTTCTTCTCCTCCCTCTTCTCTTCTTCCTCTCCCGAAGATCGAAGGCTCGGTCGAAAATATGTACTTTTAAGAAAAGTTTTTTTTTTTAATTTTTTTCATAATGATATTTGTATTAATTACTGCACGTCACCAATAGAGAACGAAAAGAATTAGAAACTCTATACATTTCGTATTCATTTTACACACACACACACACACATACACACACACACACATACACACACACACACATATATATATATATATATATATATATATATATATATATATATATATATATATATATATATAGGTTCACTATATGGCATATCGCGGACGCTTCCATTGTCAGTAACAGCAGGAACCTACAGTAAAATTCTAAGTACTTACTATAATTATTTCTTATTAACATGACCCTTTATTTGTACACGAGCTATTATAAAGTAACTGAAATACCCTCTTTTGATTCTCTTAAATAATAGAGAAACAACGCAATTAGCCTGATGATTTCCATAGGAATGAAACATAAATGTTTCTGTGTAACTTTAAATACTTATACAGTTATACTATTAATCTGTGTTCAATGCGGTTTACCATACTAGCTATCTAAAGTAAAACTAACAATAAATTAAGGAAATTTCTTCACTAGCATTACTACCTCCTCAGCAAAAAATACTCATAATTGTCTGTTCGTTAGCAAAATCTTCCATCTATAATATAAATCTCACCTGTCTGTTTAAATGTTTGCATGTATGTATGTATGTATGCATGTATGTATGTATGTATGCCTTAAACTTTCGACAGATGCAACAGATTTTCACGAGATTGGTATTTTTAAGCTCGACGTCTCAGAGGAGCTTAATATAGAAAAATTGATCAAAAACATTAATTCCTTCAGCCTCAACTGGGCAGTTTTCTACCAGGAGGGGTCGATTTTTTTCGAGCCATTTTTGCAAGTCATCGTACCGGTTGAATTGACTTTGCCTAATTTTAACGTTCCATTCTTCTAGTCACGTCATTGAGTAGCGGTAAGGCGTCAGGTTTTCTTTCTTTTTTTCCGGCTTCGCGTCACGAGTTCGAGTCTGCCTACCTTCTACAACTTTTTTTTTTTTTGCTCAGCAGACACCTCCAAACACCCAGGCAACGCCGGGCACTCAGGCTAGTTATATATACAAGCAAAAATATACGCCCGGATTGGAGAGCATTACCACTAGTAATAATCATGAATAAGAAGATTGTCAAGATTTTATCTGGTGTTTCTCGATGTATTCAGTTTTCAGGAGAGTATCAAATACAACTTTACATTTGAACGCAACTTCAAATTGTTCAAGAAAGCTAACGGTATTTTGCAAATATATTTGGCATGGTGTCAGTGTGACATGATATTTTTGTTCTAATAAGTGTATCTTGGCTTTCTTTTCCTTGTTGCTGTTGTTATTGTTGTTGTTGCTGTTGTTGTTGTTGTTGTTGTTGTTGTCGTTGTTGTTTATATGTGTGTATGCGCGCGCATTTATGTATTTGTTTTCGAAAGTCGATAAAGTACAAATAGAAACACTTTGATGCATACAAAACGGAAAGATGCCAGCTATTAGTTTATGTATAACTGTTTTTTTTTTTTTTTTTTTTACAAAGGCATCACCACATTATCAAGGCCCAGAGGCCACTCAAGGATAAGGGTTAAAGAGTGTACAGTAGAAATTGGTCAATATAGTAATCATTAGTAATGAAAATTTGGTAAATTTAATAACTCATATGGAACGGCTCATCAAGAACTTATTTACTTTAGACTTGAACACAACCATATTGTAGTCAGCCGGAAAGCAGGAAAACGGAAGACAATTCCACAGGCGTGCAGTTCTAAGAAAGAAGCTTTGTTCATGGAATCTACGTTTAGGTTTAGGCACAGATAAAGAGTGGGGGAAATTATTGATAGTGTTTACAGCTAGACGAGTGTTTCTTGTGAAAGTTTGGCGAGGGGGGACCATAGATTGAAGCTCAGTTGAACAATTTCCATGAAAATAACGATACATCAGAGACAAACTCGCAACATCTCTTCTGTGAGATAGAGGTTGCAAGGAGGAGAAAAGGACATCTCCTACGAGGCTACGAAGTCTATTTTGAACTCTATCAAGGCAGGACAAGTCCTTTTTAGCAGCTCCTGCCCAGATGTGGCAACAGTATTCCATCCTTGGACGTACCTGGCTCTTATATAGATAGAGAATAGCATCAGCAGTGAGATATCTACTGGATCGATAGAAAGATCCCACCATTTTTCCAGCGGCCTTGGCAGCAGATTTGATATACGTGTTCCATTTAAGATCAGGAGTAATGGTCAAGCCCAGAAGCTTGTCAAAACTTGAGGCCTCCTGAAGACGAGAGCCATTCATTTCAATTGATGACAAATGTGGATTAGAATGTTGATGATGTAAAGAGAAAAGCTTGGTTTTAGATGCATTAAAAGTAACCAGCCACTCCTTTCCCCATTGCACTACGTGCTCAAGATCAGAGGAGAGAGAATTGGAGAGAACTTGGTCGTTTACTGTCTTAGATGTGCTACCATAAATGGTAGTGTCGTCAGCATAAATGTCTACAAATGATGTAAGGATATGATTTGGAAGATCATTAATGTAGATCAGGAAAAGAGTTGGGCCCAGTATGGATCCCTGAGGGACACCGGCATTAATACTGTGAGCTTCTGATTTTTGCCCCTCAACTACTACTCTTATGAACCTATCAGAAAGAAATGATTTAATAATTGAGAAGACTTTTCCAGCTATACCATAGCTAGCGATCTTATGAAGTAAACTTTTATGCCATACCCTATCAAAGGCTTTAGATATGTCAAGAGCAATTGCCCTAGAAAGATTGCCACCGTCGAGAGATTTGCTAATCCTATGCGATATAACTGTAAGGACATCTGCTGTAGATCTAGCAGAACGGAAACCATATTGAGTGTCACTAAGAAGGTTATTTTTGTTGAGATGTTTGATTACTTCTGTATTTAACACAGATTCTAGCAACTTACTCATGACGCACAGGAGACTTATTGGCCTGTACTGAGAGGGGGATGAGCGATCACCTGAATTCTTAAATACAGGGCATACTGATGAGATTTTCCAGGGAGATGGGAAACTATTCTCCTTAAGACAACGTTTAAACAGTTTTGTAAGTATGGGCGCTAATTCAGGTTGAAGTTTTTTGAGTACTATAATTGGAATACCATCAGGGCCAGTTGCTTTACTCGAATCAAGGTTTTTGATTAGCTTCGCAACATCACGTACAGATATACGTATATCACATAGCGTGTTTTCTGATACAGGAGGAAATATTGGGGGTTGGCGGTCTTGGTCGCACAGGGTAGAATTAGCTGCAAAGTTCTTGACAAAGAGTTTGGCTTTGTTTGATGCTGACGAGATTACCTCAGGTCCATTGATAATAGTTGGGATGGAGCACACGCTTCTGTTCAGGATTCTGTTTGCTATTTGCCAAAACTGGTGGGAACCAAGCCGCTGCTCAGCTACTTTGGACTTAACAGATTGAGCATACAACACTCTTGCGTTCCTTATTACTTTCTTACAATGGTTGCTGGCAGTCCTGAAAACGGCTTTAGTTTTCATACATCTATTACGTTTGAAGCAGTGGAAAAAGTGATTTCTGTGCGCAATGGCAGCAGCACATTCTGGAGAGAACCATGGCTGGCTGTTAGGTTTTTGCTGAAACTTTTTAGAGGGTATGAAATGGTCAATACCTACAATTAACCATTCAGTTAGGTCTAATACTATAGAGGACACATCCTTTTTAAACATGGAATGCAGAGGTAGATCAGATATAAATGTACGGAAGCTATCCCAGTCAGCCTTAGTGTATCGATATACTGTACGATAAAGAGGTACGTCTGGGGACTTATTACATTTCATTTTTATCTTAATTGATACAACAGAGTGGTCGGAAGATCCAAGAGGCGACAGAACAGAAGCTGAACATAGTTCAGGGCAAGTTGTGAGAAAAAGGTCTAGTAGGCTCGCATACTGGCCGTCATTATCGGGCACACGGGTAGGTTCCTGAACAATCTGAGTGAGGTCATAGGCAATGGAGAAATCATGACACAACCTCCCCTCATCATCGGTCTTGTTTGAGTGGGTCAACGATTCGACGTTGTGAACATTGAAGTCTCCACATACGTGAATGTTAGCTGAAGGATAAGTAGAAAGGACTTGGTCAATTTTCTCAGATATGCTTTGAACGATAGTAACTCCGCTGTTGTGGGGGCGATAGAGAGTAAATATAAATGCAGTAGTATGAGCTAAAGCAACCCGGAAGCACATATAGGGTAAGTTAGGATCTTCCCTGGAGATGTCCCTCCCACATGGAAAGCTATCTTTAATATAGGCACATATTCCATGCCCATGGCGATCTTGGGGGTCAGATTTAGAAGTTAAGTTAGAGTATCCTGAAATTGCAAACTCATCTAGGGAAATAGCCTGTCCAATGCCAGTTTCACTTAAAAATAAAAGGTCTGGTTTAGTCTCCTGTAATTGGGTTTCAACCTCTGGAAGGTTAGAACGAAGACCCCTGATGTTGGAGAAGGAGACATGGTAGTAGGGGTCTACGTTGGAAGTTGTAGAACCGGGTTTAATCGTGTATTTTTTCTTGAAACTTGTCATGATGAAATTTTGGAATTTGTGGACTAGGTCGACAGATTTACTTAGAGCAGGACAGAGAGGGGAAATTAAGAGAGAAAAAGAAACGAAGATTTTTTTTTTATTATTTGTAGCTAATGATAAGGTAAAGCCGTAACAATTACCCACTAGTATGGCATCGAGAGGCCCCACCAGAAGCTACTGCATGGTCCAGAATCCATTCACCAAATGGCAATACAGCAGCCCCAGTACTTTGCACCTGCTGATAGGACAGCCTCCTTAGTGGTTAATCCAAGGTTCGGGTCCTTGACTATCAGGCGGATAACGTCAGCCCAGACAAAACGTTTACCTCCAGCACCCTTACTAGTGACATGGCTACAAGGATAGACATAGAAACAGAAAATTTCCGCCATCTCAGCCAACTGTTCGCAAAAATACTGCCAACCTAGAAAACAGCTTTTTCTTCTCCCTTTGTCCGAAAAATCACTCATTTAAAAAATGAGGACTGAGGGACAAATAAGAAGAAGCGAGAGTAACAGGAGCTGCCGATAACGCATCCACAATGCGTTTTCTACTCTCCATTAAAAAAAAAAAAAAAAAAAAAAAAACTATTAAGTATTGTACTTAATAAAAGTCCAACAGACGTGTTTAAGGGAAAGTATGGTGATAGATTCCCCTCACACGAACTAAAAATGAGTATAATTCGTAATTTTTGCTATCAACTCGGTAGATAAATAAACATATGTACGAGGAAAAAAAAAAGCTAGCATTTAATAAAACAGAAATACACAAATTAAATACTGAAATAAAATGGAGTTGTTAATATTTTAAATCTAAAATAAGAAGCATGATTGAAATCACTTATCTCAACAAAAACAATTCCGTCTCCAAATTGCAAACTGCATTGAAAGAAATTCAGTTAGTAGCGTTCAAAACATTTTTTTTTTAAATTAGCCGTTAAAAGAAAATCGTGATTTTATTCTGAACTTAAGCTAGTAACGTTTTAAGAAGCTTACGATATAAAAGAAAAGGCTGATGGGGGGGTTCTTCCGAAAGTAAGTTGGTGCCGTTATAAGTAATTTCGAGGTAAGATGGAAGCCGGTATTGGACTAGAAAAAAGCTAGCATTTAATAAAACAGAAATACACAAATTAAATACTGAAATAAAATGGAGTTGTTAATATTTTAAATCTAAAATAAAAGGCATGATTGAAATCACTTATCTCAACAAAAACAATTCCGTCTCCAAATTGCAAACTGCATTGAAAGAAATTCAGTTAGTAGCGTTCAAAACATTTTTTTTGAAATTAGCCGTTAAAAGAAAATCGTGATTTTATTCTGAACTTAAGCTAGTAACGTTTTAAGAAGCTTACGATATAAAAGAAAAGGCTGATGGGGGGGTTCTTCCGAAAGTAAGTTGGTGCCGTTATAAGTAATTTCGAGGTAAGATGGAAGCCGGTATTGGACTAGAAAAAAGCTAGCATTTAATAAAACAGAAATACACAAATTAAATACTGAAATAAAATGGAATTGTTAATATTTTAAATCTAAAATAAAAAGCATGATTGAAATCACTTATCTCAACAAAAACAATTCCGTCTCCAAATTGCAAACTGCATTGAAAGAAATTCAGTTAGTAGCGTTCAAAACATTTTTTTTTTTAATTAGCCGTTAAAAGAAAATCGTGATTTTATTCTGAACTTAAACTAGTAACGTTTTAAGAAGCTTACGATATAAAAGAAAAGGCTGATGGGGGGGTTCTTCCGAAAGTAAGTTGGTGCCGTTATAAGTAATTTCGAGGTAAGATGGAAGCCGGTATTGGACTAGAAAAAAGCTAGCATTTAATAAAACAGAAATACACAAATTAAATACTGAAATAAAATGGAGTTGTTAATATTTTAAATCTAAAATAAAAAGCATGATTGAAATCACTTATCTCAACAAAAACAATTCCGTCTCCAAATTGCAAACTGCATTGAAAGAAATTCAGTTAGTAGCGTTCAAAACATTTTTTTTTTTAATTAGCCGTTAAAAGAAAATCGTGATTTTATTCTGAACTTAAACTAGTAACGTTTTAAGAAGCTTACGATATAAAAGAAAAGGCTGATGGGGGGGGTTCTTCCGAAAGTAAGTTGGTGCCGTTATATGTAAATTTCGTTAATGTTTGTACTTCTGATATCTCGTTAATGACAAGTAGTGTTACTTTCAGATAAAATAATAGTGTAAAATATTTGCTAAGAAAAGAAATGGTATTTTTATCAGTTCCGCGGGAGCACCATGAATTTAATAATTATTATGTTTTTGAATTTCTGATAAGCAGTCGATGATTTTCCTTGTTTTGGGTTTTAGGAATAGTTCTGTGGTTTGACTTATATAGATGACTCCCATTTTGTATATTTCAGTGAACGGCTGATAAAAATTTTAAGATTTAGATGGTATTCCTAGGAGTTAAACCTCTTTGAGGTCGAACATCTATGATAGCATTGTACCGTTGTCACTTGGAATACGAAAGAAGGGGATGCTGTACTATCAGAAATAGGAGCTGTTTCTTTTGATAGCGTTTCTTGTGGATAGTCATACACGTTCCTTCATTAGCTGCCATTTCATTATTAATGTTCAATATATATATATATATATATATATATATATATATATATATATATATGTAGAGAGAGAGAGGGAGAGAGAGAGAGAGAGAGAGAGAGAGAGAGAGGGGGTTACTGAGATATTATGTATGGTTCAGTTTTTTTTTAAATTCTACCGTGTTTCATTTCTTCGTTTCTTCTTCTTTGACGCGTATCTGTTTCTCCCCCCATCATTTTCATACCTATATATTTTTAGACAGTTACAATCTCCTGCTTGTAAAATCCCCGTTACCTGCTGACCTGTCTGTTGAATTCATTTTGTTTCTATCGATTTTGATGTGGAAATAAAAATGTGCACATTAACCACACCGATATCCATTGATCAATAGATACCTGCATATCGATTAAATATGGGAGGTTTTTTATTTTTTTTTTTTTTCATTCTTGATTTGGTTAGTAAATTAACTTAAATAGCTTGAAACCAAGAATTCCTTCGTATGAAACTATTCACATGCACGAATACATGGTGCCCAATCGACCAAATGGACACTCGCGAGAACTATGAAATCGTCGTATCGAGTTCAAATCATCTTTGATTCATTGTGCAAATTTTATGCGCTAATTAAACACGTTTGAAATTTGTATTCCAGTTGTTGGTAAAAACAACAACTCATGTTGTATCGTCTATAACGAATCGTTATAGATAAGAATTGTTTTAACGTAACAATAACAGATACGTGTAGATGCACATAAGAATTGCTACGTTATAGATATTTTATTTTTATTAAAAACTCTCAATTTATGTAAACTAATCTTGAAAGAACAAGATTTCAAAACGAGAAAACAACCATTATTATATGGTTGTAATATCCATTTGATATCTGTATAAAAAAACGAAAATGTCAATAAAATAGTTCTCCTTCATTTTAAGCCACAACTAGTCCAAATCTAGGTGATACTTGAAAGAACTTCAGAGAATTTGCCACAAAGCATTCCAGAAATGTAGCAACTGTTGACAAAATAAATTTGCTCTTCAAACCTGATTGCTCCGACTATTTTACTTAGGTTATATATTTCATTTCCGATTATGCTACTAGTGTTCGTTGATTACAAGTTGCTTTATATGTTTTTATATTTCGTCAAAGATATCTCCTCGGCCTCTCCGATGCAACAGACAACAGGGTGGAACGATAAATTTGTCGCCCTCAAGAAAACAACACTACAGCTTTATTTTGAACTTTTATTAAAAATCAGCTAACTTGATTTTCTAGTATAGCTGAGATCTATTTAATGTAGCCGCATCCAGCCTCAATCACCGCCTTGATACGGGTCCGGAACTGGGAGCATGCCTTTTCCACAAGCGTCGACGGAGTTCGGCGGATGCTGGCGATCAAGCTGGCTTTGGTGTTTGGAGAGGTCATGTTGGTGGTTTTCTACGTATGACCAAACGAAGTAGTCGAGCGGGTTCAGGTTCGGAGAGGAGGGTGACCAGTAAGAGAAGCATACAAAGTCGTAGCACTTCTTCCGAAGCTAAGCCTGGATCTCTTTGGACGTAGGCCGGCCCAGAGTCCCGCTGCCACACCCAGGGTTTGCTAGCGGTGACTAGATTGCACCAAAGGATTATCACACATCCAGGTACACTTTAGTGTTGACTTGCAAGCCGACTTCGAAGATGTGAGGTGGCATGATGTGGCTCTCACTTGAAACCACATAAAAGACCATAATCGTGGCCGTAAATTTCATTGAGCTGTGCCACCAAGCGTTAAAACGTCCAGATTTGCATTTTGAGGGTGCTCACAATGGTCCTGTTGTCACTTTGATCGGTAAGGGGCATGAGTTGTACTGTAGCGCATCTCTGATCTCGCTTGTTGAACATTGTGTAACTTTCAGACTTCAATCGCTCTTGAGATTTGTACACAACTGACCAACTAGTAGATGGTCTGCAACAAAAGGAAAACCGGTTTCTATCAAACAGAAATGGAATCATGTTGTCTTTTTTAGGACAACAAGTTTATTGTAGCAAAATCCAGTCATTCCTATATGTCCCTTATAAGTTGTGCTCTCCGACATACCTACATTGTAGTGTTTTAGCTGATATATTGGATCCATTTAAGTTGATGTTTTTATGATCTAATAATTTTGGTGACCAGCAATGTTCTTGTAGATTTTCAGAAAGAAACAATAAAATCAGTTGCACTTTGTAGACTAACAGACGCCTTCAGTGTAGTTAGAAAATTGTAATGAGAACCTCCGTTCCCATTACAATTTTCTAATTATTTGTTAATTGCTAAAATAAAGTCAAACGTTGTCTTTACTGATGTCCGGTACAAACCCAGATACAAAGTTATTTAAAAAAAACGCAAAATTAGATTCGTAGTATTTTTTCCGAAAACATTGTATTCCTTTGGTATAGTGCATGTTTAAATAGCATCACAGAAGTTTTTTATCACTTTCATCAAAGACAGAGAGTAAAAAGAAATTCCTATTATTAAGATTTCAAAAAATTGAAGGTATCTGAATGTTGACCTTTTTATCCCCTTTGCATAAATCTATACTTAACGAAATATAACCCAGGACTAGTAGCTATGTGCCAACATTCATGATTACATATTGATTAGTTTCGGAGTGAATATAGTAAATATATATAAACATCCCAAATATATAAACATTCCAACTGTATGGAGATATATAGACCAATTAGATTTCAGGCACCCTAGAATTAAAGAAATATTAAACGTACGAATTTGGGTCTACATCGGTTTAAAATTTGTGCGCGCAAAAAAACAGATAATAACCTTTTTTAAACTTAAACTATTCTAAATTGTTTGGTCTTTCGTCACATAGTCAGTTTTTAATATACGGAAATATTTTTTTAAGAAAAATAATATTTGATAAATACTATATATATATATATATATATATATATATATATATATATATATATATATATATATATATATATAGTATTTATAAAATAAGAAAATGACAATATAAAATATATACTGATGCATACAAATTTATTCATTTATTCACTAAAGATGATATATTAATTAGGAGTGAAAGATAAGTAAGTAAATGTATTTAGAAGCCTAATGTTAAGATAACAAAAAATGCTAGATAACATAATAGGGATGCGACGTCTAGCGATAGTTACATTAGGAGTGAAATAATTGTGCAGTTAGTATATATTTTACTCATCATCACTTATAAAATTCTCCCCAATACGCCTAAGACAGCTTTTACTCATAATCCCTTTATTTTCTTTACTTTAAGTCTAAATTAAAATTTTTCTTTAATCGCCGCTCCCTTCCCCCACAATTGCATCTTAATATCTGGTCTCCCCTCTAGAATGTAACTTTCCCATACAAATAGACCCTATAATTGCCATTTCCTTATAGAAATTCAACATATTTTCATAAAGTTAGCGCATTTTAACTTGATATTTTTTATTAATACTGCAGAGGTTAGGGTTAGTTTTAAGTGAACAGGCCAAAACTTTAAGATCTATCGCCTTCTCTTACTAGTGGCTTTTAGTACATATACTCCCCCCTACACCCTCATCACTTTATTCTACATCTTAACTTAGCTACTGATATTTTATAATCCTGTGTCTTTTCAACACGGCTCACCAACTAATAATCCTCTTTTGCTTCTGTTCCAAACTGTATTACAATTACATTCTTAACATTTTGGTATCCACGTGTCTATAACCAAGGATTACTCCTAGAAGTAATTATAATTTTACTTGGATTTGGGGGGATACACGAACTGATACCAACATCATCAACTAAGGACCAACGTATTTTAACTGGATATGAGAAAAATAGAATCACACACAACATACTGGAATTAATAACCGTTCCAAACCATTTTCTACTCAAAAAGTGAAGTAATATCCATTCATTATATTCTCACCCCAGCTTTAATATTCTAACAGATATCAAAATTTCCATTACCAACCGCAACAGGCTACCTTGAATCATCATTTAAACTAAATGGAGACTGTATTTCTCACAGAGTAACTTCTGTTTATTTATTAATGATTTATAAAAAAAAATATTTCGACACTGTTTTGCACTCAACAACGACCTAAAAACTTTGGATAACATCTGTACTCCTCTGCCATTAAGAACGTTCTCCCCTGTAAACTTTCCTTGTTGTCGTATTTTCACTTTATTTTATTTCATTTTTTTTCACTTGGCTTTTTATATTTTTAGACTTAATTTTTATATCTATTTTTTATTTTTCTATATTTTATAACTTTGTATTCCTCATATCTCTATTATCTATTATTACTCTATAGTTCTTATATCTTTTTATATTGATTTATCCCATACTCATTTGTATTTTGATCCCCTCTAAACCTATTAATACCCTTAGTACACATGATTAAATAAGCATGTCCTTTGAATTCACTTATTCTATATTCTCACTGAGAGGTTAATTACGCATATTGAACTCATATATTAAACCCACCATGGCAGATATAATGAAAGCGATGCTCCTCCTATATTATATAAATCACTTAGTGCCTCCAACCTCCAAACTCTCATTATCCCTCACCGCACAATTATTTCGCTCCTAATATAACTATCGCTATTATGTTAGCTAGCATCTTCTCTCGTTATCTGATGAGAAGCATTTGGCTTTAAAATACCATGGTAAAAAGAGTATTCTACACCCCTAATTGATGTATCATTTTTACTGAATAAATAAATAAATCTGTATACATCTTAAAGATTCGACATTATTCTTATTCTTTTAATTCACTCATATATATATATATATATATATATATATATATATATATATATATATATATATATATATATAAGTGAACGTGTCTGTGTGTCTGTCTCTGTGTGTCTACATTTCCATGCGCAATAACTCTGTCAATTTTTAGTCTACAGACTCGAAATTTGATATACAGGGTACTGAGGTTTAGGGAAAATCTATGTAATCGGTTTTCGGCCAGAAATTTGGCAGTTAATTGGTCAAAGTTCAACGATTTGACCTTTGAGAACTCTACCAAACTCCTCCGACAATTTTGGGTCTAAACACTTGAAATTTAAGATGTAGGTTCCTTGGACATGGATCTAACTTAATAACTTGAGTTGAGCCCAAAACAATAAATGTTAAGGGGTCATAATAGGGGTCAAATTAAAAAAAATTGACCGTTCCCCTCTCTTTTTTTTTTTTGCTCAACATACACCTCCAAACACCCGGGCAACGCCGGGAACCCATGCTAGTATATCTATAAAAGTGAACGTGTCTGTGTATCTGTCTGTATGTCTGTGTGTCTGTGTGTGTACATTCCTTATGCAATAACTCTATCAATTCTTAGTCTACAGACTCAAAATTTGATATACAGGCTACTGAGATTTGGGAAAATCTATGTGATCTGTTGTCGGACAGAAATTTGGCTGTTAAGGCGCCAAAGTTCAACGCTTGGATTTTTGAGAACTCTACCAAACTCCTCCGACAATTTTGGGTCTAAATACTTGAAATTTTATATATAGGTTCCTTGGACATGGATCTAACTTAATAACGTGATTAGAGCCCTAAACAATAAATGTTAAGGAGTCATAATAGGGGGCAAAGTTAAAAGAAAATGACCGTTTTTTTGTTTGTTTTTTATTTGCTCAGCATACACCTCACACCCGGGCAACGCAGGGCCCCCGTGCTAGTCTATACTCCTATAAATTCGTTTCTCTTTTTTGTGCATTGATATTCATATTAAAACCCATCTTTTCTATTTATTTAAAAAGAAAATACAATTTTCTTATATATGGATCGTGCAATAACATTCATCTGCAAAAGATCTAGCTAATTTGCATATTCTTTTAACATTCATTTTAATTAATTCCCTATTAGTTTTTTCGTTTTCTTATAGGATGATCATCTTTAGTTAACTATTACGTGTAATTATTGTATTTATTTGCTTCTTCACCAAAGCAAATTAGGCACAAGGCCGTTTTTAATTGGTAAGAACCAGCTCCCCTAAAAGTAGGCAAAAAGGGGGCACTCTGGTTACCAAAAATAATAATTGTCCCAGTATAGAGGTTTCCCCCTCCATTGACTGGTACAAATTATCTTAAGTGCAGCATCTGCAGAAAAGATACTACACTTTGATCCCGGGCCGAAGGCCAAGAACAACTAACTGAGATTTGGGAAAATCGATGTGATCGGTTTTCGGCCAGAAATTTGGTTGTTAAGGGGTCAAAGTTCAACGATTTGACCTTTGAGAACTCTACCAAACTCCTCCGAAAATTTTGGGTTTAAACACTTGAAATTTTAGGTATAGGTTCCTTGGACACGGATCTAACTTAATAACTTGATTTGAGCCCAAAACAATAAATTTAGCGGGTCATAATAGGGGTATAGTTAAAAAATTTGACCGCTTATTTATTTATTTATGTTTTCTTTTTTTTGCTCAACATACACCTCCAAATATCCGGTCAACGCCGCGCACCCATTCTTATATATATATATATATATATATATATATATATATATATATATATATATATATATATATATATATAGAGAGAGAGAGAGAGAGAGAGAGAGAGAGAGAGACAGACAGACAGACAGACAGACAGAGAAAGAGAGAGAGAGAGAGAGAGAGAGGGAGAGAAAAATAGATATAGAGAATAAGCGAACGAAACATTGTAGGTATCGGGTCCTTATTTACTTAGCTCTTCATGATGGCGAAGTTAGAGTAAGAAAATTGAATGTGTACAAGTTAGAACGTTTTTGATTTTTAAGTTCGCGAAGATCAACCAGATGTCGTATCATGTTTGCTTTATACGGAAGTGGTTAAACCCTAATTGATTCACATAGATGTATACTAGCGCACTTTGCGAGCTCGCTATCGCTTCACAAACCTATCTATTTACATGCTTAAAACATTTTTTTGGAAACAATAAAAAATTCATAATTGTTATAAACGTGAATTTAATGTTTAATATTTTAATAATTTACATATAAATTTATCCTTTAAATGTGACCATAACAAAAGGGAAAAAATCAATAAGCCTGCACTTTAAAAGTTCTAAAAATTGTGAGCGATTGAGCTCGGGATCACAAGTTTAAAATGAAATCCGTTTTTCAAAGAAACATTTCAACACAAATCCTAAGTATCAGCACAGGAAATAAAACAATATTGCAAAAAATAAAAATCTTGTTATATAAATGTATAAATTAAAAATACAGAAAAAGCTTTCATTAATAAAATGTATATTTTAAAAATAAAATGCACTTTTTAATCCTGCGATTAATCATGTGTATCGATTATTTAATCATCAACGGTTGCATGTACTGACGTTGATATTTATCAAGTTAAATTTCATAAATGATTTCTGTGTCGGTTTTAAAACAATTATACAACACAAGTTTCTCTCTCTTATATATATATATATATATATATATATATATATATATATATATATATATATATATATATATATACTAGCAAAAGTATCTGTCGTTGAATGGGTTCAAAAACAGCCTATAGAAAATGGACTCTGATTTATGAAAGTATGATAGGTTATGAAAAGGAAGAGTTGTAAAGAGATAGCTTCGAATTTGGGGGTAGCAAAACCAAAGCAAAATATGATGAAAGTAAAAATAAAATAGATAAACCCCATAATTAACTATACAAAACCTGTTCACACTGAAACACTTATCACAATATACTGTGGACCTATATTAAAAAACCTTGTTAAACTTTGTAACACATTTCCATTCTATGGATGTCAGGTGCAAACGAACACCCCATAATTTTATTATACCATATTTCTTCAAACTGAAACATAATTATCAAAGTATACTTACGCAGATAGATATGAAAAGTCTTTATTAAAGTTTGTGCCTATTTCCATTCTATGGAGTCCAGGCGCGAACGCAGACCCCACAATTTAATTTATACTGTCCCTATTTAAGTTAAAACATACTTATCAAATACATCTATATGAAAAACACGTGTAAACGTTTTTTTTTTTTTTTAATTTTTAAATTTTTTTTATTTCCATACTTTGTGGACTAGGCGCGTACACAGACCCCACAATTTTAATGAATCATCATTATGCCAGATCAAACATACCCATTCCTGTGTCTCGATACATCTTCTATCATTATATGTAATCAGTTTTCTATAATAGTCAACCATAAAGGAGCTGAACGTCTGTGTATGTGTCTGGTCACGAATAGGCTCCTTATATAGAAGACATATATAACATATATCAAACTCCTCTCCAAAATCTATAAACATGGCTACCTAGGACCACTATCCCGAGTACGTGGGCGCTTATTAATGCGTATGTAAGTATATGTGGATGAAACCTGTGCCCACCTTTACGGCATGTCACGCTATATACCCGTATGTATATGCGTGCGCACATATCTGTGCTTGAGGGAGTGTGGGTATGTATCTTTGCGGATGTATATAACGAGAGCATATGTTTGTGCATATGTTTATGCGTGTATGCATGTATATCTGTGTACATGCATGCGTGTGGGGACGTGCATCTGTGGGTATGTATATGTATGCGGAGGAGTACGCCGGCGCTCCCGTGTGCACCCACATCTAACCAAAAAAAAACCCCGAAAAAACACTAATGAAAATGAAAATATTATGTATATGACCCTGGGAATTAGCTTATGCTCATATCTATGTATAATTATGTCTATGTATAATCATGTCTATGTATAATCATGTCTACATCGAACGAAAGTATTGCGCCTATGTACCCACAAATGAACTTAGATTTAAATCTATGTAGACGAATATGTCTATACCAATAACTGTGTGTATAACTGGGTGTGTATGCAGGCACGAGTACATCCACGTGTTCGTCCGTGTGTACATGGGGTACCGATGTATATGTGCACGTACCTATGTATACGTGTGTGGATGTGAGAGTATATGTGCCCGCTGCCTGCTGTCCACATACGTGCGTGAGAGCGTGCAGCTGTGTATATATGTCGATGTATGTGTTCACGAGTATTGGTATTTGTATGTGCACATGCGCTTGCATGTATGCGTGGGTTGCGGGTATGCCTGAATCAATATGCGCATATGGGCCCGTATATACGCCTCCTTGGGGGCAGGGGCGCCGATGTGTGTATGTATCTGTGTATGGGCGCATCCATGCCCGCGCACACGTACCCAATTTTAGCACCTTAAGGAAAATTTGACGTAAGCGGGAGCAACGCGGGTGTCTATGCATGCAGGCGCACATATGTGCATATATTTGCACGCCCGGGCGGGGTGTATGTGTACATGTGAGCGTTTCTTTAAGTATATATGTGTGTATGTGCGTATGTGTGTGCTCGCGCCCGCGACGGCTACCTAACCCTATCCAAACAATTAACAACAAAATAAAAACTAAATAAATAAACCAAATCATACTCCCCCGCCTCCAAACATAAGCGAACATCCAACGGGTCAAGACATACTTACCAAGAATTCATCTCACCAACGAGACGCCAAAAACCTTACCATTAAGACTCGAATTTTAAAGTACCCTCTCCTACCCCACATATTCCCCTTTCCCCCATACATCCCTATGCCCTCAGCCACATCAGAAATAAACTTCCCAGACACTCCCCCACAAGTTCCTTAAACTCCAAAACTAAAACATTACCGACATACCAAGCGCCCCCTCCCACCTTCCCCCTTGTCCCTTTCCTCTCTTTCTTCCGCCCTCCTCGCACCCCCTGACCTCATTCACTCTTTCACTCTTTCATTCCATAATAACGAACATTTCTGTAAAAGTCTGAGGAAGCTACAGACTGCCAAACAAAACGACCGGTTAGCTGAAACAATAATGTAACTTAACAGAAAGATACGGTAATAAAAAATAAAACGCATATTTGCTCTACAACAGTACCGAGCACTTTCTTCAGTCTTTATTAATTACCATTTCCACTATATATATATATATATATATATATATATATATATATATATATATATATATATATATATACTAGCTGTACCCTGCCACGCGTTGCTGTGGCTCAAATTGGCGCAATGGAAAAAGTTCCAAAATGAGAAACAGCATATTTCTTATAGGTTTAATTTTTCATTTCGTATGGTTTTTGTTTTTAATTTTTCATTTAATATGGTTTTTGTTGTGCCATTTTCTTAGCTTATGTAGAGATTTTCTGGTTTGGTGACTCTTGAATACGTAACATAAACTGTCTATGTGAAAAAAACCGTCAGTGTGTAAGTGTAAGCCACACAATTGTAAAGATTGTTCCCTGTGCTTTGTGGATGGTTATTGCAAACAACAATAAAATTGGAAAGTGCAATTTCCTAAAGTGTAATGATGTATCCGGTTGAATCATAGGAATGCATGGAATGAAGATATATTCATCGGTAAAAAGTCCTGTTATGATTGTTGTTTCTATGATATTGTTTGTTAATTTGTTTTTACTGCAATCCATGTGCCCTTGCAAAGCTTGGATTGGCTTATATTTCACAACATGATAATTAGTACGCCAACTTTCAGTTGCAATACATGCGGTGGCATCCCTGGCAAATATAGCTGTTGGATAATTAACCACTTTATTTGCTTTCACAACAGTGTCAATGGATTTGTATTTGACTACCTCACTTGGAATTTTACATTGAATAATAGCGTGGACGTCTTTGTATTGACCTACAAGAATAGCTGGTTCACGCAGTCAAGTGGAATTCTTATAATTTGAATATATGCGAAAACCTTTTAAACTAACTCTTCTTTTGATGTAATAAAATTACAGAAGTTAAAAGTCAAAGAATTTGCCCTTATCTCTGATCAGCTGGCACTTTTCCGTGCCCAATTTCCCACAAGTGATGCAAAAATTTATGTGCGGATCGAACAGTCTGCAACTGGATATGCATATTTTGAGTTAAGTGTAATGTCTTCACGTGGCACAAAAAGTAGAGTATTTGAGGCAAGCACTTATTTCATCTGCTGGTGTTGATTGAAGAATAACAGGTAACATTTCTCTGAAATCTCCTGCAAGCAATATTACTGCATTCCCATTTGGTTTTCAAATGGCGCTCGCCCAGTTTAAATTATTATGAATATGTCATTTCAATTTTCTGTTTTTAATAAAAAAAAATGTTCTATGAAAAATTTTCTGAGTGGCTTCCGGGCCTTGATAAGTAGTGATCACTGTGTAAAAAAAAATGGTCTGACATTGCCACGCAAATCTTGCAAGGATCGACCAAAAACCTCAAGTGATTTTTGCGTACCATTGTGCATTCATCCTAAACAATAAGTTTGCATTTCTGCAATATTTTCCGCATTATTTGATGTTTTGGATATGTCGAACATGAGATTTTTGAAAAATTGAATGTTTCAAAGTAGAATAAATAATTCATCTACTTGGCAGCAAGGTCACAGGTATTCCTCATGCAGCAAGGGCTAAGGCTATGTCATTTTGTTACCGAATGGCTGCCAAAATCAATTTAATTAGAAAGGTTTTACCAGTTACTTCTGGTGCTGTTCAAGGTAGCAGTAATTTCCAAATAACTTCTATTCTCACAGTCAGTAAATTAGGTGACTAAAATACGATTTATCCATGTTTTGACAATACCTTATTCACTGTAATTAATTTAGGAGACTAAAATATGATGAGGGAATAGAGATGGACAGATAAAGAGGAAGATATATAGATAGAAAAGAGAAAGTGAGAGGAAAATAGAGAAAGAGAAGGAGATAGAGATACCGGGATTGATAGATAGACAGAGAGAGAGAGGGAGAGTTAGAAACAGAGAGAGCGAGGCAGAGGAAAGGAGAGAGAGATAGAGGGAGTTAGAGAGAGAAAGGGGCTCAAAGAGAGATGGAGAGGGTTATATAGAGAGAAAGATAGATTGAGAGAGGGAAAGGGAGAGATGGATAGAGAGAGAGATATTAAGAGTGGAAGAGAGAGGGGGAGAGAAACAAAAGGTGAACTACACTTCACCGTTTTTTCCTCGTTCAGTAGAGAAGAAATCTTTCGAGACTGAGGCAATTTTAATTTTTGTTACTATTCAGAGTATCCTTTTTTTCGGGAGCTAGATTTTCCACACATTAGAAACCGACCGGGTTATCTGTACTTTCACCTAAAAAAATTAATAAAAGAAAAAAGATATTGTAAAATTTTAATTTAGTGTGAAAATGCTATTTTAAAAATAGCATGATAACATAAGTGCATAAGAGCCATTTTATGTACTCCTTGGGCGTTGAGTTCCATGACGACCAGCATAAATATTTAATGGTCGCTCCCTTAGCCCCCCCCTAGTCAAAGCTAATGCATGTGCACGTAATATTTTTTATTTACTGACGTTGGCTTAGTAACTAAACGATTTATTGATAATTTCGTAACCCTTAAACGCATGCCGGAAGATTTAAATTGGTTCATTATTGTTGCAATGAAAAAAAAGTTTCATTCAACACAAAACCAAAAACACATATTAATGATAAATATTTATTATTTTCTTCATTGAAATTTACTAATTTTTAAATAAAAAAGTAAAAAAATGTTAATAAAAAATAGTTGCTTATGTGCGCATGTAAAAGTAATGTTTGTAAAAGTGAGAAATTATTTTAATCATTGAAAAACTTGGTAATTTTTTTATTTTTGTAGATTAGGTCTACCTTTAATTACCCCCAACCTCCTCATCTTAAGAACAGCTTCCGGAATAAACACCATTTTTGGAGGGGGGTAAAAAACTTTGCAAAATTTAACTGATATTTGTTGTCAGCATACCCACCCGAAAATACTATTTAAAAAAGGAGGGGTTCAGTGCTGGTTGCAGAGAAGTAGATTTATTTATCAATAAAAGTCGACATTTAAAAAAAAATTGTGGAGGACGACCTAAATGTAAATATTTACCCAAAAAATTATCCAGTCATGTAAATTAAAAATGTCTGTAAAAGTGAGAAATTATCAATACATGGTTTAGTCATTTTTTTAATATTCATGAAAAGAGTTAAGCCAACGTAAGTAAATACATGAATTACAAATATTTGTAAAAGTGAGAAATTATTAATAAATGTTTAGTAACTTTTTTTTCTTTTAATATTCATAAAGAGTAAAACTTTTTTCCAATATTCATGAAAAGAGTTAAGTCAACGTAAATGTTTGTAAAAGTGACAAATTCTGGTTTAGTTACTTTTTTTATTCATGAAAAGAGTTAAGCTAACGTAAATAAATAATGTTTGTGAATGTGCGAAAGGCACGTAAGTAAATAAATGATAAATGCTACGTGCGCATGCCTAAGCCTTGGCTAAGGGAGCGACCATTAAATAAGTCTGCTGGTCGCCATGGAACTCAACGCCCAAGGAGTACCCTACTTTATTTTAAATATTTATTTTCCAAATAAATCAACAATGAATAAAATGGTGCTTCTACCCTTTATTGCCGAAATTGGAGGCGCCATTTGTTTCACGCACTTGCTATCCAAATCTAGGGGAGACATCATCATATGGCCGAACGATTGCTTCCGGAAAGGGAAAGAATACATTTACCAAAATTAACATTTATTACTTCCGGAAACGTTAAATTAACCTAACATTATCATTTATTATTTCCAGAAACTTGGTAAACCGATATTACTGGAGAAAATGAATCTTGACAATTCAAAAGAATGTTTAAAATTATTTATTTGTTCGAAAAAAAAAAAAACTTCCGGAAAGAACTATGAAAAAAAAAGTAAATAAAGAAAGTGAAAAAGAACATATATCCGTAATTGTTTAATTGGAAATGTTTCGATTTAATTAATGAGAACGGGAAAGTTTTTGATGGAACATTTTTTTTATTAAAAACAGAAAATTGAAATGACATATTCATAATAGTTTAAACTAGGCGAGCGCCATTTGAAAACCAAAACATTTATTAGTTTTTTTTGTTTGTTTATTTTTTCGTTTGTGTGTGTGTGTGTGTGTGTGTGTGTGTGTGTGTGTGTTTTGTCGAACAAATAAATAATTCTATACATTTTTTTTTAATTAAAGCAACTTCGAAAGGCCAACAACAAATTAATTTAAGTGATTGTTTTTTTTAAACTGGGAATCGAAATATAATTGTAAAAACACTGATTGAAAAGTTTGTGCAAAAAATATCATTTTAAGAAAACAATTTTGAAATGAAAGCAACTTTTATAAAATAGTTTTTTTTGTCGAACAAATAAATAATTTTAAACATTCTTTCAATTGTCAAGAGTTTTTTGTCAAATAAATAAATTTCAAGCAATTTTTGCAACAAATAACAAATAGCAACTTCGTTAATTTTACGACTCGACCCAGCATATTATAAACATCCTAACCTCCCCATGTTAAAATGGCTTTCGGAATTAACACCCCCAACCTCCCCATGTTAAGAACGGCTTTCGAGGGTTGTGGAAGGGCGTGTTTAATTTGAAAGCCGTTTTTAACATGGGGAGATTAGGGTGTTTATAATACGCTGAGGCATGTCGTAAAAATGAAACAGTTTAGAAAAAGTTAAAACAAACTTTTTTATGTAAATAATGCCGTGAAAGAAACTAAACAATTAAAACGTAATGTTTGATGAGTGAAAAGCCTTAAGATAAACAAAGAAATTTAAAATTAAAAAAATTGGTAAGATACATACATGTATTTAAATTTAAAAAATAGTTTTTTTTTGTGCTAATGCAGAGAGTGATCCGCGCTATTTTTTAAATCGTATTTCCACGTTTAATTAAAGTTTTATGATATGTTTTTTATTCAATTGTAAAATTAAAGTGCAGAATAGGTACAAAACGCCCTCCCCTCCCCATGTTAAGAATGGCTTTTTAAATAATAACGTTATTATTTCAACATGGATCACTCTCTGCATGAGTACCTTTTTTTTTTTTTTTACTTATCTTGTAATTCGAGAGTAGTTGAAACGGAAGTTACCGGAAATAAAACCGGGCAGTCTCGCAGAAACGACTTACGAAAAATATTTTTATTTTAATTAATATTTTTATAATTCGCAATGTTAAATTATTTTAATAACATGCAAACATTCTTTGACTTTACAGATATATTTTCTGAAAATTTCAATTAAAGTCGTAATGTAGAAATATGGTTTTATCGATTTAGAACGAACAAGAATTACATTATATATATATATATATATATATATATATATATATATATATATATACCCGAGAGTGCTCAAATTTATAGATTTTGGAAGAAAATTAAAATATAATAATATTTACAATATTATTCCTTTAGTAATATTTTGAAACAGATCAAATTACAAATTAGAGTTTGTTTTATTTTACATACGGTTTCAAGAAAATCTTAAGCAGTACAAAAACAATAAATATTAACGGTGTATGTCTAGTAATTATGCAACAAGCGAAATTAAATAACGCCAAAACCCACAACATTAGTATATATATATACATATATTTTATATATATATATATATATATATATATATACACACAAGAATTTGTTGGCTTTCATGGCTTGTTTGAGATGCGACTGCGACGTTGTTTGGCTGTAGAAATAAAATAAAGCATATATATGCGTGTGTATGTGTGTGTGTGTTGCACGTTTAGTGGGTGAACTTATTTTATATGCTATATTCTATTTAAAGATATTTCTGATTGCATTTTTATAAATATATTTATGAAATTTGGCGTGTGCTACAATCATTAACTAACCCAAATTCATTCATTGCACACCCTTTTCTTTTATTGTTAATCGATTGGGTGCTGTTCGATTCTGGGTCATGTGAATCGTACGGGTTATCAGTGTCGATGGGTTTGGTTGTTTTTTTTTGTTTTTGTTTTTTTGTAGATGCGTCCACAAATCTTAATAAAAAGCGTTGTCTGTCATATGAGAAATCACCATGAAGTCTTTTATTTCCTTTCTCGTTTGATAAATTTAAAAAACAACTAGAGGTTTGACGAGTGAATGATTATTCAGTTTAAACTCATTTACAAAATAACTACTATTCTAACGAGAGATCATTCTGCTAATCGCAGTTTTGAGTCGATTTGTGAAATTTTATTGAAATGCGTTACCATTGCAAAACACTTAGACTGAAAAGATGTAAATTGAAGTGCTTCATTAAAGAGTTCGTCCGTCAATACGTTTAACTGAAATAGCATTATTAGATATTTTTACGTCGATCAGTCAGTTAGTCTCTCAAGCTTTTGACCTACCATTTCCCTTGTTAAACTCATAGATTGAATGAATGCATTTTATTTTAGGTGCATTTAAGAATTTACAAGCACCTGTTTGCGCGATCTGGCACACAGTTTAAAATAGCATATGTAGATGAATTCATTCAGTTCCTATTTACATCGCTTTATTTATCGCAAGTTGTATGGTCTCATCTTAAGAACATCTTTTTCTGCATCAACTATATGTCGATCGTATTTATATTTTGGATTACCAACTTTCACATAACTATGGCATTTTTATTAGTATTCCTTAGATATGATAAGTACAATATTAGTTCTCCGCTCAACCTTACTGGTGGTGGGTTTTCTTTAGAGCAACGATTCCTTACCTGTTTAAAGGAGTTTACATCCACTGACCACTCGCTGAATCCTTCATAATTTGTTTTATAAACTATGCAGGGTAGGAAATAGAACGTTGCCTGGTTATTTTCCTCATCAACTTCACACGGTTTTCCATACATTACGATCAGAACTTCCATGCAACGAATCCAAAGATGGGAATAGTAATACTCGCATTAAATCCAACAAATTTACTTAGAATTGGTGGTTATCTATTTTTCGCCGTGCATATTATATGAAGTATTCCCGCAGTTTGGTCCTGTTGCGAACTTAGATTTGCTCAATTTATGTAAAAATAATACACTGAAAACGCAAACGTTAACCCATAATGCCCACTATTTATTGACCACTTTTGTTTTTTTTTCTTTTCAATAATAGAAAATCTGCAAACAAAGAGAAACAATACCTTACCTGAGTACATGATAGGAAGTACTATTCGGATTCGGTCGAATATAGGTTAAAAATCATTGTAAGATAAGATAAAACTAGAATTAGAAAAATAATGAAATGAGTGCGATTTTAGATGCAAAATATAAAAGGTATGAACTTATTCTCCTTTAAGTATGGATGAAATCATGTATCGATTTCGGGTTTCAATATTTAGTAGAGCATTAGTTTAAAGAAGTTGGTTTCCGAAATATCATAGCCCGTTTTCGCCGTTTTACAGCTCAAGAACGTGGCTGATTCTTGCGAGATTCGAAACAGGGATCATCAGTTCAATAGTGAGTGCTACACTGTATGGACAGTTGAGTTATAAACAAATAAACTGACAAGAGCACTATATATATTAAGGATGGACTTTTTCATTATGAAGGCAAAGTCTATTGTTTGAGTTATGATCGGCTGCTAGGCCATAAATTTAGGCAACTTCGAGGTAGAATTCTGCAATACATATTTTATGCTGCTAAGTCAATTTGATTCTGCAAGCGTAATGGTCTGTGGGAAGTCAATTTGATTCTGCGAGCGTAATGGTCAGTGGGAAGAATGAGTTTTTTTCTGATTTGGTTGATTGACACTAATTGTTCAACAAACTCTGGAGATCTGTATTGTCATAAATTATCTTCTTTGCTGTTTGTAGAGAAAGTTATGCTTGGGCATTGGATTAAGTACATACAACTTGAGATCTCAGTCATCAAGCTGTATGTTTCTCGTTTAGATCTTCTTCCCAGTTCACAAGAAGCACTTGGCACATTTGTCCAAATCTTCATTTTCTTGCGTTTCATTTCAAAGTAGGTATTTAACTATTTTGTCTGGATCTTGTTGGCGGTCCTTTCTAAAGTTGTAGGCACTCCCGCATTCATTCAATTGTTCACTTAACGAATCTCTTGTCATGCAAAAGAATAACTTGATAAGCTATATCATTAGAAGATTCTTCTTCGGATTTTTACCTCAGGAATTGTTAGATTATATATATATATATATATATATTGTTTTTAAAATATAATTATCTACTGAAACATGTTTCTTCGCTTAAGACTCATCAGAGTGGCTGAATCTAGCGAGATTCGAAAACGGGACTCCACGATAATGAGCCTGAACTCTTTATCCGCTGGTTGATTTCGCCGACTGTTTGGATATATCGCGATTTATTTAGATGCTATTTATTTTTGGTTTTGCGAAACGTTTTGAATGAATTCAATTATATATATATATATATCGTAAAAATACTAACTGTATTATTAGGTACCCCCTCTCTTTCTTATTCAAAATTAACTTCGGATATTTACTAAGGCAATTAAAAAGATTTGACTCAACTAACAAAGCATGAACAGCCTGGACATAGAATCCTTATACACAAATATTCTTACTAAAAACGGATTAACTTACTTGTAAAACTTCTCAACAAAATTAACAGCCTACTTTTTCCAGTAAGCAATAGAATAAATATTATTACTGTATTCACTAACATGGCGTATTTTACTTTCGATAATTTCTATTATGAACAGAAATTTGGCCTACTTATGGGTAATCCCATGAATTAAGGTTTAGTATCTTTATTTTTAGACTTTTTAGGAACTGGACCTCTCAAATACAAAGTATCAAATAATGTGTCATTCCTCAGATATGTAGACAATGTTTCAATTTTCCTTCCAAAATCATCTAAAACAGAAAACATCGCTAGAAAACTAACAAAATAGAATCGACTATTAACTTCACTTCCGGACAAAAACTATGATCTCATTTCTTTACTTGATATTCAAATCACAAACAACAATAATAAATTAAGTCCACCACAAACCAACTAACAGAGGCGATTATATACAATTTTATTCTCACCACAACAATAAAGTTAGGCATTGTAATCGGATTTTATCTCATAGCTCTTGACAATCTAGATGAGAAATTCGAGTACATTGAAAACTACAATACCTCCCAGATTTCATACAAAGGTATAAAAGAAAACCTTTCCTGATTTACTCTACACGCGAACAAGACGATTCCTAAATTAATCCAACATTGAATACTAACTTATCCTTACGGACTAATATTGATAAAAACCCTCTTTACAGAAGATTGAACAGAATAAGCTTCAAAATATTTCAAGAGACTTCAGCAACAATTATGGATAGAGTTCGGAAATAAAAATTAACACCAGAAATATAGCCAAGGAACCCCATTCTCTGTTTAGATTGCGAAAAAAGTCTACGTTGCTGAAACTCAACGAAACTTGGACATAAACACTAATAATACACTCAACACCATTTTCGCTCATATTATAGAGTACGGTCATTGTTTGACTTTGAAAACGCAAATCTTTTAAAGTAATACATTTAATTGAATCTTTTAAAGTAATACATTTAATTGAATCTTTTAAAGTAATACATTTAATTGAATCTTTTAAAGTAATACATTTAATTGAATCTTTTAAAGTAATACATTTAATTGAATCTTTTAAAGTAATACATTTAATTGAATCTTTTAAAGTAATACATTTAATTGAATCTTTTAAAGTAAAACATTTAATTGAATCCGCCCGTATTCCCCACTCTACTCTATCAGATTTACCCCGTCTATGAAAAAAAAACGATTCTTAGGGAAAATAATTTAGACATCGACTAGTTATATATATATATATATATATATATATATATATATATATATATATATATACACTAGGTGCCTGAAATAAGTTTCTATTTTTACAGATATTTAAAATCGTCACATATTCTTGCAAATTTGGTATGCTGCTGTCATACATCTTATGAGATGACTGACCAATTATTATGATTTAAGGTTCAAATGAATAGCTACAGCAGAAATTGGAATACACGTACTAAAGCCTGGTGAATTTAAAAAATGCTATCTTGATGTGAGAACACTTTAGAAGAAGAATATGCAATAAAACTCTGTTTTAAACTTGGAAAAATGCCACAGAAACACATGGGATGCTTCGGATTGCTGTTGGACGATCTTGCATGAATGAAACATCAGTTTTTGAGTGAGAAGAGAGGCAAATAGTCTGTATGGATTGATGAGAGTTGTGGTAGGAATAAGGAATTCAGAACACCAGAGTTGATTGGCCAAATAAAGAATTTCATAGATAAGGACCGTCGTGTGTCTATAGAGACAATAAGTGCACAGTTTGATGTCAGTGTGGGCTACACGCAATTATTCGCGAGAAACTGAAAATGTGGAAGATTTGCACGAAGTCTGTCCCGAAGGAGCTCAGAGAAGATCAGTAAGAATGATGTAATCAGTAGAGAGATAATCGAGCCGATCAATTCAGATCCCACAGTTCTTGGTGTTCTGATGTCTTGCGATGAAAGCTAAATTTACTGCTATTACTGAGAGACCAATAGAGAGTTCCCAGTGGAAGCATGTTTGCTTTCCCAGACCCAAGAAGGCCAGACAGAGCTAATCCACCCAGAAACTTATGGTTCCTTTTTTTGACAGTACTGACATGATCAACATGCACTCGGTTCCCACGGGACAAACAGTCACTAAGGGATACTATGTTCAAATTATAGGAAGTTCAGGAAGAGAGTCCATCGGAAGATGGCGGCACTCTTCAAATCGGGTTAGTAGCATTTCCACCAGGACAATGAACCGGTCCATAACTCCATACATGCCACAGGTTATTTGATCAAGATGGACATTAAGACAGTTCTTCACCATCCCTATAGTCCGGATGTTATTCTCTGTGACTTTTGGTTATGCCCTAAGATCAAGGAAACCTTTAAAGGCTGTCATTATGAGACAATTGAGAAGATAAAAGAGTCATTGGCACGCTAACACAAGAGGACTTCCATGAGGCATTCCAAAAGTTATTGGAATACAACAAGTGCATTGCAACCGGAAGAGATTGCTTCGTAGGGGACTAGAGTTTCATATGTGTACTATCAATAAAAGTGTCCATACACTTTTCGATTTATTTTAGCATTCTTCTCGGTTTAATTTTCAACCTATCAGTTTAAACACTTTCAAATTTTTTCAAATTTAATTCCCACAAGTAAAATTTTAAATGCTTTCAAATTCTTGTCAATTTAATTCTCGGAAGTATCGGTTCAATTTTTTCCAATTTTTCCCCCAATTAAATTTCCAATTTAATTCCGAAAGTATCGATGTGAATTTTTCCAGTTCTTTTTAAAATAACATCAACGCAGAATTTACTTCCACAGAAGTATCAGTTTCAATGCTCCCAGTCTGTTTTCAGCATTCTTTCTCAATTTATTCCACAGAAATATCAGTTTATGCATTATCTCATTTTCCTCCCCGGAAACAATTACCAAGTTTCTATCCGTCAGTTTGCTTTCATTTTTTTGCAATGGGCGGAATAGTACCAGAATGAGTCTACAATGTATATTGTTAGCATTCTATCTTTGTTTATCATTATCAGAGTTGGCGGTTTCACTAATTCTCGCTCCCTGCTACTTCAACCAATCGCCCCTCCCCCATTATCAATATCCTCTTCCTTGGATGGGGGCTAACTCAATTTTTCTAGCCTTGCCAGTTGAGGGATCATGTGGCATCATATTAACCTATTTTTTGATTCCCAGTCTGTGACCTGCGGCGTACCATTCAGGTTCAAACTGACCACGCTTCAAACAGATGGATCTCAGGTTCTAAGGCTTTTTCTCCCAGTTCCCATTCGGTTCCAACAGATGGCGCAGCAGAACTTTACTGACCATCCTCGGTCAACGTTATTTTATACATGTTGGCGACCTTTCACAACATTATCCAGAGCCAAATCAAAGTCTAGGACCTCCTGCAGTTTCAGCGGATATCTGCCGTAATGTTTCCGTCCATCAACGCTTTTCCAACGTCAGGAGACGTCATCACTGCTAAAATCAAAATTCTCGCCGCCAATTCCACCATCTCCTCTTCAACCTGCTGGCCAAGTCTGCTAAACTCCCTCACGGCGTATAAATCGGTCCTCTCACTATGCAATTCTTTTACTATGGACGACCACTGTTGTTCCCAAGATAATCGACGGATCTCTTTAAGTTTCCGCTCGATAAACCGAGACACTAGTCTGTAGACCATCGCATATGCACCCAAAACAATCTGTCTTTTACTGGCCTTTTGCAACTTTTCATTTAATTGTCTCGGACTACTGTCGACAAGCTCCGTTCTCGCCTGAGCACTCATTCTTAAATTATGCAATTACCAATTAACAGCATTACTCGCCATAAATTCAACCGCTTTAATTTTTTTTATCTCTCTTCCTTTATTTTCTTATTTAATCACACAAAACAACAACAACGAAAAGAAAACAAGTATTTACTTTTCAATTCCAAAGGTTTACTCGTGTAAAACGATAATAAAATTAAAAAAAAACTGTTAATCACCAACCATTTCACAACATGGCTCCCCAATCAAAAAACGGTAACTATTTTCTACTCACAAATACGAATTGTGCAATCTGCCAGACTCTCTTTTCGGTCGCTCTCCCTTTTAATGTAGCCTCTCTTTTTTAAAAAAAATGCAACCCACAATTAAAAAAAATCTCATAGAAAATACCAATGCTTTTTCTTTAATACACAACTGATGTCGTTCAGCAATTCAAGGACATCAACCAATTAACAACAAAATAATATACAACAAATTTTTCCAATTTTTTCCAAAATGCAATCACCACTTAAAAAAAAATGTCCTTACAAACACTAAGCCCTTATAATTAATACACAACTGATATCATTTAGCAATCCAAAAGCATCAGCATTTTTTACTATAAACACAATTCGCCTTTAATGTTTCTCACCAATGTCTAGGGAAAAATATAACTCAAGCCAAGGAACAAAAGATAACTCACCCGACCCTGTAGTTTGACACGATTTCCAATCACAACAGGTTTAAACTGGTGTACTTCACTGAATGCAGTCAACCCGAAATTCTGTGTAACGGTCACCAAGGTGACCAAGAGTTCGAAATCTTCAAACAAAAATATATGTTGTGTTCGTGGATATTTTTTCCTTAGGATGTTCCCTGGTCGATTTTAAGTTATAACGCGTCTAACACCCCGCTGTGGAGTTCCCCAAGGTTCATATCCTGGTCACGATACCAATATAACACGACGAAGACCCGGTCTCCTCCAGCTAAGATATAACACAAGCAAGGTCGTAGTGTTCGCCCGTACACAAGTTTAGTTATAGGTGATTTCGATTCGAACATGAACAGAAGTCCAATAGCGCAGTTCGGCGACTTCTACAAGGACAGGTCTAATGTGATATTTCGCGTAGTTCTTGTCTCAATAGTAGTTAGCAGGCTAAAAAAGAAAAAAAAGGTCTAATGTGTATGACATAGTCTTTAGGGAGGATATACGCTGAGAGCTGGATGTCGGGCGAGAGCTTGGCGATCCTCTCTTCTTGTTGGCTGTTCGCTCAAAAAGATTACTTCAATTTGGTATTATTCATTTGCAATTAATTCACAAGTTGCTAAGCGACGAATAATCGATTCTGACGCAAGTTTTGGTTTCGCTGTAATGATTTATCATTAAAATAATTCTGATTACAAGAAATGTACAATTATTAACAGGAGAAAAATAAAATAAGAATATATGCAATATATTTTTCACCGGAAGCCTACTCGATATAAACTCCAACGGGACCTTCTTTGTATTTTAACAACAATTCTCTTCTCTCGCCTCGGTCAGTCAGTGAATCCGGGTGTTTTTGCGTGGGGTGATAGCGAACTGTAACTATGAACTCCTATCTGCCAAAAACAACTGCAAACATCAACTTACTCTAACTCGCTCTGCGGCTCAATTTAATGGAATTGGTGAGTAAGGTTTGGGTTGCTCTGGGTTTTTCATCCACCCAATCCTTGTTTATTGCGCCATAGTATGGCTCGCCTTGATTGGCTAATTTACCAGAACACCTATGTATATTAATTAGGTGATTTTCCCAACAGCAACCAAACTTTTCCATTATCAGCGTTCCCCACACAGACAAAATTTCGGTCTTCATCTCAAGGTCAATTCGAAGACAAAACACGGCTCAATAACACTCAACAATCCCACTCACAAAACTATATTGTTAATGTTCCCGAAATTGTTTTTTTTCTTCGTGTATTTTGTATCAGCGATCAGACCATTTTAACCAGCAAGGTCATCTGTTAGTACATCGGGATTGCTCACATAAGTAAAAAAATTAATTCATCTCTTCTCCGCCCTTTTTCTGGGTGAATTTGAGTCACACTACTACATTATTAAATTTCAGTTTTTATTGATTTGAACAGTTCGTTTGCTTGCAATTCTGTAGCCGATACGCATTATAGCTGTCAAGAGGTTAGCCCTGAAAAGGTGTGTATTTTCTCCTGATGACCGACTTTATCTGGAAATCGAAGCATAATTCCCCATAATAAAAGCAGCCTAAACACTAATTTATCAATGAAAAATAACTACAAAAATAAACGATATATATTTCTATCCTGATTACCCAACACTAACGGAAAGCGAAAGGAAATATTTCACATTTGAAAACAACTAAAAAACATAATTCTTTTCAAACCTACAACTGCTTGAACGAAACCCACGGAAGATTGTTTCTTTCCTTTTTTTTATTTTTATTCTCTCTCTCTCTCTCTCTCTCTCTCACACACACACACACACACACACACACACGCACACACACACACACACACACACACACACACACACATATATATATATATATATATATATATATATATATATATATATATATATATATATATATATACATTGGGTCCTTTTACATCCCTGCTACAAAATACTCTCACTTCAGGATTAACCATTCGATTTGGATATGAAGTTAAACATTCTTTTCATTCTGAACCAATATATAATTTCCTTTACTCTATGATTTAAAAATTTTACAAACTTTTAATTACGATTTTCTATGTTTATCACATTTAGCAAATTGGGTACACACCATTATAATATTTGCTAATATTTTCTCCTCTGGGGAGATGTGTAAACATCGAAAACATATATACTTATTGAAATGTATTCTTTGTCTTACATATAATAAAAATTCTAGATTTGAAATTTAAGCGTTTCACATCATAAAATTAAAATTACTAAATTAATATATATATATATATATATATATATATATATATATATATATATATATATATATATATATATATATATATATATATCTCCTAGGATTCAATCAAAATCCATCTCAACCCCTCAAATGTTCAGTTAGTCAAGAAGTGAAGAGCAATAATCTCCGTCGTAAATGATTAAGTTTTTTTTTTGCGCAGTGATCACCACTTATCAAGGCCCGGAAGCCACTCAGGGATAAGGGTTATTGCAAGTACATTACGCTAGTGTGGAGATTTGATGAAGTGTTTACTTAAGGGGGCGGTTCATTAGGAATTTGTTAACGTTGGACTTGAAGACATCCAAGTTGTAGTCCGGTGGGAAGCAGGCAGACGGAACAGAGTTCTACAGGCGTGCAGTTCTAAGAAAGAAGCTTTGTTCATGGAATCCGCGTTTTGATTTAGGCACAGATATAGAGTGGGGGAAATTTTTCACAGTGGATTCAGCTAGACGGATGTTTTTCGTGAAAGATTGACGAGGGGGGACCAGAGATTGGAGTTCAGACGAGTACCTGCCATAGAAATAACGATAAAACAAGGATAGGCTCGCAACGTCTCTTCTGTGGGAGAGAGGTTGCAGGGTAGAGAACAGGGCATCCCCCACTAAGCCACGAAGTCTATTTTGTACTCTGTCAAGGCAGGATAGGCTGTTTTTAGCAGCTCCTGCCCAGATATGGCAACAGTATTCCATCCTTGGACGTACTTGGCTTTTATATAGATAGAGAATCGCATCAGTAGTGAGATATCTTCTGGAGCGGTAGAAGGATCCCGCCATCTTTCCAGCGACCTTGGCAACAGACTTGATGTATGTGTTTCATTTCAGATCAGGAGTAAAGGTCAAACCCAGAAGCTTGTCAAAACACGGGGCCTCACCCAGACAAGAGCCATCCATTTCAATTGATGCCAGATGGGGATCAGAGCGTTGATGATGTAAGGATAGGAGTTTGGTTTTGGATGCATTAAAGGTAACCAGCCACATCTTCCCCCACTGAACCACGCGCTCGAGATCAGAGGAGAGAGAATCAGAGAGAACTTTGTCATTTACAGCCTTTGATGTGTTGCCGTAGATGGTCGTGTCATCAGCATAGATGTCAACGAATGATTTAAGTATGTGTTTAGGGAGGTCATTGATGTAGATCAGGAAGAGAGTTGGGCCCAGGATTGACCCCTGAGGGACTCCAGCATTTATATTGCAGGCCTCCGATTTTTGTCCATCTACCACTACTCTTATGAGCCTATCAGATAGAAATGATTTAATGATTGAGAAAACATTTCCAGTTATACCGTAGCTGGAAATCTTGTGAAGTAGACCCTTATGCCATACCTTGTCGAAGTGTTATAATTTATCTTTCTTTCTGTCTTACCGGATTCCAAGACAAGAATTCATCTGGTCTGGTGGAATACCCAGCTATTACTCGAGGTTACATTACTAAGATAAGGGGCCCCTATCCTCATGTAAGCCAGTGTACAATTCTGTTAAGGGATTTTATTTGGACGTCGAATTATTGTTATTTTTAATATTTGGTTAGGGTTTACTAGTAGGATGAAGTATCATCGTGGCAGATTGTCCTTACAAACCCTTGTACAGAGAGGTCGAATACACCCGAGGATGGTGCCTAGAAAGTAATTCAAACACCTTTATCTAGTAGGTTATTCATGTGCGCCTGTGTGCTTGGTGAATCAGAAAAATAGTGTATTTGACTGGACTCAACATACAAGTATGTAAATATTATAGAACATTTTAGTAGAAAGTAGATAAAATAAATTACTAAGTAAAACTGTTTTTAGAAAAAAAATAATCGATTATGAAAAAGAAAAAGTGGAGTTTACTATTAGAAGCACCTTTCCTTTTGTTTTATCTGACTAAAGCTTACATATTTCTCTTTCTACATCTCTTTCTTATTTCTACTTCGTTCTCTCTTCATCTATTTCTATTTTAAACGTGCAATTATTAGGTTGGTGCAAAAATGTCGTTTTTGCGACGTTCAACAATATTATGTATAGTTGAACGTCAAAAAATGTCGTTTTTGTGACGTTCAACTATATTATGTATAGTTGAACGTCCAAAAATGTCATTTTTGCGACGTTCAACTATATTATGTATAGTTGAACGCCAAAAAATGTGTTTTTATGACGTTCAACTATATTATGTATTGTTGAACGTCAAAAATGTCGTTTTTCTGACGTTCAACTATATCATGTATAGTTGAACGCCAAAAAATGCGTTTTTCTGACGTTCAACTATATTATGTATTGTTGAACGTCAAAAAAATTCGTTTTTGTGACGTTAAACTATATTAGGTGTAGTTGAACGTCAAGAAATGTCGTTTTTGTGACGTTCAACTATATTATCGTCTTAAACTCTAGAGCGAAAACTGAAGAGCCAGTGCTCAAAACAACGAGATATAAAAAGGCTGACTGTGAAGCCATCAGGGAACTAATCAGAGATGCCCCATGGAGAAATATTTTTTCTCTCTCTGCTGAACAGTGTACAAACGAGAACACTGGCTGGTTCAAAACTGCAATCGAAGCGCATGTTCCCATGCGGAAATTTTATAGTAAGCCCCACTCTCCCCAATGGTTTACGTCGACTTGCGCAACTGCCATTACTCAAAAGCAGCATGCATATCGTAGGTTTAACCGACATAAGTCCAGTTCAAACAGACGGAAGTATATAGAAGCTAGAAATACCGTTAAGAAAGAAATAGCGACAGCTAAGAGAGAATTTACGGAAACCACTAAAAAGCGCATCGAAGCACAAAAACTAGGAACTCGAGACTTCTGGAAAATCTACAACAGTGTAGTAAATAATGGGCAATCAGCAATTCCCCCACTAACCAACAATCACGAGGTTGTCTCCTCAGCAACCGACAAGGCTAACACGCTTGCCAGTCGGTTTGCCTCAAACTCCACACTGGACCCTTCCAACCACCCATACCTGACTCTCCTATGCGGACAGACGTCACGCTAGACGATCTGAAAACCACCCCTGCTCAGGTGCATGCTATCATAAAAAAACCTTGACACTTCAAAAGCATGTGGACCCGATCTTATCCCAGCTGTACTATTAAAAAAGTGCTCAGCCGAAGTAGCTCCAGTTCTCTCCAAACTCCACAACAAATGCCTTAATGAAGCTTGCTTTCCGGGCTGTTGGAAAACTGCTTCTGTTGTACCAGTATTCAAGAATTCTGGCGAAAGGACTGACCCATCAAATTATCGCCTCATTAGCCTCCTCCCACTTTTTCCCAAAATATTTGAGACCTTAATTAACCATGCTCTAGTCCATCATCTTACAGATGCTAAACTTCTGACTGACAAACAATATGGATTTAGACAAGCCCGTTCCACAGCAGACATCCTAACTAATCTCTGAACGTATATACCATTCACTGGACAAAGCGGGGGAGGGCAGAGCGGTAGCTCTAGATATATCTACGGCTTTTGACAGAGTATGGCATGAGGGTCTCCTCAGGAAAATTAGATCATACGGTATCACTGGAAGAATACTTAACATGATTAAATCCTTCTTAGATAAGAGAAAAATCCAGGTTGTCATCGACGTCGTGCATCTAAACAATATGATATAAATGCGGGTGTGCCCCAGGGTTCTATCCTTGGACCTCTATTGTTCCTGATATTCATAAATGACTTCCCCGACAAAATTGCCTCTGAGATGGGTATATATGCTGATGACACTACACTCTATGGCAGGCACGACAGGAAGACGAATGAACACATTTCTAAAGAAATGGCAGAAACACTAGAGGAAGACCTCCAATCTTTGGTAGAATGGGGACAAAAGTGGTTGGGCGCATTCAATGCTGCCAAGACTAAACTAGTTTCATTCAATAATTACAAGAAACCCTCTCTACCACCTATAGTAATGGCCAACGACTCTTTATCTGAGAGTACATCTTTCAAACTCCTAACGTTCACAGGAAACATGAGTTGGAATAATTACATTGAAGGCATTGCCTACCGTGCTAGACAACTACTAACACCCGAAAGTATCCTGTGCCTCTATAAGGCCACCATTCGCCCATGTATGGAGTATTGCTGTCACATCTGGGCTGGTGCATCTGCTACTAGTCTCTCGCTCCTTGACAAGTTTCAAAAGAGAGTCGCAAACCTGATAGGCCCTGAACTGGCATTTAAGCTTCAGCCTTTGTCCTATTGACGAAATGTTGCATCCCTCTGCCTTTTCTACAAGTATTTTAATGGTGAATGCTCTGACGAACTGCAATCACTTGTGCCCCCACGACGTGAGCACCCTCGACAAGCCCGACAGGCTGCTAAATCCCACCCCCACACTGTAGAGATCCCTAGATGTAAAAGATCTTTTTACCCCAATAGTTTCTTCCCCAGAACCGCTAGACTCTGGAATTCCATTTCAGGTTCCTGCTTCCCCAACAGTACTGACGTGCAGAAGTTCAAGTGTAACGTGAACCGACATCTTGCTGCCAAAATCCCTACATAGCACCCCAGTAGTTGTTGCCCCTGATAGTAGCCCTCTACACCAAAGTGGCAATTTGCCTTGTTTGGGGTGAAAATGTAATTAAAAACAATTTTTTTAAAATTATGTATAGTTGAACGTCAAAATATGGCATTTTTGTGACGTTCAACTATATTATGTATAGTTGAGCGTCAAAAAACGACATTATTTTTGTATCAATCTAATAGAATGCTTTTCTGTCTGTATAATACAAAAACTGGTAGTAAAAGCAACTTTTTTCTTTTATTTCTCTGATTTTCTTATTTCTCCCTGGAGCATTTATGTCATTAATGTCATTTTAATTTTTTAATAATTTCTTTTTTATATTTGATTTCCTACATTGAACAAACAAACAAATATTTCTGTCATAAATATATTAACCTCATTTAAGTTTTGATTGGAATCTATAATTAAGCAAAGAATTCTCAATTTATAACCGCACCTCTCTCGAAACAACGCTCTTTACTAAATACAGCTGTAAATAATACAAAGATAAGGCTGGCGTTTTTTGGCACTTTTCTACCTCTAGAAAAATACAGGTCCCAGATTTTGTTCTGAACTATTTTAATCTATAGCTGGAGGGAAGATATATGTATTCAGACTTTCCCTAGGTTATTAGCGAATGTATCCCTATATGCGTACATGGTAATCTCCAAAGTTATTAAACGAATCATTATTTTGGAATATATATCCTAAAATTACAATAACATGGGCACATTATTTTTTGTAAATGTTAACATTTATGGATTAATATACCAGAGATATATATATATATATATATATATATATATATATATATTAATTATTCATAGCTTTTTATGAATCAACCATTATGAATTTCGCAATACATATCTTTAAAAATACAATGGGTAATGTGTGCACATTATGTTCTTGCAAATGGGAACATTTAGAATGTGTATAATCTTTTTTCGAAGCGACCACTATGAATATTGGAATATAGACACAAAGGAGCTCGGTATGTAACATTGATAGACATTTTGTATAATTTAATATTTCAGAAGTGAGCTCATCTAAACTCACCGAAAGCATTGAGAAACTTTAAAATAAGTAAGATACAAAAATTTAATTGAGAAAAGATAAGCACTACATACAATTTTTAATTCTTACGTAATAAGTAATATATTTGGAAAAAGGATCGGTGCCTGCCCATGAGCGTCAATAATTGGTAAAGACATAAATTACTTAACCTATTCTATGAAATATTTACTATGTATCCTAGGTCGCAACGTGGGCATATTAGTGTTTACTTTTGTAAACTATAACATTCAATAAGGTGTCACTGAAACCGCATCATAGCCCCCAAGAAAAAATAAAATATTATAATTTAAATTTATACTAATCATGGGACGGGGTTTACTAGTATACACACACACAAAAAAAAAGTAAATCATTCAATGGCAGAAACAAAGAAAACAATCATTCAATGGCAGAAGTCAAGACAGTAATCATTCAATGGCAGACATCAAGAAAACAATCATTCAATGGCAGAAATCAAGAAAGTAATCATTCAATGGCAGAAATCAAGAAAACAATCATTCAATGGCAGAAATCAAGAAAACAATCATTCAATGGCAGAGATCAAGAAAACAATCATTCAATGGCAGAAATCAAGAAAACAATCATTCAATGGCAGAGATGAAGAAAACAATCATTCAATGGCAGAAATCAAGACAACAATCATTCAATGGCAGAAATTAACAAAGCAATCATTCAATGGCAGAAATCAAGAAAGTAATCATTCAATGGCAGAAATCAAGAAAACAATCATTCAATGGCAGAAATCAAGAAAACAATCATTCAATGGCAGAAATCAAGAAAACAATCATTCAATGGCAGAAATGAAGAAAACAATCATTCAATGGCAGAAATCAAGAAAACAATCATTCAATGGCAGGAATCAGGAAAGTAATCATTCAATGGCAGAAATCAAGAAAACAATCATTCAATGGCAGAAATCAGGAAAACAATCATTCAATGGCAGAAATCAGGAAAACAATCATTCAATGGCAGAAATCAGGAAAACAATCATTCAATGGCAGAAATCAAGAAAACAATCATTCAATGGCAGAAATCAAGAAAATAATCATTCAATGGCAGAAATCAGGAAAACAATCATTCAATGGCAGAAATCAAGAAAACAATCATTCAATGGCAGAAATCAAGAAAGTAATCATTCAATGGCAGAAATCAAGAAAACAATCATTCAATGGCAGAAATCAAGAAAACAATCATTCAAGGCAGAAATCAAGAAAGTAATAATTCAATGGCAGAAATGAAGAAAACAATCATTCAATGGCAGAAATAAAGAAAACAATCATTCAATGGCAGAAATCAAGAAAGTAATAATTCAATGGCAGAAATGAAGAAAACAATCATTCAATGGCAGAAATCAAGAAAACAATCATTCAAGGCAGAAATCAAGAAAGTAATTATTCAATGGCAGAAATGAAGAAAACAATCATTCAATGGCAGAAATCAAGAAAACAATCATTCAAGGCAGAAATCAAGAAAACAATCATTCAATGGCAGAAATTAACAAAGCAATCATTCAATGGCAGAAATCAAGAAAGTAATAATTCAATGGCAGAAATCAAGAAAACAATCATTCAATGGCAGAAATCAAGAAAGTAATCATTCAATGGCAGAAATCAAGAAAACAATCATTCAATGGCAGAAATCAAGAAAACAATCATTCAAGGCAGAAATCAAGAAAGTAATCATTCAATGGCAGAAATCAAGAAAGTAATAATTCAATGGCAGAAATGAAGAAAACAATCATTCAATGGCAGAAATAAAGAAAACAATCATTCAATGGCAGAAATCAAGAAAACAATCATTCAATGGCAGAAATCAAGAAAACAATCATTCAATGGCAGAAATCAAGACAACAATCATTCAATGGCAGAAATTAACAAAGCAATCATTCAATGGCAGAAATCAAGAAAGTAATAATTCAATGGCAGAAATCAAGAAAACAATCATTCAATGGCAGAAATCAAGAAAGTAATCATTCAATGGCAGAAATCAAGAAAACAATCATTCAATGGCAGAAATCAAGAAAACAATCATTCAATGGCAGAAATGAAGAAAACAATCATTCAATGGCAGAAATCAAGAAAACAATCATTCAAGGCAGAAATCAAGAAAGTAATCATTCAATGGCAGAAATCAAGAAAGTAATAATTCAATGGCAGAAATGAAGAAAACAATCATTCAATGGCAGAAATAAAGAAAACAATCATTCAATGGCAGAAATCAAGAAAACAATCATTCAATGGCAGAAATCAAGAAAACAATAATTCAATGGCAGAAATCAAGACAACAATCATTCAATGGCAGAAATTAACAAAGCAATCATTCAATGGCAGAAATCAAGAAAGTAATAATTCAATGGCAGAAATGAAGAAAACAATCATTCAATGGCAGAAATCAAGAAAACAATCATTCAATGGCAGAAATCAAGAAAACAATCATTCAATGGCAGAAATGAAGAAAACAATCATTCAATGGCAGAAATCAAGAAAACAATCATTCAATGGCAGGAATCAGGAAAGTAATCATTCAATGGCAGAAATCAAGAAAACAATCATTCAATGGCAGAAATCAGGAAAACAATCATTCAATGGCAGAAATCAGGAAAACAATCATTCAATGGCAGAAATCAGGAAAACAATCATTCAATGGCAGAAATCAAGAAAACAATCATTCAATGGCAGAAATCAAGAAAATAATCATTCAATGGCAGAAATCAGGAAAACAATCATTCAATGGCAGAAATCAAGAAAACAATCATTCAATGGCAGAAATCAAGAAAACAATCATTCAATAGCAGAAATCAAGAAAGTAATCATTCAATGGCAGAAATCAAGAAAACAATCATTCAATGGCAGAAATCAAGAAAACAATCATTCAAGGCAGAAATCAAGAAAGTAATCATTCAATGGCAGAAATCAAGAAAGTAATAATTCAATGGCAGAAATGAAGAAAACAATCATTCAATGGCAGAAATCAGGAAAACAATCATTCAAGGCAGAAATCAAGAAAGTAATCATTCAATGGCAGAAATCAAGAAAGTAATAATTCAATGGCAGAAATCAAGAAAACAATCATTCAATGGCAGAAATAAAGAAAACAATCATTCAATGGCAGAAATCAAGAAAACAATCATTCAATGGCAGAAATCAAGAAAACAATCATTCAATGGCAGAAATCAAGAAAACAATCATTCAATGGCAGAAATCAAGAAATTAATCATTCAAGGACGAAATAAAGAAAACAATCATTCAATGGCAGAAATCAAGAAAACAATCATTCAATGGCAGAAATGAAGAAAACAATCATTCAATGGCAGAAATCAAGAAAGTAATCATTCAATGGCAGAAATCAAGAAATTAATCATTCAATGGCAGAAATTAAAAAAAGCAATTATTCAATGGCAGAAATCAAGAAAACAATCATTCAATGGCAGAAATTAAGAAAACAATCATTCTATGGCAGAAATTAAGAAAACAATAATTCAAAGGCAGAAATAAAGAAAGTAATCATTCAATGGCAGAAATCAAGAAAACAATCATTCAATGGCAGAAATCAAGAAAACAATCATTCAATGGCAGAAATCAAGAAAACAATCATTCAATGGCAGAAATCAAGAAAGTAATCATTCAATGGCAGAAATCAAGAAAACAATCATTCAATGGCAGAAATCAAGAAAACAATCATTCAATGGCAGAAATCAAGAAAACAATCATTCAATGGCAGAAATCAAGAAAACAATCATTCAATGGCAGAAATCAAGAAAACAATCATTCAATGGCAGAAATCAAGAAAGTAATCATTCAATGGCAGAAATCAAGAAAACAATCATTCAATGGCAGAAATCAGGAAAACAATCATTCAATGGCAGAAATCAAGAAAACAATCATTCAATGGCAGAAATCAAGAAAATAATCATTCAATGGCAGAAATCAAGAAAACAATCATTCAATGGCAGAAATCAAGAAAACAATCATTCAATGGCAGAAATCAAGAAAACAATCATTCAATGGCAGAAATCAAGAAAGTAATCATTCAATGGCAGAAATCAAGAAAACAATCATTCAATGGCAGAAATCAAGAAAACAATCATTCAAGGCAGAAATCAAGAAAGTAATCATTCAATGGCAGAAATCAAGAAAGTAATAATTCAATGGCAGAAATGAAGAAAACAATCATTCAATGGCAGAAATCAGGAAAACAATCATTCAAGGCAGAAATCAAGAAAGTAATCATTCAATGGCAGAAATCAAGAAAGTAATAATTCAATGGCAGAAATCAAGAAAACAATCATTCAATGGCAGAAATAAAGAAAACAATCATTCAATGGCAGAAATCAAGAAAACAATCATTCAATGGCAGAAATGAAGAAAACAATCATTCAATGGCAGAAATCAAGAAAGTAATCATTCAATGGCAGAAATCAAGAAATTAATCATTCAATGGCAGAAATTAAAAAAAGCAATCATTCAATGGCAGAAATCAAGAAAACAATCATTCAATGGCAGAAATTAAGAAAACAATCATTCTATGGCAGAAATTAAGAAAACAATAATTCAAAGGCAGAAATAAAGAAAGTAATCATTCAATGGCAGAAATCAAGAAAACAATCATTCAATGGCAGAAATCAAGAAAACAATCATTCAATGGCAGAAATCAAGAAAACAATCATTCAATGGCAGAAATCAAGAAAGTAATCATTCAATGGCAGAAATCAAGAAAACAATCATTCAATGGCAGAAATCAAGAAAACAATCATTCAATGGCAGAAATCAAGAAAACAATCATTCAATGGCAGAAATCAAGAAAACAATCATTCAATGGCAGAAATCAAGAAAACAATCATTCAATGGCAGAAATCAAGAAAGTAATCATTCAATGGCAGAAATCAAGAAAACAATCATTCAATGGCAGAAATCAGGAAAACAATCATTCAATGGCAGAAATCAAGAAAACAATCATTCAATGGCAGAAATCAAGAAAATAATCATTCAATGGCAGAAATCAGGAAAACAATCATTCAATGGCAGAAATCAAGAAAACAATCATTCAATGGCAGAAATCAAGAAAACAATCATTCAATGGCAGAAATCAAGAAAGTAATCATTCAATGGCAGAAATCAAGAAAACAATCATTCAATGGCAGAAATCAAGAAAACAATCATTCAAGGCAGAAATCAAGAAAGTAATCATTCAATGGCAGAAATCAAGAAAGTAATAATTCAATGGCAGAAATGAAGAAAACAATCATTCAATGGCAGAAATCAGGAAAACAATCATTCAAGGCAGAAATCAAGAAAGTAATCATTCAATGGCAGAAATCAAGAAAGTAATAATTCAATGGCAGAAATCAAGAAAACAATCATTCAATGGCAGAAATAAAGAAAACAATCATTCAATGGCAGAAATCAAGAAAACAATCATTCAATGGCAGAAATCAAGAAAACAATCATTCAATGGCAGAAATCAAGAAAACAATCATTCAATGGCAGAAATCAAGAAATTAATCATTCAAGGACGAAATAAAGAAAACAATCATTCAATGGCAGAAATCAAGAAAACAATCATTCAATGGCAGAAATGAAGAAAACAATCATTCAATGGCAGAAATCAAGAAAGTAATCATTCAATGGCAGAAATCAAGAAATTAATCATTCAATGGCAGAAATTAAAAAAAGCAATCATTCAATGGCAGAAATCAAGAAAACAATCATTCAATGGCAGAAATTAAGAAAACAATCATTCTATGGCAGAAATTAAGAAAACAATAATTCAAAGGCAGAAATAAAGAAAGTAATCATTCAATGGCAGAAATCAAGAAAACAATCATTCAATGGCAGAAATCAAGAAAACAATCATTCAATGGCAGAAATCAAGAAAACAATCATTCAATGGCAGAAATCAAGAAAGTAATCATTCAATGGCAGAAATCAAGAAAACAATCATTCAATGGCAGAAATCAAGAAAACAATCATTCAATGGCAGAAATCAAGAAAACAATCATTCAATGGCAGAAATCAAGAAAACAATCATTCAATGGCAGAAATCAAGAAAACAATCATTCAATGGCAGAAATCAAGAAAGTAATCATTCAATGGCAGAAATCAAGAAAACAATCATTCAATGGCAGAAATCAAGAAACAATCATTCAATGGCAGAAATTAAGAAAACAATCATTCTATGGCAGAAATTAAGAAAACAATCATTCAATGGCAGAAATCAAGAAAGTAATCATTCAATGGCAGAAATCAAGAAAACAATCATTCAATGGCAGAAATCAAGAAAACAATCATTCAATGGCAGAAATCAAGAAAACAATCATTCAATGGCAGAAATCAAGAAAGTAATCATTCAATGGCAGAAATCAAGAAAACAATCATTCAATGGCAGAAATCAAGAAAACAATCATTCAATGGCAGAAATCAAGAAAACAATCATTCAATGGCAGAAATCAAGAAAACAATCATTCAATGGCAGAAATCAAGAAAACAATCATTCAATGGCAGAAATCAAGAAAACAATCATTCAATGGCAGAAATCAAGAAAGTAATCATTCAATGGCAGAAATCAAGAAAACAATCATTCAATGGCAGAAATCAAGAAAACAATCATTCAATGGCAGAAATCAAGAAAACAATCATTCAATGGCAGAAATCAAGAAAGTAATCATTCAATGGCAGAAATCAAGAAAACAATCATTCAATGGCAGAAATCAAGAAAACAATCATTCAATGGCAGAAATCAAGAAAACAATCATTCAATGGCAGAAATCAAGAAAACAATCATTCAATGGCAGAAATCAAGAAAACAATCATTCAATGGCAGAAATCAAGAAAACAATCATTCAAGGCAGAAATCAAGAAAGTAATCATTCAATGGCAGAAATCAAGAAAACAATCATTCAATGGCAGAAATCAAGAAAACAATCATTCAATGGCAGAAATCAAGAAAACAATCATTCAATGGCAGAAATGAAGAAAACAATCTTTCAATGGCAGAAATCAAGAAAGTAATCATTCAATGGCAGAAATCAAGAAATTAATCATTCAATGGCAGAAATTAAAAAAAGCAATCATTCAATGGCAGAAATCAAGAAAACAATCATTCAATGGCAGAAATTAAGAAAACAATCATTCTATGGCAGAAATTAAGAAAACAATCATTCAATGGCAGAAATCAAGAAAACAATCATTCAATGGCAGAAATCAAGAAAACAATCATTCAATGGCAGAAATCAAAAAATTATCATTCAATGGCAGAAATCAAGAAAACAATCATTCTATGGCAGAAATTAAGAAAACAATCATTCAATGGCAGAAATCAAGAAAGCAATCATTCAATGGCAGAAATCAAGAAAACAATCATTCAATGGCAGAAATCTAGAAAACAATCATTCTATGGCAGAAATTAAGAAAACAATCATTCAATGGCAGAAATCAAGAAAGTAATCATTCAATGGCAGAAATCAAGAAAGTAATCATTCAATGGCAGAAATCAAGAAAACAATCATTCAATGGCAGAAATCAAGAAAGTAATCATTCAATGGCAGAAATCAAGAAAACAATCATTCAATGGCAGAAATCAAGAAAGTAATCATTCAATGGCAGAAATCAAGAAAACAATCATTCAATGGCAGAAATCAAGAAAACAATCATTCAATGGCAGAAATCAAGAAAGTAATCATTCAATGGCAGAAATCAAGAAAGCTATCTTTCAATGGCAGAAATTAAAAAAGCAATCATTCAATGGCAGAAATCAAGAAAACAATCATTCTATGGCAGAAATCAAAAAAGTAATCATTCAATGGCAGAAATCAAGAAAGTAATCATTCAATGGCAGAAATCAAGAAAGTAATCATTCAATGGCAGAAATCAAGAAAACAATCATTGAATGGCAGAAATCAAGAAAGTAATCATTCAATGGCAGAAATCAAGAAAGCTATCTTTCAATGGCAGAAATTAAAAAAGCAATCATTCAATGGCAGAAATCAAGAAAACAATCATTCTATGGCAGAAATCAAAAAAGTTATCATTCAATGGCAGAAATCAAGAAAGTAATCATTCAATGGCAGAAATCAAGAAAACAATCATTCAATGGCAGAAATCAAGAAAGTAATCATTCAATGGCAGAAATCAAGAAAACAATCATTCAATGGCAGAAATCAAGAAAGTAATCATTCAATGGCAGAAATCAAGAAAACAATCATTCAATGGCAGAAATCAAGAAAGTAATCATTCAATGGCAGAAATCAAGAAAGTAATCATTCAATGGCAGAAATCAAGAAAACAATCATTCAATGGCAGAAATCAAGAAAGTAATCATTCAATGGCAGAAATCAAGAAAGCTATCTTTCAATGGCAGAAATTAAAAAAGCAATCATTCAATGGCAGAAATCAAGAAAACAATCATTCAATGGCAGAAATCAAGAAAGTAATCATTCAATGGCAGAAATCAAGAAAGTAATCATTCAATGGCAGAAATCAAGAAAGTAATCATTCAATGGCAGAAATCAAGAAAGCTATCTTTCAATGGCAGAAATTAAAAAAGCAATCATTCAATGGCAGAAATCAAGAAAACAATCATTCAATGGCAGAAATCAAGAAAGTAATCATTCAATGGCAGAAATCAAGAAAGCTATCTTTCAATGGCAGAAATTAAAAAAGCAATCATTCAATGGCAGAAATCAAGAAAACAATCATTCAATGGCAGAAATCAAGAAAGTAATCATTCAATGGCAGAAATCAAGAAAGTAATCATTCAATGGCAGAAATCAAGAAAGTAATCATTCAATGGCAGAGATCAAGAAAGCTATCTTTCAATGGCAGAAATTAAAAAAGCAATCATTCAATGGCAGAAATCAAGAAAACAATCATTCTATGGCAGAAATCAAAAAAGTTATCATTCAATGGCAGAAATCAAGAAAGTAATCATTCAATGGCAGAAATCAAGAAAACAATCATTCAATGGCAGAAATCAAGAAAGTAATCATTCAATGGCAGAAATCAAGAAAACAATCATTCAATGGCAGAAATCAAGAAAGTAATCATTCAATGGCAGAAATCAAGAAAACAATCATTCAATGGCAGAAATCAAGAAAGTAATCATTCAATGGCAGAAATCAAGAAAGTAATCATTCAATGGCAGAAATCAAGAAAACAATCATTCAATGGCAGAAATCAAGAAAGTAATCATTCAATGGCAGAAATCAAGAAAGCTATCTTTCAATGGCAGAAATTAAAAAAGCAATCATTCAATGGCAGAAATCAAGAAAACAATCATTCAATGGCAGAAATCAAGAAAGTAATCATTCAATGGCAGAAATCAAGAAAGTAATCATTCAATGGCAGAAATCAAGAAAGTAATCATTCAATGGCAGAAATCAAGAAAGTAATCATTCTATGGCAGAAATCAAGAAAGTAATCATTCAATAGCAGAAATAAAGAAAACAATCATTCAATGGCATAAATCAAGAAAGTAATCATTCAATGGCAGAAATCAAGAAAACAATCATTCAATGGAAGAAATCAAGAAAGTAATCATTCAATGGCAGAAATCAAGAAAACAATCATTCAATGGCAGAAATCAGGAAAACAATCATTCAATGGCAGAAATCAAGAAAGTAATCATTCAATGGCAGAAATCAAGAAAACAATTATTCAATGGCAGAAATCAAGAAAGTAATCATTCAATGGCAGAAATCAAGAAAGCTATCTTTCAATGGCAGAAATTAAAAAAGCAATCATTCAATGGCAGAAATCAAGAAAACAATCATTCAATGGCAGAAATCAGGAAAACAATCATTCAATGGCAGAAATCAAGAAAGTAATCATTCAATGGCAGAAATCAAGAAAGTAATCATTCAATGGCAGAAATCAAGAAAACAATCATTCAATGGCAGAAATCAAGAAAACAATCATTCAATGGCAGAAATCAAGAAAGTAATCATTCAATGGCAGAAACCAAGAAAACAATCATTCCATGGCAGAAATCAAGAAAGTAATCATTCAATGGCAGAAATCAAGAAAGCTATCTTTGAATGGCAGAAATTAAAAAAAGCAATCATTCAATGGCAGAAATCAAGAAAACAATCATTCAATGGCAGAAATCAAGAAAACAATCATTCAATGGCAGAAATCAGGAAAACAATCATTCAATGGCAGAAATCAAGAAAACAATCATTCAATGGGAGAAATCCAGAAAGTAATCATTCAATGGCAGAAATCAAGAAAACAATCATTCAATGGCAGAAATGAAGAAAACAATCATTCAATGGCAGAAATGAAGAAAACAATCATTCAATGGCAGAAATCAAAAAAACAATCATTCAATGAAAGGAATCAGGAATATAATCATTCAATGGCAGAAATCAAGAAAACAATCATTCAATGGCAGAAATCAGGAAAACAATCATTCAATGGCAGAAATCAGGAAAACAATCATTCAATGGCAGAAATCAGGAAAACAATCATTCAATGGCAGAAATCAAGAAAACAATCATTCAATGGCAGAAATCAAGAAAACAATCATTCAATGGGAGAAATCAAGAAAGTAATCATTCAATGGCAGAAATCAAGAAAACAATCATTCAATGGCAGAAATGAAGAAAACAATCATTCAATGGCAGAAATGAAGAAAACAATCATTCAATGGCAGAAATCAAAAAAACAATCATTCAATGAAAGGAATCAGGAAAGTAATCATTCAATGGCAGAAATCAAGAAAACAATCATTCAATGGCAGAAATCAGGAAAACAATCATTCAATGGCAGAAATCAGGAAAACAATCATTCAATGGCAGAAATCAGGAAAACAATCATTCAATGGCAGAAATCAAGAAAACAATCATTCAATGGCAGAAATCAAGAAAACAATCATTCAATGGCAGAAATCAAGAAAACAATCATTCAATGGCAGAAATAAAGAAAACAATCATTCAATGGCAGAAATCAAGAAAACAATCATTCAATGGCAGAAATCAAGAAAACAATCATTAAATGGCAGAAATCAAGAAAACAATCATTCAATCGCAGAAATCAAGAAAGTAATCATTCAATGGCAGAGATGAAGAAAACAATCATTCGATGGCAGAAATCAAGAAAACAACCATTCAAGGCAGAAATAAAGAAAGTAATCATTCAATGGCAGAAATCAAGAAAACAATCATTCAATGGCAGAAATCAAGAAAACAATCATTCAATGGCAGAAATCAAGAAAACAATCATTCAATGGCAGAAATCAAGAAAACAATCATTCAATGGCAGAAATCAATAAATTAATCATTCAATGGCAGAAATCAAGAAAGTAATCATTCAATGGCATAAATCAAGAAAGTAATCATTCGATGGCAGAAATCAAGAAAACTATCATTCAATGGCAGAAATCAATAAAACAATCATTTAATGGCAGAAATCAAGAAAGTAATCATTCAATGGCAGAAATCAAGAAAACAATCATTCAATGGCAGACATCAAGAAAGTAATCATTCAATGGCAGAAATCAAGAAAGCTATCTTTCAATGGCAGAAATTAAAAAAGCAATCATTCAATGGCAGAAATCAAGAAAACAATCATTCAATGGCAGAAATCAAAAAAGTAATCATTCAATGGCAGAAATCAAGAAAGTAATCATTCAATGGCAGAAATCAAGAAAACAATCATTCAATGGCAGAAATCAAGAAAGTATCATTCAATGGCAAAAATCAAGAAAACAATCATTCAATGGCAGAAATCAAGACAGTAATCATTCAATGGCAGAAACCAAGAAAACAATCATTCCATGGCAGAAATCAAGAAAGTAATCATTCAATGGCAGAAATCAAGAAAGCTATCTTTCAATGGCAGAAATTAAAAAAAGCAATCATTCAATGGCAGAAATCAAGAAAACAATCATTCAATGGCAGAAATCAAGAAAACAATCATTCAATGGCAGAAATCAGGAAAACAATCATTCAATGGCAGAAATCAAGAAAACAATCATTCAATGGGAGAAATCAAGAAAGTAATCATTCAATGGCAGAAATCAAGAAAACAATCATTCAATGGCAGAAATGAAGAAAATAATCATTCAATGGCAGAAATCAAAAAAACAATCTTTCAATGGAAGGAATCAGGAAAGTAATCATTCAATGGCAGAAATCAAGAAAACAATCATTCAATGGCAGAAATCAGGAAAACAATCATTCAATGGCAGAAATCAGGAAAACAATCATTCAATGGCAGAAATCAGGAAAACAATCATTCAATGGCAGAAATCAGGAAAACAATCATTCAATGGCAGAAATCAAGACAACAATCATTCAATGGCAGAAATCAAGAAAACAATCATTCAATGGCAGAAATCAGGAAAACAATCATTCAATGGCAGAAATCAGGAAAACAATCATTCAATGGCAGAAATCAGGAAAACAATCATTCAATGGCAGAAATCAGGAAAACAATCATTCAATGGCAGAAATCAGGAAAACAATCATTCAATGGCAGAAATCAAGAAAACAATCATTCAATGGCAGAAATCAGGAAAACAATCATTCAATGGCAGAAATCAGGAAAACAATCATTCAATGGCAGAAATCAAGAAAACAATCATTCAATGGCAGAAATCAGGAAAACAATCATTCAATGGCAGAAATCAAGAAAACAATCATTCAATGGCAGAAATCAAGAAAACAATCATTCAATGGCAGAAATCAGGAAAACAATCATTCAATGGCAGAAATCAAGAAAACAATCATTCAATGGCAGAAATCAAGAAAACAATCATTCAATGGGAGAAATCAAGAAAGTAATCATTCAATGGCAGAAATCAAGAAAACAATCATTCAATGGCAGAAATGAAGAAAATAATCATTCAATGGCAGAAATCAAAAAAACAATCTTTCAATGGAAGGAATCAGGAAAGTAATCATTCAATGGCAGAAATCAAGAAAACAATCATTCAATGGCAGAAATCAGGAAAACAATCATTCAATGGCAGAAATCAGGAAAACAATCATTCAATGGCAGAAATCAGGAAAACAATCATTCAATGGCAGAAATCAGGAAAACAATCATTCAATGGCAGAAATCAAGACAACAATCATTCAATGGCAGAAATCAAGAAAACAATCATGCAATGGCAGAAATCAGGAAAACAATCATTCAATGGCAGAAATCAGGAAAACAATCATTCAATGGCAGAAATCAGGAAAACAATCATTCAATGGCAGAAATCAGGAAAACAATCATTCAATGGCAGAAATCAGGAAAACAATCATTCAATGGCAGAAATAAAGAAAACAATCATTCAATGGCAGAAATCAGGAAAACAATCATTCAATGGCAGAAATCAGGAAAACAATCATTCAATGGCAGAAATCAAGAAAACAATCATTCAATGGCAGAAATCAGGAAAACAATCATTCAATGGCAGAAATCAAGAAAACAATCATTCAATGGCAGAAATCAAGAAAACAATCATTCAATGGCAGAAATCAGGAAAACAATCATTCAATGGCAGAAATCAAGAAAACAATCATTCAATGGCAGAAATCAAGAAAACAATCATTCAATGGCAGAAATCAAGAAAACAATCATTCAATGGCAGAAATCAAGAAAACAATCATTCAATGGCAGAAATCAAGAAAACAATCATTCAATGGCAGAAATCAAGAAAACAATCATTCAATGGCAGAAATCAAGAAAACAATCATTCAATGGCAGAAATCAAGAAAACAATCATTCAATGGCAGAAATCAGGAAAACAATCATTCAATGGCAGAAATCAGGAAAACAATCATTCAATTGCAGAAATCAAGAAAACAATCATTCAATGGCAGAAATCAAGAAAACAATCATTCAATGGCAGAAATCAAGAAAACAATCATTCAATGGCAGAAATCAAGAAAACAATCATTCAATGGCAGAAATCAGGAAAACAATCATTCAATAGCAGAAATCAAGAAAACAATCATTCAATGGCAGAAATCAGGAAAACAATCATTCAATGGCAGAAATCAGGAAAACAATCATTCAATGGCAGAAATCAAGAAAACAATCATTCAATGGCAGAAATCAAGAAAACAATCATTCTATGGCAGAAATCAAGAAAACAATCATTCAATGGCAGAAATCAGGAAAACAATCATTCTATGGCAGAAATCCAGAAAACAATCATTCAATGGCAGAAATCAAGAAAGTAATCATTCAATGGCAGAAATCAAGAAAGTAATCATTCAATGGCAGAAATCAAAAAGTAATCATTCAATGGCAGAAATGAAGAAAACAATCATTCTATGGCAGAAATCAAGAAAGCAATCATTCAATGGCAGAACTCAAGAAAACAATCATTCAATGGCAGAAATCAAGAAAGTAATCATTCAATGGCAGAAATCAAGAAAACAATCATTCAATGGCAGAAATGAAGAAAACAATCATTCAATGGCAGAAATCAAGAAAGTAATCATTCAATGGCAGAAATCAAGAAAGTAATCATTCAATGGCAGAAATCAAGAAAGTAATCATTCAATGGCAGAAATCAAGAAAACAATCATTCAATGGCAGAAATCAATAAATTAATCATTCAATGGCAGAAATGAAGAAAACAATCATTCAATGGCAGAAATGAAGAAAACAATCATTCAATGGCAGAAATCAAGAAAACAATCATTCAATGGCAGAAATCAAGAAAGTAATCATTCAATGGCAGAAATCAAGAAAGTAATCATTCAATGGCAGAAATCAAGAAAGCTATCTTTCAATGGCAGAAATTAAAAAAGCAATCATTCAATGGCAGAAATCAAGAAAACAATCATTCAATGGCAGAAATCAGGAAAACAATCATTCAATGGCAGAAATCAAGAAAGTAATCATTCAATGGCAGAAATCAAGAAAGTAATCATTCAATGGCAGAAATCAAGAAAACAATCATTCAATGGCAGAAATCAAGAAAACAATCATTCAATGGCAGAAATCAAGAAAGTAATCATTCAATGGCAGAAACCAAGAAAACAATCATTCCATGGCAGAAATCAAGAAAGTAATCATTCAATGGCAGAAATCAAGAAAGCTATCTTTGAATGGCAGAAATTAAAAAAAGCAATCATTCAATGGCAGAAATCAAGAAAACAATCATTCAATGGCAGAAATCAAGAAAACAATCATTCAATGGCAGAAATCAGGAAAACAATCATTCAATGGCAGAAATCAAGAAAACAATCATTCAATGGGAGAAATCAAGAAAGTAATCATTCAATGGCAGAAATCAAGAAAACAATCATTCAATGGCAGAAATGAAGAAAACAATCATTCAATGGCAGAAATGAAGAAAACAATCATTCAATGGCAGAAATCAAAAAAACAATCATTCAATGAAAGGAATCAGGAAAGTAATCATTCAATGGCAGAAATCAAGAAAACAATCATTCAATGGCAGAAATCAGGAAAACAATCATTCAATGGCAGAAATCAAGAAAACAATCATTCAATGGCAGAAATCAGGAAAACAATCATTCAATGGCAGAAATCAGGAAAACAATCATTCAATGGCAGAAATCAAGAAAACAATCATTCAATGGCAGAAATCAAGAAAACAATCATTCAATGGCAGAAATCAGGAAAACAATCATTCAATGGCAGAAATCAGGAAAACAATCATTCAATGGCAGAAATCAGGAAAACAATCATTCAATGGCAGAAATCAAGAAAACAATCATTCAATGGCAGAAATCAGGAAAACAATCATTCAATGGCAGAAATCAAGAAAACAATCATTCAATGGCAGAAATAAAGAAAACAATCATTCAATGGCAGAAATGAAGAAAACAATCATTCAATGGCAGAAATCAAGAAAACAATCATTAAATGGCAGAAATCAAGAAAACAATCATTCAATCGCAGAAATCAAGAAAGTAATCATTCAATGGCAGAGATGAAGAAAACAATCATTCGATGGCAGAAATCAAGAAAACAACCATTCAAGGCAGAAATAAAGAAAGTAATCATTCAATGGCAGAAATCAAGAAAACAATCATTCAATGGCAGAAATCAAGAAAACAATCATTCAATGGCAGAAATCAAGAAAACAATCATTCAATGGCAGAAATCAAGAAAACAATCATTCAATGGCAGAAATCAATAAATTAATCATTCAATGGCAGAAATCAAGAAAGTAATCATTCAATGGCATAAATCAAGAAAGTAATCATTCAATGGCAGAAATCAAGAAAACTATCATTCAATGGCAGAAATCAATAAAACAATCATTTAATGGCAGAAATCAAGAAAGTAATCATTCAATGGCAGAAATCAAGAAAACAATCATTCAATGGCAGACATCAAGAAAGTAATCATTCAATGGCAGAAATCAAGAAAGCTATCTTTCAATGGCAGAAATTAAAAAAGCAATCATTCAATGGCAGAAATCAAGAAAACAATCATTCAATGGCAGAAATCAAAAAAGTAATCATTCAATGGCAGAAATCAAGAAAGTAATCATTCAATGGCAGAAATCAAGAAAACAATCATTCAATGGCAGAAATCAAGAAAGTATCATTCAATGGCAAAAATCAAGAAAACAATCATTCAATGGCAGAAATCAAGACAGTAATCATTCAATGGCAGAAACCAAGAAAACAATCATTCCATGGCAGAAATCAAGAAAGTAATCATTCAATGGCAGAAATCAAGAAAGCTATCTTTCAATGGCAGAAATTAAAAAAAGCAATCATTCAATGGCAGAAATCAAGAAAACAATCATTCAATTGCAGAAATCAGGAAAACAATCATTCAATGGCAGAAATCAAGAAAACAATCATTCAATGGGAGAAATCAAGAAAGTAATCATTCAATGGCAGAAATCAAGAAAACAATCATTCAATGGCAGAAATGAAGAAAATAATCATTCAATGGCAGAAATCAAAAAAACAATCTTTCAATGGAAGGAATCAGGAAAGTAATCATTCAATGGCAGAAATCAAGAAAACAATCATTCAATTGCAGAAATCAGGAAAACAATCATTCAATGGCAGAAATCAGGAAAACAATCATTCAATGGCAGAAATCAGGAAAACAATCATTCAATGGCAGAAATCAGGAAAACAATCATTCAATGGCAGAAATCAAGAAAACAATCATTCAATGGCAGAAATCAAGAAAACAATCATTCAATGGCAGAAATCAAGAAAACAATCATTCAATGGCAGAAATCAAGACAACAATCATTCAATGGCAGAAATCAAGAAAACAATCATTCAATGGCAGAAATCAGGAAAACAATCATTCAATGGCAGAAATCAGGAAAACAATCATTCAATGGCAGAAATCAGGAAAACAATCATTCAATGGCAGAAATCAGGAAAACAATCATTCAATGGCAGAAATCAAGAAAACAATCATTCAATGGCAGAAATCAAGAAAACAATCATTCAATGGCAGAAATCAGGAAAACAATCATTCAATGGCAGAAATCAAGAAAACAATCATTCAATGGCAGAAATCAAGAAAACAATCATTCAATGGCAGAAATCAGGAAAACAATCATTCAATGGCAGAAATCAAGAAAACAATCATTCAATGGCAGAAATCAAGAAAACAATCATTCAATGGCAGAAATCAAGAAAACAATCATTCAATGGCAGAAATCAAGAAAACAATCATTCAATGGCAGAAATCAAGAAAACAATCATTCAATGGCAGAAATCAAGAAAACAATCATTCAATGGCAGAAATCAAGAAAACAATCATTCAATGGCAGAAATCAAGAAAACAATCATTCAATGGCAGAAATCAGGAAAACAATCATTCAATGGCAGAAATCAGGAAAACAATCATTCAATTGCAGAAATCAAGAAAACAATCATTCAATGGCAGAAATCAAGAAAACAATCATTCAATGGCAGAAATCAAGAAAACAATCATTCAATGGCAGAAATCAAGAAAACAATCATTCAATGGCAGAAATCAGGAAAACAATCATTCAATGGCAGAAATCAAGAAAACAATCATTCAATGGCAGAAATCAGGAAAACAATCATTCAATGGCAGAAATCAAGAAAACAATCATTCAATGGCAGAAATCAGGAAAACAATCATTCAATGGCAGAAATAAAGAAAGTAATCATTCAATGGCAGAAATCAAGAAAGTAATCATTCAATGGCAGAAATCAAAAAGTAATCATTCAATGGCAGAAATGAAGAAAACAATCATTCTATGGCAGAAATCAAGAAAGCAATCATTCAATGGCAGAACTCAAGAAAACAATCATTCAATGGCAGAAATCAAGAAAGTAATCATTCAATGGCAGAAATCAAGAAAACAATCATTCAATGGCAGAAATGAAGAAAACAATCATTCAATGGCAGAAATCAAGAAAGTAATCATTCAATGGCAGAAATCAAGAAAGTAATCATTCAATGGCAGAAATCAAGAAAGTAATCATTCAATGGCAGAAATCAAGAAAACAATCATTCAATGGCAGAAATCAATAAATTAATCATTCAATGGCAGAAATGAAGAAAACAATCATTCAATGGCAGAAATGAAGAAAACAATCATTCAATGGCAGAAATCAAGAAAACAATCATTCAATGGCAGAAATCAAGAAAGTAATCATTCAATGGCAGAAATCAAGAAAGTAATCATTCAATGGCAGAAATCAAGAAAACAATCATTCAATGGCAGAAATCAAGAAAGTAATCATTCAATGGCAGAAATCAAGAAAACAATCATTCAATGGCAGAAATCAAGAAAGTAATCATTCAATGGCAGAAATCAAGAAAACAATCATTCAATGGAAGAAATCAAGAAAACAATCATTCAATGGAAGAAATCAAGAAAACAATCATTTAATGGCAGAAATCAATAAATTAATCATTCAATGGCAGAAATCAATAAATTAATCATTCAATGGCAGAAATCAAGAAAGTAATCATTCAATGGCAGAAATCAAGAAAGTAATCATTCAATGGCAGAAATCAAGAAAGTAATCATTCAATGGCAGAAATCAAGAAAACAATCATTCAATGGCAGAAATCAATAAATTAATCATTCAATGGCAGAAATGAAGAAAACAATCATTCAATGGTAGAAATGAAGAAAACAATCATTCAATGGCAGAAATCAAGAAAACAATCATTCAATGGCAGAAATCAAGAAAGTAATCATTCAATGGCAGAAATCAAGAAAGTAATCATTCAATGGCAGAAATCAAGAAAACAATCATTCAATGGCAGAAATCAAGAAAGTAATCATTCAATGGCAGAAATCAAGAAAACAATCATTCAATGGCAGAAATCAAGAAAGTAATCATTCAATGGCAGAAATCAAGAAAACAATCATTCAATGGCAGAAATCAAGAAAGTAATCATTCAATGGCATAAATCAAGAAAGTAATCATTCAATGGCAGAAATCAAGAAAACAATAATTCTATTGCAGAAATCAAGAAAGTAATCATTCAATGGCAGAAATCAATAAATTAATCATTATATGGCAGAAATCAAGAAAACAATCATTCAATGGCATAAATCAAGAAAGTAATCATTCAATGGCAGAAATCAAGAAAACAATCATTCTATGGCAGAAATAAAGAAAGTAATCATTCAATGGCATAAATCAAGAAAGTAATCATTCAATGGCAGAAATCAATAAATTAATCATTATATGGCAGAAATCAAGAAAACAATCATTCAATGGCATAAATCAAGAAAGTAATCATTCAATGGCAGAAATCAATAAATTAATCATTATATGGCAGAAATCAAGAAAACAATCATTCAATGGCATAAATCAAGAAAGTAATCATTCAATGGCAGAAATCAATAAATTAATCATTATATGGCAGAAATCAAGAAAACAATCATTCAATGGCATAAATCAAGAAAGTAATCATTCAATGGCAGAAATCAAGAAAACAATCATTCTATTGCAGAAATCAAGAAAGTAATCATTCAATGGCAGAAATCAAGAAAACAATCATTCAATGGCAGAAATCAAGAAAACAATCATTCAATGGCAGAAATCAAGAAAGTAATCAGTCAATGGCAGAAATCAAGAAAGTAATCATTCAATGGCAGAAATCAATAAATTAATCATTCAATGGCAGAAATCAAGAAAACAATCATTCAATGGCAGAAATCAAGAAAGTAATCATTCAATGGCAGAAATCAAGAAAGTAATCATTCAATGGCAGAAATCAAGAAAGTAATCATTCAATGGCAGACATCAAGAAAGTAATCATTCAATGGCAGAAATCGAGAAAACAATCATTCAATGGCAGAAATCAAGAAAGTAATCATTCAATGGCAGAAATCAAGAAAGTAATCATTCAATGGCATAAATCAAGAAAGTAATCATTCAATGGCAGAAATCAAGAAAACAATCATTCTATGGCAGAAATCAAGAAAGTAATCATTCAATGGCAGAAATCAATAAATTAATCATTCAATGGCAGAAATGAAGAAAACAATCATTTAATGGCAGAAATCAAGAAAGTAATCATTCAATGGCATAAATCAAGAAAGTAATCATTCAATGGCAGAAATCAAGAAAACTATCATTCAATGGCAGAAATCAAGAAAACTATCATTCAATGGCAGAAATCAAGAAAGTAATCATTCAATGGCAGAAATCAATAAATTAATCATTCAATGGCAGAAATCAAGAAAACAATCATTCAATGGCAGAAATCAAGAAAGTAATCATTCAATGGCAGAAATCAAGCAAGTAATCATTCAATGGCAGAAATCAAGAAAGTAATCATTCAATGGCAGAAATCAAGAAAACAATAATTCAATGGCAGAAATCAAGAAAACAATCATTCTATGGCAGAAATCAAGAAAGTAATCATTCAATGGCAGAAATTAAGAAAACAATAATTCAATGGCAGAAATCAAGAAAACAATCATTCTATGGCAGAAATCAAGAAAGTAATCATTCAATGGCAGAAATCAAGAAAGTAATCATTCAATGGCATAAATCAAGAAAGTAATCATTCAATGGCAGAAATTAAGAAAACAATCATTCAATGGCAGAAATAAAGAAAGTAATCATTCAATAGCAGAAATCAAGAAAGTAATCATTCAATGGCAGAAATCAAGAAAACAATCATTCAATGGCAGAAATCAAGAAAGTAATCATTCAATGGCAGAAATCAAGTAAGTAATAATTCAATGGCAGAAATCAAGAAAACAATCATTCAATGGCAGAAATCAAGAAAGTAATCATTCAATGGCAGAAATCAAGAAAGCTATCTTTCAATGGCAGAAATTAAAAAAGCAATCATTCAATGGCAGAAATCAAGAAAACAATCATTCAATGGCAGAAATCAAAAAAGTAATCATTCAATGGCAGAAATCAAGAAAGCAATCATTCAATGGCAGAAATCAAGAAAACAATCATTCAATGGCAGAAATCAAGAAAACAATCATTCAATGGCAGAAATCAAGAAAGTAATCATTCAAGGCAGAAATCAAGAAAACAATCATTCAATGGCAGAAATCAAAAAAGTAATCATTCAATGGCAGAAATCAAGAAAGTAATCATTCAATGGCAGAAATGAAGAAAACAATCATTCAATGGCAGAAATCAAGAAAACAATCATTCAATGGCAGAAATGAAGAAAACAATCATTCAATGGAAGGAATCAGGAAAGTAATCATTCAATGGCAGAAATCAAGAAAACCATCATTCAATGGCAGAAATCAGGAAAACAATCATTCAATGGCAGAAATCAGGAAAACAATCATTCAATGGCAGAAATCAAGAAAACAATCATTCAATGGCAGAAATCAAGAAAACAATCATTCAATGGCAGAAATCAAAAAAGTAATCATTCAATGGCAGAAATCAAGAAAGTAATCATTCAATGGCAGAAATGAAGAAAACAATCATTCAATGGCAGAAATCAGGAAAACAATCATTCAATGGCAGAAATCAGGAAAACAATCATTCAATGGCAGAAATCAAGAAAACAATCATTCAATGGCAGAAATCAAGAAAACAATCATTCAATGGCAGAAATCAAAAAAAGTAATCATTCAATGGCAGAAATCAAGAAAGTAATCATTCAATGGCAGAAATGAAGAAAACAATCATTCAATGGCAGAAATCAGGAAAACAATCATTCAATGGCAGAAATCAAGAAAACAATCATTCAATGGCAGAAATCAAGAAAACAATCATTCAATGGCAGAAATCAGGAAAACAATCATTCAATGGCAGAACTCAAGAAAACAATCATTCAATGGCAGAAATCAGGAAAACAATCATTCAATGGCAGAAATCAAGAAAACAATCATTCAATGGCAGAAATCAAGAAAACAATCATTCAATGGCAGAAATCAAAAAAGTAATCATTCAATGGCAGAAATCAAGAAAGTAATCATTCAATGGCAGAAATGAAGAAAACAATCATTCAATGGCAGAAATCAGGAAAACAATCATTCAATGGCAGAAATCAAGAAAACAATCATTCAATGGCAGAAATCAAGAAAACAATCATTCAATGGCAGAAATCAGGAAAACAATCATTCAATGGCAGAACTCAAGAAAACAATCATTCAATGGCAGAAATCAGGAAAACAATCATTCAATGGCAGAAATCAAGAAAACAATCATTCAATGGCAGAAATAAAGAAAACAATCATTCAATGGCAGAAATGAAGAAAACAATCATTCAATGGCAGAAATCAAGAAAACAATCATTAAATGGCAGAAATCAAGAAAACAATCATTCAATGGCAGAAATCAAGAAAACAATCATTCAATGGCAGAAATCAAGAAAACAATCATTCAATGGCAGAAATCAATAAATTAATCATTCAATGGCAGAAATCAAGAAAGTAATCATTCAATGGCAGAAATCAAGAAAACAATCATTCAATGGCAGAAATCAAGAAAGTAATCATTCAATGGCAGAAATCAAGAAAACTATCATTCAATGGCAGAAATCAAGAAAGTAATCATTCAATGGCAGAAATCAAGAAAGTAATCATTCAATGGCAGAAATCAAGAAAACTATCATTCAATGGCAGAAATCAAGAAAGTAATCATTCAATGGCAGAAATCAAGAAAGTAATCATTCAATGGCAGAAATCAAGAAAACAATCATTCAATGGCAGAAATCAATAAATTAATCATTCAATGGCAGAAATCAAGAAAGTAATCATTCAATGGCAGAAATCAAGAAAACAATCATTCAATGGCAGAAATCAATAAATTAATCATTCAATGGCAGAAATCAAGAAAACTATCATTCAATGGCAGAAATCAAGAAAGTAATCATTCAATGGCAGAAATCAAGAAAGTAATCATTCAATGGCAGAAATCAAGAAAACTATCATTCAATGGCAGAAATCAAGAAAGTAATCATTCAATGGCAGAAATCAAGAAAACTATCATTCAATGGCAGAAATCAAGAAAGTAATCATTCAATGGCAGAAATCAAGAAAGTAATCATTCAATGGCAGAAATCAAGAAAACTATCATTCAATGGCAGAAATCAAGAAAGTAATCATTCAATGGCAGAAATCAAGAAAGTAATCATTCAATGGCAGAAATCAAGAAAACAATCATTCAATGGCAGAAATCAAGAAAGTAATCATTCAATGGCAGAAATCAAGAAAACAATCATTCAATGGCAGACATCAAGAAAGTAATCATTCAATGGCAGAAATCAAGAAAACAATCATTCAATGGCAGAAATCAAGAAAGTAATCATTCAATGGCAGAAATCAAGAAAGTAATCATTCAATGGCAGAAATCAAGAAAGTAATCATTCAATGGCAGAAATCAGGAAAACAATCATTCAATGGCAGAAATCAAGAAAGTAATCATTCAATGGCAGAAATCAAGAAAGCTATCTTTCAATGGCAGAAATTAAAAAAGCAATCATTCAATGGCAGAAATCAAGAAAACAATAATTCAATGGCAGAAATCAAAAAGTAATCATTCAATGGCAGAAATCAAGAAAGTAATCATTCAATGGCAGAAATCAAGAAAACAATCATTCAATGGCAGAAATCAAGAAAACAATCATTCAATCGCAGAAATCAAGAAAGTAATCATTCAATGGCAGAGATGAAGAAAACAATCATTCAATGGCAGAAATCAAGAAATTAATCATTCAAGGCAGAAATCAAGAAAACAATCATTCAATGGCAGAAATCAAGAAAGTAATCATTCAATGGCAGAAATCAAGAAAGCTATCTTTCAATGGCAGAAATTAAAAAAGCAATCATTCAATGGCAGAAATCAAGAAAACAATCATTCAATGGCAGAAATCAAAAAGTAATCATTCAATGGCAGAAATCAAGAAAGTAATCATTCAATGGCAGAAATCAAGAAAACAATCATTCAATGGCAGAAATGAAGAAAACAATCATTCAATGGCAGAAATCAAGAAAGTAATCATTCAATGGCAGAAATCAAGAAAACAATCATTCAATGGCAGAAATCAAGAAAGTAATCATTCAATGGCAGAAATCAAGAAAACAATCATTCAATGGCACAAATCAAGAAAGTAATCATTCAATGGCAGAAATCAAGAAAACAATCATTTAATGGCAGAAATCAAGAAAACAATCATTCAATGGCAGAAATCAAGAAAACAATCATTCAATGGCAGAAATCAAGAAAGTAATCATTCAATGGCATAAATCAAGAAAGTAATCATTCAATGGCAGAAATCAAGAAAACAATCATTCAATGGCAGAAATCAAGAAAGTAATCATTCAATGGCAGAAATCAAGAAAGCTATCTTTCAATGCCAGAAATTAAAAAAGCAATCATTCAATGGCAGAAATCAAGAAAACAATCATTCAATGGCAGAAATCAAAAAAGTAATCATTCAATGGCAGAAATCAAGAAAGTTATCATTCAATGGCAGAAATCAAGAAAACAATCATTCAATGGCAGAAATCAAGAAAGTAATCATTTAATGGCAGAAATCAAGAAAACAATCATTCAATGGCAGAAATCAAGAAAGTAATCATTCAATGGCAGAAATCAAGAAAGCTATCTTTCAATGGCAGAAATTAAAAAAGCAATCATTCAATGGCAGAAATCAAGAAAACAATCATTCAATGGCAGAAATCAAGAAAGTAATCATTCAATGGCAGAAATCAAGAAAGTAATCATTCAATGGCAGAAATCAAGAAAGTAATCATTCAATGGCAGAAATCAAGAAAGTAATCATTCAATGGCACAAATCAAGAAAGTAATCATTCAATGGCAGAAATCAATAAAACAATCATTCAATGGCAGAAATCAAGAAAGTAATCATTCAATGGCAGAAATCAAGAAAGTAATCATTCAATGGCAGAAATCAAGAAAACAATCATTCAATGGCAGAAATCAAGAAAACAATCATTCAATGGCAGAAATCAAGAAAGTAATCATTCAATGGCAGAAATCAAGAAAGTAATCATTCAATGGCAGAAATTAAGAAAACAATCATTCAATGACAGAAATCAAGAAAGCAATCATTCAATGGCAGAAATCAAATAAATAATCATTTAATGGCAGATATAAAGAAAACAATCATTCAATGGCAGAAATCAAGAAAGCAATAATTTAATGGCAGAAATCAAGAAAGTAAGTACTCAATGGCATAAATGAAGAAATTAGTCATCCAATGGCAGAAATCAAGAAAGCAATCGTTCAATGACAGAAATCAAGACAGCAGTCATTCAATAGCATTACTCTCTCTAAAAAGGACTTGCAAGAGACACAGAGTGGTTTTAGACCAGGTGCAGACATCATCGATATAATTGCCAGAAGACAACTCTAAAAGAAGTGTATAGAATTAAACATGCCTCTATACGCAGTTTTCATTGATCTTATTAAGGCTTTTGACAGCGAGCATAAACGGTCTTGGGTCTTTTTGGAGTATTGTATGTCCCCACAACGGCATAGGAACTTCGAAGATCAGCAATGGCGTGAAGTAAGGCTGGGTACTAGCGTCAATACTCTTCAAAACCTTCTTCACTTGCATGCTGTCTGGCGCAATGAAAGACCTGGAGCAAGGAGTTTACATTCGCTACCATCAAATAACATATAGATATTAGTGAATCAAAAATATTATTTGTATTGTCCGATTACTACTTTTACTTTTTGCATCATATATATATATATATATATATATATATATATATATATATATATATATTTCTAAGTCTCGGCGCATATATATATATATATATATATATATATATATATATATATATATATATATATATATATAGGCACACATAAAAAAAAACTAGCCAAAATAATATTTTCAAATAATTGATAAAAATTTCCCTGTCGGAACTGGTCTAAATAAAATTATAAACCGTAATAATTTTTAATTGCCTTTTCCACTACGACTAATTTAGTGAAAATTATTATAAGTTCTAACTATGCAAAAATAGACAAACAGACAAATGAAGGAGGATTATTAAGTAATCAAAACATGAAAGGGAGTGTATTTAACAACTGCAGGAATATTGACGAATGTCCATTAGAAGGTAAATGTATCATTTCCAATATCGTATATAAATGCGAAGTAACAGATAATAACAGAATTGAACATATATTTGAGTCAGAAGCTGTAGCTTTAAAGAAAGATTTAATAATCATACAGCATTCTTCAAAATATCTCATGATAACAAAAATAAGAAAACATCATCATTAGCGAATAGGATTAGGGAATTAAGGAAAAGCACACTTGAATAGAAATTGAAATGGTCGATATTGGGTAGTGCTGATAAATACTCTCCAAACAAGTGTAGCCGATATAACCTTTGCAATCTCGAATCGTATCGTATAATAATATTTAAAGAAAACTTTTAACAAACGCGAGAAAGTAATTCAAAACCGTTTACATAAATCAAAGTTTATCTCGATTAAAATCTGATTAGAAAATACGTTAAATTAAAATTGTATTAACGTACTTAGTAAGACAAGTTAATTTTTATTTATAGAGATTATTATATAAATAAATAAGGTTGAGAATGAAATGGAAATAATAAAAATAAAGTAATAACCATGTTTAAGTAAACAAATAAATCTAAATTAAGGATAACAATGGTTTTAATGATAAATTAAACAGAAACTAAAAAGGTAAGACTGTTATTTTGTACTGTATAGTATTCTTTCAAAATATCACGATAAGTTATCATGTAAATCGTATTAGATTCTATAATAGTAATTGGTTTAATTATATGTAATAAGTAACCAATGGGCTTAAATAAAACATTATTTGGAAAATAGATTAGTAGAAAATACATAAAACTATCATAACATGATAATTTAATATTTTATCTATGGAGATAAATACTTTATATAAATATAATTAGCCAATGAAGATAAACAGAATAACTATGGTAAAATTTTATAAACTAATTCAATAGACCAAATAAATTAAGATAATGATAGCAAATAGGATGGCAAGATATATCTAAATTAATATTTTATATGAGCAATCAATGTAAGTATGATTATATATCTCACATAATATAGTACTCAATTGTAAAGTGATGAATAAAAGCGTACATCTATATTATATAATTTTACGCTTAACGTAAACAATTGAGTATTAAGCAATTTTTTATCTCAACCAAATGTAATTATGTGTTTACAATTAACTGATACTAAAATTAAAACTGAAGTAGTAAAAACATTTTTTTTACATAGGCGTCACCACTTATCAAGGCCGATAGGCCACTCAAGGATAAGGGTTAAAGAGTGTAGAGTAGTCAAAAGGACAATATAGTAATCGATAGTAATGGAAGTTCGGTAAATTTGTTAACTTAAGTGGAACGGCTCATCAGAAACTTGTTCACGTTGGACTTGAAGACAACCATATTATAGACAGCTGGAAAGCAGGAAAACGGAAGACAATTCCACAGGCGTGCAGTTCTAAGAAAGAAGCTTTGATCAGGGAATCTATGTTTAGGTTTAGGCACAGATACAGAGTGGGGGAATTATTGATAGTGTTTACAGCTAGATGAGTGTTTCTTGTGAACGTTTGGCGAGGGGGACCATAGATTGAAGCTCAGTCGAACACTTTCCATGAAAATAACGATAAAGCAGAGACAAACTCGCAACATCTCTTCTGTGAGATAGAGGTTGCAGCGAAGAGAAAAGGACATCTCCCACCAGGCCACGAAGTCTATTTTGAACCCTATCAAGGCAGGACAAGTCTTTTCTAGCAGCTCCTGCCCATATGTGGCAACAGTATTCCATCCTTGGACGTATCTGGCTCTTATATAGATAGAGAATTGCATCAGCAGTGAGATATCTACTGGATCGATAGAAGGATCCGACCATTTTTCCAGCGGTCCTGGCAACAGATTTGATGTACGTGTTCCATTTAAGATCAGGAGTAAAGGTCAAGCCCAGAAGCCTGTCAAAACTTGAGGCCTCCCCAAGACGAGGGCCATTCATTTTAATTGATGCCAGATGGGGATCAGAACGTTGATGATGTAAAGAGAGAAGCTTGGTTTTAGATGCATTAAAAGTAACCAGCCACTCTTTTCCCCATTGTACAACGTGATCAAGATCAGAGGAGAGAGAATCGGAGAGAACTTGGTCGTTTACTGTCTTAGATGTGCTACCATAGATGGTAGTGTCGTCATAAAAAATGTCTACGAATTATGTAAGGATGTGATTTGGAAGATCATTAATGTAGATCAGGAAAAGAGTTGGGCCCAGGATGGACCCCTGAGGGACTCCAGCATTTATACCGTGAGCTTGATTTTAACAATCAATTGAACTGAATTATGTATCGTTTCAATTCAAATCAATAAATTATTCAATATGACTGTTAAAGTCAATCGGTGTTTTTTAGTTTAGTTTAGTTTCGTATTTGAAAACATGTATAATAGTTTATAATTATTGATGTTATTTTCACAAGTATGCATACGTAAATTAGAATTAATAACTTTACTAATTATTAAATAGACAATTTTTATAGAATATTCATAAATTAATAGAGAATGTTAGTCCGAATGGTTAGGTCTAGTGACTTTATATTTGAAATTCAAAATAGCGGAATGGAAACATATTAAATGTATTTGCAGCTTCTCTTCTGATTTCTGAAATTTAATCATGTCAAATCACACTTTATTCTCTTTTGACGGATAGATTGTTGCTATTTCTTCTGATGAGTTATGGGCATACTAGATTCACTGATTGATATAATAATTAAGTAATCGATTTTGCACTACAAAACAGATACTGTCCAGAATTGTAAATGTCAACTGAATTAAAGGAACAAATTACCCATTGGGCCTCACGATGGTCAACATCACGAATTTTGAAATATAGTTTTTTGTCGTTTATTTACTATATTGCTCTGTTACATTAAGCTTGTGCAATAAGAGTTGGTATATATTATAAGAATATGTATTCCTACCGATGTATATATATATATATATATATATATATATATATATATATATATATATATATATAAGCCTGACGAATCCTACAGTCGATGAAACGCAGAATATTCAGTGTAGCTTAGTCGCCATATATATTTTATAAATTACTAACTAGCTCTACCTACGTATTGAGCACTTTTGAAGTAAATACTTAAAGTTTACGCATAAATCTATACTTTCGTATATTAAATTTATGTGAGTAAATGAAGTAGTTATATATATATATATATATATATATATATATATATTAAGTAATGTGATTGATAATTTAAAATTTAAAAATCAAATTATAATTAAATTAAAAATCCGTTTCATAAGAAGGAACAATAACAAAATCAATTATCTGTACGATCGTTTCGGAAAACAATGCTTTTTATTGTGGTATACATCAAGTTATGTACAATAATTACATATAGTTTTTTAATAAGCAAGGTCTCCTCGTCAGCAAATTTTGAAGGGTTTTTATTGAATTTAAAAGACACCATAAATAATATATATATATATATATATATATATATATATATATATATATATATATATAGGCTCTCTCTCTCTCTCTATATATATAGGCTCTCTCTCTATATATATATATATATATATATATATATATATATATATATATATATATATATATAGGCTCTTTTAGTCTTTGACAGACTATGAATACCCACGAAAGGGTTCTGCGCGTGATATTTCTTGTGGCAGGAAGTGCGCAGTCTCCAACCACACCTCTCCTGAATCGATATTATTTAATATCAGTGTATGTACAGGATAACTGGAAACAAATGCCGAGAGCACATACAGCGCCTAGAATTCCCAAATGGTCACCCATCTGGTACTAACCAGACTCAACGTTGCTTAACTCTGGTAATATGACGAGAACCGATGTGTCAACGCGATTATGCTGTGTATATATATATATATATATATATATATATATATATATATATATATATATATATATATATATATATATATATATATATATATATATATATATATATATATATATATATATATATATATATATATATATATATATATATATATATATATATATATATATAGTGATCGTCACTTCTTGACAGAAGACCATCTTTCCCTTGCTTTATTCATCCATTTTCATGTACTTTAAAAAATATTATTATTTCTTTTTTTGTTATTATTTCATTTAATACGTTTTATAATTTTTTTATTATTATCTTTATTTATTTAGTTTTATTTATTTATTTTATTTTAATTTCATTTTTTTAATTATTTTTTTATTTTTTATTATATATATACACCCATACACACATGCATATATATATATATGTGGAGATGTGATCAAGATGCATCAATTTCTATCTACTGTGGGAACGAAGTTGGCTCTCCAGACTAGCTCTGCTCTTACACGGGCTGTTGCAAAGGTCACACTTTAACTGATATTGAGGGACGCCAACTGGTGCTGCTCTACTGTGAGCATTCATTTGACGCTTCAGGCCTCCACTCGATTTACCGACCACAGAGCAAATAGAACATCTGTGCCCCGTAGTGTTTTCCCCGTGAAAGAAAGACTGATCTCCATGTGATCGCTTGTGGCTAGCTAGGCCGGCTCCGGATAAAATCATTTTACCTCTTAAATTACAGACGTGATTCTGCACGAAAGCCCCCGACAGACCTGATATATCTGATAGATTTTTTCTTCCGGATATCACGCTTCATTTTGCATGCTCATATTTTTCTTCTTAAAGCTATCACAGCCATGATAGACCAAGGGGCGCCATTTTTGCGATCATCGGAAGCACTTATTCAACTGGATTCCGAGAGCCTTAAGATTATCTTTGATGTTGTCCTTAAAGTGTTTCCTAGGTTTAATTTATCTTGTTTTTAGAAAGATATCTGCACATCGATCGCGACACAACATCCTTGTGCTACACATATTGTACCTTCTCGCGCCCTACAACTAGTTGCACAGTGACAAACTGAAATAGTGAGATGATTGAGCAGTGGCAGAGTGTGCATGTTTACTTATCACAGAGTTTTAACTTCTCCGGTAGCTGGACATATACACCCACATGCACATAAGCACGCAAACATGCATATATATATATATATATATATATATATATATATATATATATATATATATATATATATATATATCTTGGCGTTTATTATTTATAAGAATGCTTTAATAAAAAATAGGATGTGGAGGCTGTTACCTATTAATGTTCGAGAGGCTTATGATAAAAATGAATAAAAGGAAGCATTCGCATGCATCGGGACTATTCCATTCTTTTAACTTTCCTGGTTTCGTTTGCACGTGACTCATAAACATGTTCATTCTATTTTCAAAGAAAGAAAGTGTTTACAAAGCAACCACTTTTTAAACATTTCGGGCGTGTTTTACGCAATCATATTTCATGTGATGATAAATTATCAAAGGCAGAGGGAATATGATTACATTCGTTACCAACAGGCACACCGGGCGTTGCTCGGGAATTAATGGGCACCCTATATTAGTCTAAGCCTCATATAACCATTTGTTTTCTTCTTTTATTCATTTCGATTAATTTTACTTTAATTAGCTGATTTCCAGCAAGAATTTTCGACAAAAAATGCCTTAAAATAGTGGCATACGTAATCACCTAAAATACAATCAATTATACGAAAAGGTGATACACAAATAAAAGATTATTTGGTTTAATGCATCAAAGCAAATATTGATCGAATCTTTCTAGGAATTAAGCATTTGCCATTTTGCTTAATCTACCTTGCAACACAAAGTCACAACCTTAATTATGAATTTATATTATGGCTGTATAAAGATACAACCATAATATAAATTCATAACTAGGGTTGTGACAACAGGGTATTCTTTTCATTCCTTTGACTCTCGGGTATATATCCGACACAGACACATTTAATCAACCGAGAACCACATCCGTCTATATAAAAACATATAAGATATTAACGGATATATACTCACGAATCAAAACAATGAAAAGAATATGCTGTTGTCACAGCCCTAGTCATAAAGCAGTAAAATATTAAATAAATAAATAGCACAAGTGGCATAGATTTTAAATATAGGGAGAAAGTCAAAATCCAAGAAAATAATTCATGAAGCTACAATTTTTATTTGGAATGGTTCACATATTTTTGTTCTAATCACAATGTTCACATATTTTTGTTCTAATCACAATGTTCACATATTTTTGTTCTAATCACAATGTTTAGACCGTTTTGCCTTCCCACCTTCTGTAGCATTAGCGATGTCAACACAACTGAAGTTTGGTTTTGCTGACAAGTAGTTGCTCAATGGGTAGTGGCGTATCTCGACAGTGATAGTAGTGGCGGTCGAAGCCATTGTGATCTTCCTGTTATTTACATTTTTTTTTTGTTTTTTTTTGGTAACTGGATATTAGAAATAAAAACAAAACAATGAAATCCAATATTTGCTCTCGCGTTAGGTGTACTTTTTACAAGAATTTACAGGAAAGGCATTAGGATAATCTCCACACGTAAGGATAGTTAAAGTCTCATAACTAGATGTCCATTTGCTTTGACGCAGAACAACCAAGAGGCAAGAACTATTCTATACATTATAATCACTGCCATGACGTATCTGTCTGTGGACGCTACTCTAACCAATATCTTTTACCTATAATTGAAATTGTATGTCCCCTTATTTTAACTTCACTTTAACTTTACCTCATTGTTAAGCATGTCGGGTTCAATATCATTACATTTTATTGTGTCAAATACAATCCGCATGGAATTGATTAATGTTACTCTGAAATTCAATTGACTTGTTGAATCGTCATACTACATTTGTTCGCGATTGGACCGCTCGAATATTCACAACGACGTGTTTATCTGAATGCACATTTAGAGACATAAAACCATTATAGTTTTTTATTAGAAGCTCTCATAGTCTGTCCATCTTGAACATAACGACATGAAACAAGATATCAAAAAGAGATATATGAGAAAATTATATACAACATACACTCAACAGGTAACACACTATCATCGTTATTGCTGCCTTCTATTATTAATCTTTTCTCTCTGTATTGTCGCGAACCAATATAATATCAGTGAACACTGTATTAATAGTGATGATGATGACGGTGACGAGGATAGTAAACAGTAACATAATTGGTCGAGATCCGGCCAATCAGATCAAGTTTCACTTCTTAGCCATGGTCGAGAATCGACGATAAAATAAAATTAGTTACAGAATTTGGGGGAGGGAGATAACAGCGTATATTGACGGCTGGCCGCACTCCAAACTTCAGGTTGTAAACCGTTGGATATTAAAAAAAAGGAAATATATAAGAGAGTGACAAGTGACTCCACCAGTTACGGTTAGTAAAACTTGAATATGCGTCACACCCATTTTGTTCCTAAGAATATCGATAATTTTCGTCCACGTATTTATTTTCTAGTGCGGCTATAAAAAAAATATATATAAATCCGCGCAAGACGCACAAACAGTTATATTCGGACTTTTTCTGTATTATCATTTTCTTTATTATTTGAATTTTGAACTGTTGCGAGATCTCTTTCGAAGTTGTACGGGTTTCATATATCCCCCCCAAAAAAAAGAAAGGGGGATATTATATATTTATGTATATACTAAATTTTCGCTGTTGGATTCGAATTAAAACTTCACCCTGCTGTACCTGAATGGAGATGTACTTAAATCCGAAGGAAGATAATTTTAATCACCAGCATTAAAGAAAAATAATAACGAAATGAATTAATAGCTATAAACTTTATCGGCTATAGAGTCCAAGGACAATCAGCCTGGATCGGGTGATGGTCAAATCTAAAGAATGAACGTCTGATATTGGTTTCGCAAAATTCTCCCCCCCCCCTCTTCATTCGGGCTTTGTCTGAGACATCGAAAAAGGAGTATTTTGTCACAGTATATTTTATACAGGGTGCATCACCGGAAACGGATGTTTTTAGAAAGCCCCTTGCTCTCCTTTTGTAAGAGATAGAGAGTAAGGAAAATAGTTTTTAAACTTGCTTAAGGTGTCGTTAAGTTTGTTGTTACTTGCGTTAAATTTTACGTTAAATTTCGTTTTAGTTATTGGTTTTGAAATGCTTTTCAGAGCGTCTATGACTTCTGTTAGAGATGCATTCCCTAATCATGTCATTTTACGCTTTGGAGATCTTCCTTGGTCTCTGCGCTCACTCGATATTTCGATGTGCGATTTTTATCTGTGGGGATTTTTAAAATCATGCGTCTAGGATGAGAAACCTCGCACACTTGGTGAATTGAGGACTGCAATACATGAAAATATAAAAAACAAATAGGTGGAGAAGCTTTAGTGAAGGTGGAGACTAACATTATATGTGGCTTCAAATTTGTGCTCTTGAAAATGGCCATCATTTGTAAAACATTCTTTTGCTTCCATTATGGCATAGTTTAGTAAATGTTTTTATGTACATTATGACATTTTTGTTGAAGTATTCGCAGCTTTTGTTTTCCTTAAAAACATTCGCTTCACATGGCTCACCCTCTATATTGGTAGGCTTTATGTTTTGTATGTACGCTGTACTGTCAAAGTTTTATTATAATCTATATATATATATATAAAAGCGAAAATGTATGTATGTTTGTGTGTCTGCCAAAAGCTTTTGACCGACGGAACAAAAATTCACAATGTATCATATTAAAGCCCCACCCTCCGAATGACAAATATCGAAAAATTAGCCCAAAAGGACCATCAGAAGTGCGTCAACTGATCGATTTTCTGCAGGGGGGACCCCCAAAAAGTGACATTTTAATGTTAAACATTACATATTTTTAAATCGATTTATAACTGCCCCCCAAAATACGGGCGCCAACTCTTCTACATAAAGTATACACGGGGCCGTTTATTTTGGGTCAACTTGTATTTAAAACCCGCTGAGTCATGTCACGTGATCTTGACGTCAGCAAGCTCTAATGGCAGTCTAAATTTTATAAAAACATGTTGTTATCGGTTAAAAATTGTAACTAAACTATGAACTTCTACGCTATGACAACGTTACCAAATTTATTAGCACATTAAAAATAGTTAGATACGATAGTTTAAAGAAATATAACAAGCCAAAAATGTGAAGTAAAAAAAATACGCTTACAAAAATTATCAACGATCGAAGTTTTTACAAAAAAAAACCCAGCCAGACGCCATTTTCTTTTTTAGTAACAGTCTTTAGAGTAAGGAAGACGAAGTGTGTGAGAGAGAGAGAGAGAGAGAGAGAGACCCACACACATACACAAACGCAAACAGAGAGAGAGGCAGAGAGAGACAGATAGAGAGAGATGTCTAGACAGAAAACGAAATACGTAATTTAATAAACGCTAATGTGAAGTAAAAAAAAAAAAATACTGCTACGTCGTCTCGTAACGCTCCCGTGATGACCTCATTTAGTGGCTATCTGTCAATCAAACCTCTTTCACTCGCTTTATAAGCCTTATTTTAACACTATAATCAATTCCTCTTACTCTTGGCCTACACGGTTAAGTGGTTGGAGTTTGTTTCACCGCCGCGTCAAGGCTCCCGGGTTCAATCCAGCCTCACGACCAAAACTATGTTTTTTCTTTTACATCTTTAGACACGCGGGCAACGTTTCTTTATTTTTTTTACTTCGCTTATTCTTTAGTTTACTCCCCCCCCTATACACACAGCGGTTTTTTCTCTGTTTTTTTTTTATTTTTTTATTTTTTTGGTTTTGGTTTTTCCGATTTTTAACATCGTTTCAGGGTTATTACTTATCCCCCCATACACACATCTACAAACACCCGGGCAACGCCGGGTACCCCCTGCTAGTCTATATATATAAAAGCGAAAATGTGTGTTTGTATGTGTGTATGTGTGTTTGTGTGTCCGCTAAAAACTTTCGACAGACGGAACAAAAATTAACAAACTTGGTATCATATTGAAGCTCCATCCTTCGCCCGAAAAATATCGAAAAATTGGCCCAAAACGTTAATTTTTTTCACCCTTAAATCGACAATTTTCTACAGGGGGGTCAACAAAAACCGTCCTCTCATGACGACGACCGGTTCTACGCATGCGTAAGATAACGTCATGACCTGATTTAGTTTTAATAGTTGAAGAACTGAGAGAATTTCATGTACGTCGTGTTAGCTCAGTTGGTTAGAGGTTTAGGTTCATAAATGTTTTGGGTTCGAATCGTGATGTGAAATGTCTTTTTTTTCGATTTTTTTAATTTAAATATTGAACCACTGTTATTTAAGCAATTTTTCACGTAACGTTCGTTTTTCTGGGTTTTTTTTACTTCGCTTATTCTTAGGTTTTCATTAACACCCCCTCCCAACCACACACTCAAAAACTCCCGTGTACCCACCGATTTTTTAAATTTTAATATCGAAACAGGCTTAATTAAGCCATTTTTCACGTGTTTTTGTTTTTTGGTCTTTAGTTTTAACGTTCGTTTTTCTGTTTTCTTTTTTGTTTTTTCGATTTCTATTTTTAACATCGTTCACTTGCTTTACGTTAGTTTTTTTGTGTTTTTTTTTCGATGTTTTGATTACCCCCCCCCCCCCGGGTACTTCCCCCCGCTTTCTGTTTTCTTTTTTTACTTCGATTATTCTTAGGTTTTCATTAACAACCACACACACCTCCAAACACTCGGGCAACGCCGGCTACCCCCCCCCGCTAGTATCTTATAAAATGATTCGAGTTAACTATATACCTTTGTATATATCTGCGTGTGAATGTGCACGCGCTTGCGTGTGTATGTGTGTGTGTGCGTGTGTGGGTGCGTGCGTATGTGAGACATCGTTATATTTCCATGATAGCGCGCGTAAATATAAACAAGCAATATTCAACATATATAACATGCAACATTCTCACCATGTCGAACATTTTATGATACATGTTTTTATTTTATGCTGGCAAGAATTCTTTATAATATTGGCTCCGACCATATTTGAAGGTGGCAAGGTTTTACTGATTCTTGCATCTGTTTTTTCGTTTGCTTATATGCGAAGTTCTTTTTTTTTAACGTAAACATAATTTTATGTTATTTGCTTTGTTTGGTCTTTTCTTAAATGGAACCGACCTCTTAGCAACAGACATGACTGAATTTTTTCATTTAAGATATTAAAACATTCAGAAATTTTAGTCAAATCAAAATAAATGGGTAATCATAGTTGAACACTTGCAATTTTGATCTGTTTTAAACGTTTAAAGCATCAACAAAATGAATGGGCAGTTGAACTTTTTAAATTTCAGATTGTCTATACCATTTTCCTCGCTTTTTTAAATAAATTGATATATATATATATGTGTGTGTGTGTGTGTGTATGTGTGTATATATATGTATATATATATGTATATATTTATGTATATATGTATATATGTATATATATGTTTATATATTTATGTATATATATTTATGTATATACAGGGTGACCCAAAAAACAGGCCCAACTCTAATTAGGCCCCATTTCTTAGTGTTTTGTCTGAATGAAATGGAACTTTGGCCATAACTAATTTATTATATTCACAACTTGGCCTTTTTTATCCGTTGGCTGTAAAATGTTCAGGAAAACAATTGAATGTCCTCTGTTTTTTTGGTGGTCACCCTGTACTAGCAGGGGTACGCGACGTTGCCTGGGTTGACATGAAGTTCCGTTTGGAACACACCTACTATATATTTTCATCATGGGCAACGTGGATACCCCCACAACAATGGCAAAAATAAAAGAAAGGATAAAAACATTAAAATGTAATCGCCCCAAAAAAGAACAGACATTTCGGCAGAAGGAATACAAAGAGAAGAAACTATTCTCCAGATATTGAGCACTGGAAAGAACACCCCCCCGAAAAAAATAATTAAAAATAAATCTTTACAACTTCTGTTTCAATAAAAATAGCAGCGAATGCCCGTGCGATCGCAAAAAAAAAGAAATAGCCAAGTAGGCAGAACCGCTAAAAAATGAAGATCTACCAAAAATTTATTCCAAAAACAATTAAATGGAATTTTTCGTGATTGTAATGCCCCCCAATGTAATTTGTCATATTTTGGGGTTTGTTTTATTTATGAAATTGTTAGGTTAAAGTACAGAGTGGTATCATAAAAATTAATTAAATTTATCGTTATTTTATGTTTTAAATGTAATTCTTGCCCCCACCATAAAACAAAAAAACAAATTGTATTTATCAGAAAGTTGAGATGCTTGGAAAACTGATAGTCGGCAGGTGAGAAGTCTGGAGAGTATGACGGACGAGGCAGAGTTTTGTAGCCCAATTCATTCAACTTCTGCAGGATCGGGTTAGCAACGTGCGGTCGTGCATTGTTGTGGAGGATAATTGGGTTTTTCTCTTGATTAATACTGGGTTTTGTTGTCGAAGTTTCTGATTCATTTCATCCACTTGTTGACCGTAATGGTTTTGCCTGCATTCAAAATACTAATGTATAAGACTAATCGCAGACTACCAAACAGTCAGCATGACTTTCTTTTGGTACAATTCTGGCTTGGGGAAGTGTCGTAGAGCTTCGTCAGCGTCTAACCATTGAATTGAACGTCGTCCGTTGTCGTAAAAGACCCACTTTTATAGCAAGTCTAACACGGTCGAGAAACGGAAGATGACACTTCATAATGGCGTTTCTTCTAGTTGTTGTTCAATTCATAAGGCACCCATTTATCAAGTTTTTATTTATTTATTATTTTTTTTGGCTTTCCAGTGACTCTCAAGCGGTTGGAAATTGTATATGGATAAGAGAAGGCTCTTAATTGATCATTGTCAATATCTGGTGGCCGAGCCTATCGCTTATTATCTTCAAGATTCTCGTCTCCGCTACGAAATTTCTTAAACCACAATTATAAGTTGTGGTTCCTGGACCAAACGCTTCGTTGATATCGTTTTTTGGCCTAGCTTTCATTGAAATAAGAAATTGCGCGTATTTGCTTTTTTCCATCTTGTATTCAACGCTCTGAAAAGAAGACATACTTGTTTTAAAAAGAGGGTAATTTAAACGCTCTTTAAAATGATATATAAAGGAAAACTTATTTGAAAATTCATCATTTGAGATTTAAAATTAAAAATTCTGCAAGAACCCTAATGTTATTAAATATATTAAATCTATTTGTCACGTTATTTGAGGACATATTTTATTAATGCCAATAAAACAGAAGGCTCTGGACACCTCTTTGTGTATATTAATCTGTCAAGCCAATGCTTTCTAGGCGGAAAGATTATTACCTATTTATTACGTGTCATGCTATCATATTAAAATGTGCCCATGTGTCAGATTATTTGAGGACATTTTTATACTAATAAAAACAGATGACTTGGTTTTATTAGTGCGCTGGGGGCCTCCTTGTATAAATTGTCGATCTTTCAAACAAACGCATTTCAGGTGAAAACATTTGTCCTTACTTACATGTCATGTCGAAATTAGTATACATTCCTACAATTGCCCCAAAATAAATTAATTGAAAAATAATTACAAAAATATATAGGGTTCTTGTGTAGCTTACTGATCTTTAAAACCAACGCATTTCAGTGAAAAACTTTATTAACCACTATTAAAATAAATATAAAGAGAGAGAGGCACGTATATACATTGAGCGTAAATATCAACCATTTATACTACTATTATCCTACTATTAAATCTGTCACGTTATTTGAGGAATAAGTTCAATGAGCAGAGAAATGTTAATTTAACATATCTATGTTAAAATGGATTTCAGATTTAACCGAAGTTATTAAAATGTTTTTAATTTGACTAGGACTTTATACGTGGTCAGAAAGTGTACAACTTACATTGCCCTCTTGTATATCCCTGCCCCATTACTATCATCCTTACATACATTAGTAAAGGGGTTAAGAGGTAAGGATAAAGAAAAGACGTAAGAGAGAAAAGAAGAATGCATAGAATACTAATAAAGCAGATGGCAGATTAGTGCTCTGGAGACCTCCGTGTGTAGAGTGATTATGTGTCATGTTGAAATTAGTATAAATTCTAAAAATTATGGGAAAGAAATCAATAGAAAAATAATTAGAAGAATAATAGGGCGATTGTGTAAGTTGTGTAGATTACTCCCAAAATAAGAAATAAGAGAATTGTAAAGAATTCTATTTATATTAAAAGTCAAAACAAAGCTTAACAATGACAGAAAGAAAAGTTTGTACAACAAAAATAACATATAAAACAATCGTATATTTCTACTTTTAAATAAGAAATAAAGTATATAAAAACACTAATTTTGGTAGCGCACTCTATACGCTCATAACACTCTAGGTGTCTGCTGAGTTTTGTATTGTTTCACTTTTCACTTTAAAAATTCCTTCTAGAACCGGTTAGTAACTTTTTCTAGTACACTGAAAGCCTCCTAAATTTTATATAGTGATTTTAGTCGCGATCTGGAAGCCTTCTGGGTGTTTTTGTTTTTCAGTAATCACTTGGAAAGCAATTCTTTACAAAGGAGTGGGGGAAAACATAGTTTTAATAGTGCTCTGGAGGTTTCCTTAGTATTATTTTTTCAGTGCTAATTTAAAAACGATTTCTCTTCTAGTGGGAGTTGGAAACTTTGTTTTAACAGAACATGCCTCCTAAATTAAGAAACGAACGTGTGATGATTTTTTTTTTGCTGCTCATCTATGAAATTGTTTTGTTTTTTTATCTTTAATATAATAAAATAAGACCATTTTCTCCTGACACTATATATATATATATATATATATATATATATATATATATATATATATATATATATATATATATAATTACGCTTACCACTTATTAATCTTACCAATCAGTTATTACTAAAGTGTGTTCCTAGCCCAAAATACATACTTTTTGCCCCTGCTTATCAATTATGTTTTTCCTGTGAGACGTACTCCCTTAAATACGTACCTCCACTAAGAGTGCAGCTGAGACTTTCCCTCCGAGGCAAATTACTCCTATTACTTACCGCAAACGCACCGCTATATTTATTTTCTGTTCAATATTTGCCTTTCACCATATCACTTCTAATACATTATACATTTCGGTTCCATTTCCACTTAATGAATGCTTCCTTATTCTTCATTATTCACCGGAATAACAGTTTAGGCCGAACCACCAGCTCGCTATACATATTACAAATAGCAGATCGTCACATAAACGAACATCTACGCTTGCTCCAACATGGCTGTCTGTGCATACAACTTCTTTGATACTTTACTCTGTTCTGCCTTATCATCATACTAGCTTGGCTTCCTTTAAGTCGATTCCAAAATGAATTCACATCAGTTTAAACCAATATTCCTTGACCATAGGCCGACAATACGCATACGCGAATATTTTATTCGTACGCATCCAAACACAAACACCCCGAGTTTACGTTCATCGCTGGTTCTATTCGCTTTCAATAGAACGCGTGGCTTCTTTTACTGTAATAGATTATTCAAGTTGAATTACTTCTCTGTGGTACTTCTCTTTCTTGAACTTTTTCCGCACATAACAACTCGAAAAAAAAAACACGTTTGGAATAACTCCATTTACTACAATTACTCGTGTAATCTTCATTTTTCTATGGTTTCTTTTTCATATAAGCTTTACGGGACGATTTATTACTTATTTTACCTCTTTTTTTAACATTTTCTAAACGGTTTACCGTACTATATTCATTTTATCTGTTAATAATTTGATGCCTATAAGCGTCTTCACAAAATATGTAGAAATTGCTGACGTCACCGATTCTATTGCAAGCATTTGAAATCCCTACTGATCACTTAATACATTTTCATTGATTTCCGTGACTCAAATAATAATTACCACGTAAATAAGAGTCATTTTCGGGTGTTTACATGTGCATGTAAACAAAATAATTAAATGTTAAGAATATTAAAAAATACTTATCATTTCTTAGCATTTTTATTAATATGTATCTTGACAAGCTAAATGGCTTCATCGAAGCTAAGCTCCTACATATTGTTTGTTTTTTAGCAGTGAAGTAAAGACGTACTCCGTGCAATTGAAATCATTTTTTTATAGACTTTCAAGAGATATTAGTTTCATTTTACATAAATACTCTTACGCTAACAGCGTACCGGACAATTTTGAATAAACTTTTATATTTACATTCATTGCCGCACAGTTGAAGCTAAGTACTTTCAGCTACTCAAAAAATGAGATCTGCATTTTTTGTGTGGTGGATTACTTCTTGGAACAAAGAGATTTATTTCAGAACTCTGGATGGGTTATTTGTTTTCTAGATATACAGTGCTTTTGTAGAGGGAGAGAACATAACTATTAAACTAAACTCTAATTTTGTCTCGGTCACAGCATTATCCACGGATCATTTTAAAAGACATTTTAGAGTGAGGAAAATCACTATCAAATCAAACTGACACCCTCAATCTAGGTGGCAACAGTCCCCACAAATCTTTCTCTTAATCCTATACGTATCCTTAACTTCATATGCAACCACACACAAATCTTTCTCTTAATCCTATACGTATCCTTAACTTCATATGCAACCACACACAAATCTTTCTCTTAACCCTATACGTATCCTTAACTTCATATGCAACCACACACAAATCTTTCTCTTAATCCTGTACTTATCCTTAACTTAATATGCAACCACACACAAATCTTTCTCTTAATCCTGTACGTATCCTTAACTTCATATGCAACCACACACAAATCTTTCTCTTAATCCTGTACGTATCCTTAACTTAATATGCAACCACACACAAATCTTTCTCTTAATCCTGTACGTATCCTTAACTTAATATGCAACCACACACAAATCTTTCTCTTAATCCTGTACGTATCCTTAACTTCATATGCAACCACACACAAATCTTTCTCTTAATCCTGTACGTATCCTTAACTTCATATGCAACCACACACAAATCTTTCTCTTAATCCTGTACGTATCCTTAACTTCATATGCAACCACACACAAATCTTTCTCTTAATCCTATACGTATCCTTAACTTCATATGCAACTACACACAAATCTTTCTCTTAATCCTATACGTATCCTTAACTTCATATGCAACCACACACAAATCTTTCTCTTAACCCTATACGTATCCTTAACTTCATATGCAACCACACACAAATCTTTCTCTTAATCCTGTACTTATCCTTAACTTAATATGCAACCACACACAAATCTTTCTCTTAATCCTGTACGTATCCTTAACTTCATATGCAACCACACACAAATCTTTCTCTTAATCCTGTACGTATCCTTAACTTAATATGCAACCACACACAAATCTTTCTCTTAATCCTGTACGTATCCTTAACTTAATATGCAACCACACACAAATCTTTCTCTTAATCCTGTACGTATCCTTAACTTCATATGCAACCACACACAAATCTTTCTCTTAATCCTGTACGTATCCTTAACTTCATATGCAACCACACACAAATCTTTCTCTTAATCCTATACGTATCCTTAACTTCATATGCAACCACACACAAATCTTTCTCTTAATCCTATACGTATCCTTAACTTCATATGCAACTACACACAAATCTTTCTCTTAATCCTGTACGTATCCTTAACTTCATATGCAACCACACACAAATCTTTCTCTTAATCCTGTACGTATCCTTAACTTAATATGCAACCACACACAAATCTTTCTCTTAATCCTGTACGTATCCTTAACTTCATATGCAACCACACACAAATCTTTCTCTTAATCCTGTACGTATCCTTAACTTAATATGCAACCACACACAAATCTTTCTCTTAATCCTGTACGTATCCTTAACTTCATATGCAACCACACACAAATCTTTCTCTTAATCCTATACGTATCCTTAACTTCATATGCAACCACACACAAATCTTTCTCTTAATCCTATACGTATCCTTAACTTCATATGCAACCACACACAAATCTTTCTCTTAATCCTATACGTATCCTTAACTTCATATGCAACCACACACAAAAATAGATAACGACTACTTTATGTTTCAGATTAAACTACAATTATTATATGTCGTTCAAAAACTATCTGGACAGAAATTAAGTTACCATTTTACATTAAACTTATACGTGAATTAAATTACTTCTAAAATTGTTTGTTGTGTAGCATTCACCATAGGCGGGTTTAACTGTCTTCCACCGAAGGAGGAAGTGTCAGGGAATAATTGAATTCACAGGCGATCAATAGTCACCATAAGGTTTGCATGCAAGTTATCTGAATATTTTCAAGAACAATAACAAAAGTTAATCTGGAAATTTGGATTCACATTTCTTTAATTAAATTTGATTTTAGTGAAAATGTTTTTTAATTTCTAAAAGTTCAAAAATACTATGCTTTTTTTGCATATAGTGATTCGTTTTTGCATATAGTGATTCGTTTTTGCATATAGTGATTCGTTTTTGCTTGAAAACAATTTGTCTAATTTATTTAGTGCAGGTACTAGTTGGATTTCGAACACAGTTTTTCGAGTTTTGCGTCTGAGTCATTCCACTGCAATATTTTCATTGCTTTTCTTTGTTTTTTCAGGGGGGCCCATTTCCTTATAATTATTTAATTATTAACAGTGTCTACATTTATAACTTAACGACTACTCCCTAAAAACAAAACAAAACATATCAAAACAAAATTACCTCAGTCTAGAAGGACCCCTTCTTTATGACCATGGTTTCATGATTGATTAAAATATTTCGTTATAAATATTTTATTGTTTATTTTTTCTTTTATTGGGGAACATGTACCCTTGTTACAGTTATGCCATTTACTTCACGTTAACGTGCGTTTCAATATTTTTCACTTACTGACCTTTTAATTCAAATTTAGCTGAATCAATGATAATGCGCTAGAAAAAATTTTAATACTGCTTTGCCCCGGGCTATAATCTAAAGCAAACTTTTGAGCAATAAATTGTTAATAAAGTAAGACACTCAATAAATAGAACATGCTAAATAAAATAATGCTCAATTCCATAGATGTGTAGGCGCATGCAAGAATGCATTCTTCTTTTCTCCCTTGCGTCTTTTCCTTATCTCTTAACCTTATTACTAATGTATGTAGGGATGATAGTAGTAGGGCGGCTATATACAACGTAAGTTGTACACTTTCTGACCACGTATAAAATTCTAGTCAAATTAAAAACATTTTTATAACTAAATAACTTCGGTTAAATCTGAAATCCTTTTAATATAGATATTTTAAATTAACATTCCCCTGATGATTGAACCTATACACACTAGTATGTTTAAGAGTTAGGCCGACAATCACACATGCATATGGATACTATTTTTTCTAGTTTTCCATTATCTCTACCTGAATCTTTTACCCCTCGTTCTTTCTCATTCATTCCTATATCTCAACACAAACCCTAATCCGCACCCACATGTGGTCTTATTTACATAAAACCAAATCTTAATTTTCACAACATTTGACGGAACCTCCTGATATTATTTCCCTGTAGCGAAGAAGACCTAATATTTTCATTACAAACTTTGCTATCGTATAAGCTATATCTCCTGAAGAGGTCTCTAATTACTGGTTATTAGTTGACTGAAACATGCTCAGGACTGTGTAGCAACATATTACTCCTTATGTAATAACAAATAAAGAGTATACTCTTCTCTGCTTCGGTACTGAGCACTCTTGTATTAACCTAGTTAAACTTCATTGGTTACTTAACCTCTGGAAAATAATAACCTCTGATTTTATATATATATATATATATATATATATATATATATATATATATATATATATATATATATATATATATCCACTGATACGTTTTTCGTCGTCAACGACTCATCAGAGTAGCTGAATCTAGCAAGATTCGAAATCGAAAATCCAAGGAAAGAAGCCTAAACTTCTACGACTGGGCTATCTCGCGCGACTGCCGAGTATTTCCACAGCCACCGGGAGTAAGCAGAAGGCCTGTTAAGTAAAAAAAATGTCAGCGGGCAATTTAAGTAAGATTTATCAGACTGTCAGTACTATATCAGGGCCATTCGAAAAAGAGCAATAAAACATTTTTAAAAAGAAAAAGGAACACAGTTCGATTAATACTGAAATGTAACTTTATTCAATAGAAAATATAAATATTATCTATGTAAAATTAATTAATTTTAAAGCAATATACAATTTAATACTGATAAAAGTGAATTATGAATTTAGGAAACAAAGAATTAAATAACATATTAAACACCAACGATGAATGATTTTAAAAATGAAAACAAACGATAAATAATTTTAAGAATGAAAACAAACGATAAAATACAAAAAATTGAAATAAAACAAATAATTTAAATACAAACAAACAATAAAAGTTACTATTGCAGAAATATATTTTAATTTAATTTAGAGAAAAATCACATGGGTCGAATGTTATTTTTTGGAACTTTGGAGATTATTCGGACTAATGTTCTCATCTTGCGTTCTCATCTTGCGTGTTTATTTCATAACGCTTTATCATCGAATCTTGACTTCTCCTTTATTACATCCTCAGGCCGAAAATGATGTTCATATTCCTAAAAACATAATTAAAGAAAACATTCATACCATAATGTAAACTATTGTTAAATATAAGAAAAAACAGTAAACAAACATTTACAATAATAATCACAGTGTAGTATCTGTTCTGATGCTACACTTCATTTGTTCTGTCCTCGGTCAGTGGAGGAGAAATCCTTCATGACTGACACAAGTTTTATTTTATTTTTGTTCCTATCCAGAGTACCCCTTTTTGGGGAGCTGGATTTTTTCACATTAAAAACCGACCTTGTGTCTAACTGTGCCCTCCTGGGGAGGCAAGTAAATAAATTTAAAAAACAATATTTTTGACAATTATTCTCATGTAAAAATTATTTGTTTATAATTTAAAAAGAAACAATCAATTTTAATATATAACGCTCCGTCACTGGTAATTTCATTAATAGTCGCGTGGTGAATAACTTTCAAAACGACTTTTAAAAAAAAAAAGAACTTATAAAACTTATAAGAAAATAAACAGTTAAAAATATCAACATAATATGTGTTTTATTAGCAATAGTATTGTTTCTTTAATTTATATTAACAATGTTATCAAACGTTATGAAACTACTTTAATTTATATTAACAATGTTATCAAACGTTATGAAAGTACTTGAATACAGTTCTAATTAAATACACGTTTAATTATTAACAAATAACATTACTTACTTTACTATATTTGATTAGAATAAAAATTTTCCCTTCTAATGGTACGTATCCAAATTGAGAAAATTTAGGAAAAGAAAATGTATGACTTTGGGGCCTTTTGGATAATTTCCCCGGTAATTTGGAACAATGCAAGAATAAACCATGTTAGCAAACGGAAAACTAGAGGAAACTGCTGTTGGTAGCCTAGACCATATACCTACAACTGAATCTGATAATGACGTCGGTAGCCACGGTATTTCGCGATTTACGTAGATGTTATTTATTTGTTTTTGTCTTACGATTTTTTTCGAATGATTTCAATTATATATATATATATATATATATATATATATATATATATATATTTTTACTATAATAATTAAATACCTACAGACACTAGTGTTTCATCCTTTCGGGAATCTTCAGTGCGATTCGAACCCGGCAACACGAACCATCTGGTTCGACCAGACATTTGACTGTATAGGAGTCAAAGTTCAACGATTTGACCTTTAGAAACTCTACTAAACTCCTCCGCCAATTTTGGGTCTAAACATTTGAAAGTTTAGATGTAGGTTACTTGGACATGGATCAAACTTTTTAACTCGATTTGAGCCCAAAACAATAAATGTTAAGGAGTCAAATTGGGGTCAAAGTTTAAAAAAAATTGACCTCTGCAGTCTCTACGAAATTACTCAGCCAATTTTTGGTCTAAACATTTGAAATTTTACATAAAGTGTATTCAGACATAGAGCTAGCTTTTTAATCAGTTTTTGGCCGAAAATTTATCTGCAAAAGAAGTAAAAGTTAAAAAGATTATACCTTTACGGTTTCTAGCAAACTATTTAACCAATTTTGGGTCTAAACATTTGAAATTTTACATAAAGGGTATTCAGACATGCAGCAAGCTTTTTAATCAGTTTTTGGGCAAAAAATTTGGCTGTCAAGAGGTCAAAGTTGAAGAAGTTTACCTTTGCTGACTCTACCAAACTCCTCCGCCAATTTTGAGTCTAAACACTGGAAATTTTAGATGTAGGTTACCTTGACATGGGTCAAACTTTATATATATATATATATATATATATATATATATATATATATATATATATATATATATATATATATATATATATATATATATGCACATAAAGTTATGAACTTCAGAGAACTTTATAGAGCCATAGCTAAGCCGAGCTGAACTGCTAGTTTATACGAAATTGCATTTTTATCTATATGCGAGTTGGGAATAATTAACCATTTTACCAATTTGGTACATCTAACACGTGGATAATTATATTTTGAACAATATATATGCCACTCATCATTTGGGGATTCCAAATTGGGAAAAAAGAAAATTATTCCAAACTCGCATTTAGGTAAATATACTTTCATATAAATAATGGAATCCATTCAAAAAGTATCGCAAAACAAAAATAAATAACTTATATATATATATATATATATATATATATATATATATATATATATATATATATATATATATATATATATATATATATATATATATATATATATATATATATATATATACTTCAGAATAGTTTTTATTTAACAATCAGTTGTTACGGAAACGTGAGATTGTAGGTTTACAAAATATTACTGGCAGTAATATTCTATATGTTATCCAATCTGAGGGCTCTGATGAGATGGTAGACATCGAAACCCTATAGGTTAAGGAGATTAATTTTCTAAAGCATTCTTTGTCTTGCTTAGAATAATAAAAATTCTTTGATATGAAACTCAACCACTTCATTTCATTTCAATGAGAGTTTTTTGAAATTCATTGAATTACAATTTACTATATATATATATATATATATATATATATATATATATATATATATATATAAATGGTCAGGTTATGTCATATGCTACTGGTACCATGTAACCCAGTACTACCTTCATCATTGTTGGGTCATCGGCGACTATACTGGTTTCCCCATCAGACTTGTTTGGTGAGAAGAATGGTTAGTTTCCCTGAAGGATTAAAAACTATACTTCTAAAGGAGGAATGAACCACTTTTCGGGGTCAACGACCAACTAGCATCGTGTATATTTATGTATGTATACACATATATATATATATATATATATATATATATATATATATATATATATATATATACATACATATATATATATATATATAAAATAAAAATTACTATTAAATTTACTAAAATGATCCAAGATGGTAAAATTAAAGTATAATATAAACATTAAAGAATTAATATTTATAAAGTTATCTAGGCCAGATGTAAAAACTCGATAAAACCAAATAGGAGATAGAGCTTATAATACGAGCAAACTGTTTAAATATGTTTTTAACTCTTTTTCAAAGTGTTTTTAACATGTTTTATTAACTGCTTGCTCGTATATATATATATATATATATATATATATATATATATATATATATATGTGTGTGTGTGTGTGTGTGTGTGTGTGTGTGTGTGTGTGCGCCGAGACTTAGAAATTCCTACCTTGGTGTTTGGGGGCACATTTGGATTACTGGGAGAGATATACCCTTTAGCCTTTGTTAAAGTATGCATCTAGGAGAAGGAAAGAAGGAGAAAGAGAAGGAAATTCAAATCGGAGGGCTGTTGCCTGCCCGTTCTGTGGCAATAAAATGCACCGAATGAGTTAATCGATTTGCCCAAAAAGTGTGGATGGCAACTTATAATAGTTTCTTTATGAACAACCTCACACTTTTCATGCGAGAAGTCCTCTGGCGATGGACGGAAACAGGTAAAGGGTATTATTGGAAGACATCAGCCAGATCTCTGCAAATATGAGACTGATGATAGATGGCCGTTCAAGTACAAACCTGAGAGCAATTGTGCTGTTCATGTCCTTTATTAGTGACAAAGCAGCCCTATTTACAGCACTGCTTTCCCCATGCCGGAGAGGGGGCGATAAAAGGAGCCCTAAACATTGCTTGTTCACTACAAAACTTGGCAGTCGACTGCAGCTATCTGGCTATCCAGTTACGTAGTCAGAACAATAGAACACAACGAAATAATCTAAAAAGGAATCTCAATTTAGGGTGATGGTATATCCGTACCCTCCAAGACAATGTTTCTGCACTGGAACGTAAAACATCTGTTTCGCCTGAGTTGCAGAAATACGAAATTGACATTGCTGTTCTATCTGAAACTCGCTTGATCCGCAATTCTCAACTTAGAGAAGAAAAAGGCGGGTATGACTTCTTTTAGTCGAGGAAGGGTGAAAATGAACTCCATCAGTCTCACAGCCATGAGAAAATACTGGTATTACACTAAAGCTATTGAACTTCAAGAAGCCGCCGACAACAAAAACTTTCTACGGTGGTTTTAAGAAAGTATTTGGTCTTTAGAAGAGTGGTGCGTTCCCCTTAAGCACTGCTAATGGAGAGGCACTTTCACTGACAAAACAGATATTATCAACCGTTGGAAGGAGCACTTTGAAAATGTCTTAAACACATCTTTTGTCATTAACAATGATGTCATATCCGCCATCCCACAGAGTGCTGAAATACCGGAATCGTTATTTGAACCTACTTATAAAGAAGTGTGGGTATTCATCAAACAAATCGCAGCTGGTAAATCACCATCACCGAATGACTCAATTCTTCCGGAGGTGTATAAATATGGTGGAAACATTTTGGTGAAAAATCTTCATGCTCTTTTTGTAAAGATATGGAAGCCAGGTCAGGTTCCACGTGTCTACAAAGATGCCTGCATCAAACACCTCTACAAGAATAAGGGAGTCAAGAATGTTTGTGACAACCATCGATTAGATTCGATTACTGGAAAGATTCTGGCTAGACTCATTCTAAACAGAATCGTCAAGCATCTCGTCGATGAGGTGTATCCTGAGTCCCCGTGCGGTTTTCGGTCGGGTCGCAGCATCATTGACATATTTTCATTCTGTCGACAGAAAATGTCCGGGAGAGAAATTAGGAATTGTATATGGTGTTTGTTGACCTGACTAAGTCCTTTGTTACTGTGGATCGTGGCGTTCTTTGGCAAGTCTTGAGAAAGCTTGGTATCTCCGAGAGCATGCTAAACGTAATTTTTTTTTCATGTTGTCTCTGATGGCATGATGTCCGTAGCCTTCAGTGTGGCAAATGGGACCAAACATAGGTGTGTAATGGCACCAGTTCTTTTTGCGCTTTTCTTCTCAGTTATGCTGAAACATGCATTTCGTGACATTGACAATGGTGGTAGGTTTCATTTTCGGTCACCTGGTAGATTGTTTAACCATCAACGGTTCAAAGCCAAAACTCTTGTCCGAACCGAAGTTATTCGCGATTTGCTTGTTGCTGGCGATGCTGCTCCTTCGAGGAAGCGCAGGTTCTTCTCGGTCGCTTTTTAGCTACATGTAGGGCCTTTGTACTGATAATAAGCATAAAAATAACTGTGGAAGTATATCAGCCTTCCCCAACTCCAGAGTAAGTTGGAGACGTTAAGCAAAATTCACTCGAGTATAGATTTCCCGAGTGTAGACTGAAACTAGATGGTCTTGATATAAATTATGATGATGAAATTACTTACAGGATTGCTAAGGGTGCCTACGCCTTTGAAAGCTTTGGCCACCGCTTGTTGAATGAAAGGGGTATCCGACTGGACTCAAAAATTCTTGTTCTCTCTATCCTTCTTTACAGCTGTGAGTCAATGACTCCGTACAGACATCACATTCATCAGTTTTACGTATTCCAAGTTTACGCTTGATTTGTGGCTTTATCCTCTGCAACAAGCTACCAAATTCGGAATTATTAACAAAATGCAAAATATCTTGCATAGAACGATTCCTCATCCAGTCACAGTTGCGGTGGACTGGTCACGTCTCGAGGATGCCTGATAACAGAATACCAAAAATTGGCAGATGTTAAAAGAAACGTTGAGCGGCCTTGGCTTAGGTACAAGTTGAGAAGTAATCTGTCTGCATTAAACATACCATATGGGAGTCTTAAAAAAGAAGTGACAGTAAGGAATAGCCTAAGTAAGTTGAGAGAAAACAGAAAGAGCAAAACGATTGGCAGTGGCTAATCAATACTCATGTTCTACATGCGGCCTTGTTTGCAGGTCTCTTGCTGGACTGAAAAGGCATCTGAGGCAAAAACAGAAATGAATTTTAAAATGTGGGTTGTCGAAACCTCATACGTCGTATCGATGGGAGAATCCATGATATATATATATATATATATATATATATATATATATATATATATATATATATATATCATATTAACATTAATAGAAAACCACAGTGAAAATAAAAGTCAAAACATGATGTATATATATATACATCTTAATATATATATATATATATACATCTTAATATATATATATATATATATATATATATATATATATATATATATACATAAAGCAATAATAAGTACTTAATTTCCTTCCATTTATTATGATTATAAGTAAATATAATTTAAAAAAATAAAAATACTGCACGCGTCTGATCTTTTGGAAAATTAAATTAAGTACTTATCATTGCTTTATATATATATATATATATATATATATATATATATATATATATATATATATATATACATCTTAATATATATATATATATCATATTAACATTAATAGAAAACCACAGTGAAAATAAAAGTCAAAACATGATGTATATATATATATATATATATATATATATATATATATATACGAATGTATATATATATATATATATACATTATATATATATATATATACATTCGTATATATATATATATATATATATATATATATATATATACATCATGTTTTGACTTATTTTCACTGTGGTTTTCTATTAATGTTAATATGATATATATATATATATATATATATATATATATAACGATGTATATATATTAAGATATATATGTGGTAAAAAACAGGAAAAAGTGCTCAATGCGTTAGTAGAGCTAAATATGTTTTCATTCTTTCAACCTCGAGGATTTTTACTTAAAAAGTTGTTTCAATAGATAGGACAATAAAATTTTCCTGCCGATCTCGTCAGACGATTTTTACTTAAAAGTTGTTTCAATAGATAGGACAATAAAATTATCCTGCCGATCTCGTCAGACAATTGATTGAGATTGTCGGACTGACTTCCTCATCTTGGTTGTTATAGTCACAACGTTTGCCCTCCGGTCTTCATCAGGTGTTTTGTATCGAACTGGGGAACCGTTTGTTAGCAGTCTCGAACCCAACCTTTTATTATTATTACGGGGGTACCGTGTTCAGACTCCAGCTAGGCTCTGGGGCATAGTTGCTGATTCTCTGTTTTGAATCTTACTTTTTTACTGCCTTCGTTCAGGATTGAACTCAGCACCTTTGGGCAACTGTAACCCTTGATACAGCGTCTAGGACCTCGGCCATATCTCACTAGGACAATTCTTAGTTGGTTTTTGTTAATGTTAAACCTATATTGTTATTCAAGGGTTTCTCTCTCTATTAGAGGTGTCCAAATTGCATTCAGATCTATGCTTGGTTTGCTCAGTAGGCTGTTATGTCCGAGCATGTGAGCTGTTTCTTTAAGTTTTCTCACTTTCCAGTGGGTCTCTCTTTTTATTATTTTTACTTCATCCCATAGGGGGCGATGGTCCTCCCTCTACATCCATACATCGTTGGCTATACCCGATTTTTCCGTCTCCCCTTTAGTTACCGGTTTTCGGTGTTCTTCCACCCTTACTTTAAGGGGGCGGCATGTTTCACCCTTGAAACCCTTTCTGCAACTTGCATGGGATGGAGTATATGCAGTTCTTGGTCATGTTCTCCTCCATGCGGGGCTTCACTCGTACCAGGTGTCGTCTGAGTGTTGACTCGCTCTTGAATACTGTCCTGTTGTTGTGACGATAACAACCAAGATGAGGAAGTCAGTCCGACAATCTCAATCAATGAAAACACCTTATCTAAAAAATACAGACAATTACTCGTCAGACGATCTTAATCAAAATAAATTTTGAAGGAAAAAGATTCTTTAAATTACGTATGGGTATCAAAAAAAACAAGAGTTGAAGTTCTGGATAGAGAGGGGAGGGGAGGAGTGAGAGAAAAGAAAAAGCAAAGGGACTGGGAGAGAAATAAAGATTATATTCATAATTAGAATTGAAATTAAAGATTAAGAATTAGAAGTAAAGAAACTTAAATGAATTAAAACGAAGGAAGAAGATTGTTTGTTAAAAGGGGAAAAAATAATATATTATAATATAAAATAAAGTAAAAACATCAGCATAAAAAAGGAAAGAAAAATACGACGGAGTTAGAAAGAGAGACAGAAGAGAATGAATAAGGAAGAAACGTATGTCTAACACGGGTCAAGAGAAAAACCAGCAGTAATTTGCGTGTGTCAACAAAGTTGTAATTCGGTTAGAGTTTCTGTGGCCTTTAGCTACTGTGGTGGTGGCAGGACCAGAAACAGATACACACACACACACACACACACACACACACACACACACACACACACACACATATATATATATATATATATATATATATATATATATATATATACTTTTCTGCTTAACTTACGGCATTTATACCTCATGTATGCACCTTGGTTTCGCGATGCTGTTACTAGTCCCTCTATTCAATTTCACCTACTACCTGTTGTCTAATTCACCATTCCTTCCATGTAATTATTTTGAATTTAGGAAAACTCGTCCCGGGAAAACTCGTCTCGGGAAAACTCGTCTCCGGAAAACTCGTCTCCGGAAAACTCGTCTCGGGAAATCTCGTCCCCTTTCGCTAGGTAGGAAAACTGGTCCCTTATTGAATAAATATCGATTGAAAACACATTTTATGATCGTTCTTGAAGGAGATATTGTTTTTTAAAATAAACTATAGCCCCCCCCCCATTAATATTTTTTTAAAAATATTTCTACTTGTTTAATGTTTTTTTTTTGTTTTTTTTTCTAAAATAAAATCGATTTTCTAAGTGTGCGTTTTCTACCTAACTGGCTAAGTTCTTAGTGGTTTAACTTATTTTAAAGCGTTTATTATGTTTATACAAAGTTAATTACAAATATTTTTTGTTCTTATTTTAACGATGTTTTTTGGAGTCATAAAAACAATAAAAAAAACAAAACCCAAAAATTAAAAAACAGGGAGCGATTCGATTCTTCGTTACGCTTTTGGTTTTGTTTTTTAATTATGATAGTTTTTTTGTTGTTATGTTTTTGTTTTCTGTCATACCAAATGCACTCATGCGTTATTTAAAATTATGATTTTATCAATTATCAACATTTATTGTCGTCCTGTCAAATTTTGCAAAAATTAACTAATAAATTAAAAGCGAAATATTTTTTTGGCGCGAGAGATGCCATGTGCTAACAATCTCTCGTTAACTCATTTTTAATTTTTTTAATTTTTACTTCAAAATTCTAAAATCAATCATTAAGAGAGAAAGTAATCACTAAATAAATTTATTAATCAATTTTATTGAAAACTCCGCTATCGTTTATCATTTTTTTGTTGGTTGCTTTTCGAAGGGAGATATAGGTTTTATCCCCCCCCTCTCTGTCTAAATTATATTTCAAAAAATATTAAAATTTATTATTTTCTTTTTAAAACCAAATCTCCCTCAGTAATTTCTTTAATTTTCTATTTTTTAGCGATTATCAAGACCCCCTTAGATGTGATATACCGGGCATTATTTCTCGTTCTCCCGTAACACTCGACATGTTTTTTTTTTTTTGTTTTTTTTTCTTTACCAAATAAACGATTCCAAATAAATTAAATAAACAACATAGTCGGCGAGGTAGAAAATCGATTTTACCCTTTTATAAACAACAGTATATAAGTAAATTCTTTTTATATTAATATAAAAAAAAATATGCGGTCTCGTTTATGAACATAATAAACGCTTTTATTAAAAATACAAAAAAAACATTAAACAAGTAAAAATATTTTTTTTTAAATATTATGGTGGGGGCTATAGTTTATTTTAAAAAAATATCTCCTTCAAGAACGATCAGAAAATGTGTTTTCAATCGATATTTATTCAATAAGGGACCAGTTTTCCTACCTAGCGAAAGGGGACGAGTTTTCCCGAGACGAGTTTTCCGGAGACGAGTTTTCCGGAGACGAGTTTTCCCGAGACGAGTTTTCCCGGGACGAGTTTTCCCGGCACCGATAAATATGTATTCCTTTTAAACTATTAGTAAAACTAACCTCTATAGATCATGATAACATTAAAAGAAGATCTAAATTTATTTTATCTGCACTGAATAATGCATAATGCATAAAATAAACAAAATAAAACTTGAAGCTTTGCGAAACTTCGCTAGAAAACTATTAGAAGAATGCAGTTTATTTTCAAGGTATTGAAAAAATTGTTTAAATTTAAAGAAATATTTTGTCAAGAAAAATAATATCAAACATTATTGGTAATTAAATCAAAAGAGAATATAATAGTGTTGGATTTTGTCCCGTTAGGTTTTTGTCTGCTTCCTTACTGGGCATTGGCAAATATGACAAGGAATGGCGAAAGGTGTGAAAAGGATTGGCCTTGAATTGAATTTGAAATGAACTCGTGAAATGTCATGCTTTCGTGTGATTTTCTTTGGTTCTGCCGGTATCATTTATGTTTATACTTAGGGATTCCTACGGCGGCGCCAATGCTGTCTAGAGACCACCAATCTCACTCCCCTATATAAGGTAATAAAACCTAGACCACTAACTGAAAGTATTTGGGGGTAATTAACATCTTCGATACCCGTTTGGCTTCGACAATTTGGCAACATAAAATGTAAGTGTATTTTTAAATAACTATTTTAAAGATATTCAAAATGTGTTTCATGATTTGAAAATTAATTACCAGCATATTTTTACTTTATTTTTGTTTAATATTTATTTTAATGTGATGCAAAAGTTCGAATTGTTTTGTTTTTTTGTTGTTTTTTATTTTTTGTAAAAGTCAAATATATTCTTTTGTTAGGCAGAAGTGTAACTTATCTTGCGTTTGGTAACATTTATTGGGTGAGTTTCTACTAGTATATTGTTTCATTTTTAATTTTTGAGTCATTATCGAGAATTAAAAGTCGTATGTCAGCCTTTTTTCTTGTTCTCACATAACATCGGGTGAACATAGCGGCATTTCTTGGGTGCGTTTCTATCAGTACTTTGATTTCTGATTTCTGAGCTATTATCGAGGTTCGAATATGGCTTGAATAATATCATCATTTTTATTTTGTTTTAACTCAGTAGGCTTTACATTACCATTATTTTAAGTTAAAAACACTTTAAAATAAGTTTTTAAAAAAAACACTTTAACATAAGTTAAAGTGCAAAAAAAAACAAAAGAAGAAAAATCATCCAGGTAGTTGAAAATGTAGCTTTGCTTGTTTTTCGTAACATTTATTCGTTGTGTATTCATTTATTTCACTCCTTTTTCTTCCTTTCTTATTCTGAAAAATCATCCATCAGACGAGAAGCAAAAAAATAATAAGTTTAAGAATTTATAATGTCTGTTTTACAGAATTTGAGCCTCCATATCCAAGTAATTCTAACGTTTAAGGACAGTTAACCAAAGATTGCTATAGTATGTAAGTTCTATGCGTTTGTGTATGTGGGAGGTTACTTTTTAAGTGACAATATGCGGGTTTTATGAACTTACCAATCTAACTTAGGGTGTTTCAAAAGAATTTAATGAACAATCATGATAATTTATAATGGCCTGAAAATGAAAACGGTTTTACTTTAAACTGATCCCACTCTCTAAATTTTAAATTAGTTTTTTGTTTTTTATTTTTTTAATATGTTCACATAATCACCTAAAAATGTAGAATCTCATTTTGTCTGGGGTGTGTGAGTTAGTTTACATGTGATTCTATTTACTTGTCATCCCCTATCCGAAGGTAGTGTTAGACACAAGGTCGGTTTTTAATATAGGGAATCCAACTCTTTATTTTTTGTATTATCACGGACTTAGGGTTAGTAGTAGGAAAGTGCTGTGTCGTTTATAAAATGGAGAATCAAACTTTTCTTTTCGCAACAAAAAGTTATAATTGCGATGGGCGAAAAATGAAAACGGAATAAAAAACACCGATAATTTCACGAGAATACATTATTTACATCGTCATACCGTTTTATATGTAACTATTTCAAAATGAAATATAAACACTCATGATTATAAAAAGATAAATAAATATAAAACGATTAGGAATTTAAAATAGAGGGTCAATTTCACAAATAAATTTAACGTAAAATGAGCTGCTGTAGTGTGTTACCAATTTTAAATTATGTGCGCTTATTGGAGGAGGGGGTGTCTACTTTTTAAGCGATTACACATGGTTTTACAACGTTGCAAATCGAACTTAATTTAGTGGGAAACAATTTAGTTAACATCCATAAAGAATTGGGGTGGCCAGAAACGATAATCATTTTACGTTAAATTTATATTTGAAACTGATCTCACACTCTAAATTCTAAAATGATTGCGGTACATGTGCAGTTTACGTCTCCCATTAAAAAACGAAAATTTCAACAAAAAAAAAACTATTATATTCTACGTACCCGTTATGGAATGAAGTTCTCATAAAAAAATTCACTTAATTTCATCAAGTAGTTTTATTTTTATCGCTAAAAGCATTCATTTGAGGCATTCAAAACAGTCAATCTAAACTACGCCATTAGCATTGATTTTGATCGAAATATAATGGATTACTTCCCTTTGATATCAATTAAGCGATTTATTAGAGAAATTCCATGTTCCCGAGATTGAAAATAAGCTGTAAAAACAAAACTACTTGATGAAATTAAGTGAACTTTTTTTTAGAACTTCATTCCACAACGGGTACGTAGAATATAATTGTTTTTTGAAATTTTCGTTTTTTAATAAGGGACGTAAACTGCACAAGTACCATGATCGCTTTTCTTTCCGTCAATTTAAAAAAAATGGGTAAACACGTAATCTATAAAAGTAATATTTCATTTTTGAACAAGGATTTAGCTGCGTGTTAATCTACAAAATCGTTGTTGTTGTTGTTGTTGTTGTCGTCGTCGTCGTCATCGTCATCGTCATCATCACCATTTGCACTTCGTTTTGTTTTGTTTTGTTTTGTTTTAATTTTTTATAGCAAAGTAAATCAATTTAATAACCTACCAAATTTTTATAATTAAAATAAAATTTTAGTTCATTCACAGAGAGAAGGCACAGAAAGCTCACGCAATCTCTCGTTAAAAATGTTTTTCTAAATAGTAACATTATTATTTAGAAATTCGTTCGTAACAATGAGAGGTGGCATTGTTAAATATGTCGTTCATACATCGTTTTCTTATTTTGCCTACCAATCTTCGAATATTTTCAACTATTTAACTATTTATGTAAGTAGAATGTTATACAATAAATACGAACTGATACAATATAGCTTTGTTTTAAAATCAAAATAAATGTTTTGTTGTCTTATAATTTTTAATCAATTACAGAGCAAACATTTGAGAAAAAATATACGCGGACATTACCCAGGGGTTTATGTAATAATTTGAAAATTTACGAAAGAAACAAAACAAAAACAAATCAAAACAAATTTCTAATTAAATATGTATAAATTTTAAAAGAATCGGAATCGGGAATCGGATCGGAATCGGAAATTTTGAAAGGAATCGGTAATTGTATCGGAATCGGGAAACATTTTGTAATCGTCCCATCACTAATATAAATATATAGTATAGTTTATGTCTGTCTAAATGAACCTAACCTGTTATAAAGATGAACAGGTGCGTCTTAACAGGCTAGTTACAGTTGAAGATTACATATCGATCCTGTCGGTCTGTTTACGTAAACTTAAACAAATCGACAGGAACAAGCGACAGACTAAGCGTCTTCCGTGGATTCATCTAAAAATCATCTGATTATTTCTGTCTTCTGATACTGTCGACATACGAAATTCACGCAATGATTTCTTCAGATGCCAAACAATAGGGTAAAAAGGTTGCCTCGGCGTCGCTGATTGCAGAAATTAGCGACACTCTCACTTACTGACCTTTTCTGATTTCGTTGACATTTAATCGACTTGTTTAATTTTAGTGAGATTCTCTTTTGAAGAATTTCCCTTTCTTATTAGACTTTCTTTTTAGATTTTCATTGCGCGGATATTTTGTTGATTCGCAGTTATTCATCACTTTGATCCGCGTCCATACATATCTCTTTGAGAGTCTGCCCATGAGTTGGTTTATCATAATCAGATTTTAAAATAAGATGTTCAGTGATAAACGCGCTGATCAAGTATACGTCTGGGAATATTTAAAATTTTTAAACGTATTATTTTTAAAGCGAATACATTTGGCGCTAATTTAATTAAGTTTTTAATTAAGTTCGATTTGAAAAATTGAACCTTCTTAACAATTCAACCTGATATTTACATAAGTTTTCAATTGAAACGATCAGAACACTTTGGTCATTTGAAACCTTCTTGTGAAATATTCAAATGCCAAAACGTCGAGCTCATATTTCCGGGATGAGTTTTTTGTTTTGTAACTTTCATTTCTCACATTTTAGTTATTTATTAAATGAATTACTCCTCTTAACCGTATAGAACTCTCCTATCGATATATGTATTAGCTTATCTCGCTAATTCTAGGGACATTTTGTGGAGTTGGCTTCTGAAAATTCACAGTAAGAAATGCCGATCTATAAAAAATTGTTTTCTCTAAATGTTGTTCAACTTCCCAAATATCTTAAAGCAATGTATTCTATTAATTAAGAACCATTTGATTCGATTTCTCAACAAAATTGAATTTACATTTGTTTAAGATCATATAATATTGACACTTTCTGTAAATTTGTAAATTTTCTTTGACAATGATTAAAATGCGAAAGTGTGCCGTTTCCTTCTCTCCTAATATAATAAATGTTATTCCACACATAAACTCTCTTGCTTTTGTCTAATTGCAAGAACGTTTCCTTTTAATAAGTACTCCTTTCAATAATTATTCCATATCTCTCCAGTATATTCCATCAAGAAATACAGCCCATTAAATAAATACTCTCCTTCTAATAAAGAATTTACATCCAATACATACTCTGATTTCCATAGATATCCTTCCATTAATAAATAGTCTCCCTCAATGAATACAATATATCAAATAAATACCTTACTTTCATTAAATATGTTCCTTTCAATAAATTCTCCCTCATCAATAAATGCTTTCAATTTGACAACTATTATAGATAAGTACACGCCCCGTCCTATAAATTATTTATTCATAAATTATTTATTAATTATATATTTATTTCATTTACACCTTTCTCGCACATTCTTATTTCCGTCTTAATTCCAAAAGAAACAATTTTAAAAGAAAGTCCTCCAACCTTGGACTGATGAATCGTTTGGACTTATCCAAATAAAGGGTTTTTTTCTTTCTCATATTCAGTCCTTAACCGTTGTATAATTTTTTCTTCAGCGACCCTCCCTGGTTTTCAGATTGACGATGTTCCTCTATGGCTTCACATCCAAATTCATTTTCGTTCCCTTACAAATTCTAGTGACTTGAGCAAAGTTAACTTTGCATTAATAGTTGTTGTTTGTCTTCGATTTCTTTACGCCATTCTCTCGAACCATTCCCACAGATTTCCTTCTCTCGATTATCGATCATCAATTGTCAAGTGGATTATCGATCAGACAGAGCGATTTCCATTAGCTTCCTTTCCTGTCACTTTCACTTACAGTCCAATCGTCTCCATGCTTGCTCTTACACCTTCTCCTTTTATTGCCCCTTCCTCTTCTACTTTTCTCTTTTCTCCTCTTCTACTTTTCTCTTTTCTCCTCTTCTACTTTTCTCTTTTCTCCTCTTCTACTTTTCTCTTTTCTCCTCTTCTACTTTTCTCTTTTCTCCTCTTCTACTTTTCTCTTTGCTCATCATCTCATTATTTCACTCTCCCTCAATGATGTTCTTCCTACTAGTCCCTCTTTACCCACTTCAGATTACATTTTTATTGGTATCAGTTCTACATTGCAGCGCGTCGAATGATATATTTGATCTGATTTTAAAGAATACATTATCTTTTTTCTTTGTGAAGATATTAATATATATAAACATATATATACATATATATATATATATATATATATATATATATATATATATATATATATGTATATACATATATACGTGTCATTCCATCTGAATCATTTGAGAATTTAAATTCTGATAATACGACAACGAGGCTTGTCGATATTTTTGTGAATTTAAAATATTTTCAATTATTGATTGTAACATACTTTATAACTAAATCACTTTATTATATTTCAAATTTCATAACGCAACAAGGTCAATCAATATTTTCGTGAATTTAAAATATTTTCAATTATTGATTGCAAAGTACTTTATAACTAAATCACTTTATTATATTTTAAATTTAACATAACGCAACAATGTCAATCAATATTTTTGTGAATTTAAAATATTTCAATTATTGATTGCAACGTACTTTATAACTAAATCACTTTATTATATTTTAAATTTCATAACGTAACAAGGTCAATAAATATTTTCGTGAATTTAAAATATTTTCAATTATTGATTGCAAAGTACTTTATAACTAAATCGCTTTATAATATTTTAAATTTAATAACGTAACAAGGTCAATCAATATTTTTGTGAATTTAAAATATTTTCAATCATTGATTGCAACGTACTTTATTACTAAATCAATTTATTATATTTTAAATTTCATAACGCAACAAGGTCAATCAATAATTTCGTGAATTTAAAATATTTTCAATAATTGATTGCAAAGTACTTTATAACTAAATCACTGTATTATATTTTAAATTTAATAACGCAACAAAATCAATCAATATTTTCGTGAATTTAAAATATTTTCAATTATTGATTGCAACGTACTTTATAACTAAATCACTTTATTATATTATAAATTTCATAACGCAACAAGGTCAATCAATATTTTTGTGAATTTAAAATATTTTCAATTATTTATTGCAACATACTTTATACCTAAATCACTTTATTATATTTTAAATTTAATAACGCAACAAGATCAATAAATATTTTCGTGAATTTAAAATATTTTCAATAATTGATTGCAAAGTACTTTATAACTAAATCACTTTATTATATTTTAAATTTAATAACGCAACAAGATCAATCAATATTTTCGTGAATTTAAAATATTTTCAATAATTGATTGCAACGTACTTTATAACTAAATCACTTTATTATATTTTAAATTTCATAACGCAATAAGGTCAATCAATATTTTCGTGACTTTAAAATATTTTCAATAATTGATTGCAACATACTTTATAACTAAATCACTTTATTATATTTTAAATTTCATAACGCAACAAGGTCAATCAATATTTTCGTGATTTTAAAATATTTTCAAATATTGATTGTAAAGTACTTTAAAACTAAATCACTTTATTATATTATAAATTTCATAACGCAACAAGGTCAATCAATATTTTCGTGAATTTAAAATATTTTCAAATATTGATTGCAACATATTTTTTAACTAAATCACTTTATTATATTTTAAATTTCATAACGCAACAAGGTCAATCAATATTTTAGTGAATTTAAAATATTTTCACATATTAGTTGCAAAGTACTTTATAACTAAATCACTTTATTATATTTTAAATTTCATAACGCAACAAGGTCAATCAATATTTTCGAGAATTTAAAATATTTTCAATAATTGATTGCAAAGTACTTTATAACTAAATCACTGTATTATATTTTAAATTTAATAACGCAACAAAATAAATCAATATTTTCGTGAATTTAAAATATTTTCAATTATTGATTGCAACGTACTTTATAACTAAATAACTTTATTATATTATAAATTTCATAACGCAACAAGGTCAATCAATATTTTTGTGAATTTAAAATATTTTCAATTATTTATTGCAACATACTTTATAACTAAATCACTTTATTATATTTTAAATTTAATAACGCAACAAGCTCAATCAATATTTTCGTGAATTTAAAATATTTTCAATAATTGATTGCAAAGTACTTTATAACTAAATCACTTTATTATATTTTAAATTTAATAACGCAACAAGATCAATCAATATTTTCGTGAATTTAAAATATTTTCAATAATTGATTGCAACGTACTTTATAACTAAATCACTTTATTATATTTTAAATTTCATAACGTAATAAGGTCAATCAATATTTTCGTGAATTTAAAATATTTTCAATAATTGATTGCAACATACTTTATAACTAAATCACTTTATTATATTTTAAATTTCATAACGCAACAAGGTCAATCAATATTTTCGTGAATTTAAAATATTTTAAATAATTGATTGCAACATACTTTATAACTAAATCACTTTATTATATTTTAAATTTCATAACGCAACAAGGTCAATCAATATTTTCGTGAATTTAAAATATTTTCAATAATTGATTGCAACGTACTTTTTAACTAAATCACTTTATTATATTTTAAATTTCATAACGTAACAAGGTCAATCAATATTTTCGTAAATTTAAAATATTTTCAATAATTGATTGCAACGTACTTTTTAACTAAATCACTTTATTATATTTTAAATTTCATAACGCAACAAGGTCAATCAATATTTTTGTGAATTTAAAATATTTTCAATTATTGATTGCAACATATTTTATAACTAAATCACTTTATTATATTTTAAATTTCATAACGCAACAAGGTCAATCAATATTTTCGTGAATTTAAAATATTTTCAAATATTGATTGCAAAGTACTTTAAAACTAAATCACTTTATTATATTATAAATTTCATAACGCAACAAGGTCAATCAATATTTTCGTGAATTTAAAATATTTTCAAATATTGATTGCAACATATTTTTTAACTAAATCACTTTATTATATTTTAAATTTCATAACGCAACAAGGTCAATCAATATTTTAGTGAATTTAAAATATTTTCACATATTAGTTGCAAAGTACTTTATAACTAAATCACTTTATTATATTTTAAATTTCATAACGCAACAAGGTCAATCAATATTTTCGTGAATTTAAAATATTTTCAATAATTGATTGCAACGTACTTTATAACTAAATCACTTTATTATATTATAAATTTCATAACGCAACAAGGTCAATCAATATTTTCGTGAATTTAAAATATTTTCAATTATTGATTGCAACATACATTATAACTAAATCACTTTATTATATTTTAAATTTCATAACGCAACAAGCTCAATCAATATTTCGTGAATTTAAAATATTTTCAATTATTGATTGCAACATACATTATAACTAAATCACTTTATTATATTTTAAATTTCATAACGTAACAAGGTCAATCAATATTTTCGTGAATTTAAAATATTTTCAATTATTGATTGCAACATACTTTATAACTAAATCACTTTATTATATTTTAAATTTCATAACGCAACAAGGTAAATCAATATTTTCGTAAATTTAAAATATTTTCAATTATTGATTGCAAAGTACTTTATAACTAAATCACTTTATTATATTTTAAATTTCATAACGCAACAAGGTCAATCAATATTTTCGTGAATTTAAAATATTTTCAATAATTGATTGCAACATACTTTATAACTAAATCACTTTATTATATTTTAAATTTTATAACGCAACAAGGTCAATCAATATTTTCGTGAATTTAAAATATTTTCAATTATTGATTGCAACATACTTGATAACTAAATCACTTTATTATATTTTAAATTTCATAACAAAACAAGGTCAATTAATATTTTCGTCAATTTAAAATATTTTCAATTATTGATTACAACATACTTTATACCTAAATCACTTTATTATATTTCAAATTTCATAACGCAACAAGGTCAATCAATATTTTCGTGAATTTAAAATATTTTCAATTATTGATTGCAACATACTTTATAACTAAATCACTTTATTATATTTTAAATTTCATAATGTAACAAGGTCAATAAATATTTTCGTGAATTTAAAATAGTTTCAATTATTGATTGCAAAGTACTTTATAACTAAATCACTTTATTATATTTTAAATTTAATAACGTAACAAGGTCAATCAATATTTTTGTGAATTTAAAATATTTTCAATCATTGATTGCAACGTACTTTATTACTAAATCACTTTATGATATTTTAAATTTCATAACGCAACAAGGTCAATCAATATTTTCGTGAATTTAAAATATTTTCAATCATTGATTGCAAAGTACTTTATAACTAAATCACTTTATTATATTTTAAATTTCATAACGCAACAAGGTCAATCAATATTTTCGTGAATTTAAAGTATTTTCAAATATTGATTGCAAAGTACTTTAAAACTAAATCACTTTATTATATTATAAATTTCATAACGCAACAAGGTCAATCAATATTTTCGTGAATTTAAAATATGTTCAAATATTGATTGCAAAGTACTTTTTAACTAAATCACTTTATTATATTATAAATTTCATAATGCAACAAGGTCAATCAATATTTTCGTGAATTTAAAATATTTTCAAATATTGATTGCAACATATTTTATAACTAAATCACTTTATTATATTTTAAATTTCATAACGCAACAAGGTCAATCAATATTTTCGTGAATTTAAAATATTTTCAAATATTAGTTGCAAAGTACTTTATAACTAAATCACTTTATTATATTTTAAATTTCATAACGCAACAAGGTCAATCAATATTTTCGTGAATTTAAAATATTTTCAATAATTGATTGCAACGTACTTTATAACTAAATCACTTTATTATATTATAACTTTCATAACGCAACAAGGTCAATCAATATTTTCGTGAATTTAAAATATTTTCAATTATTGATTGCAACATACATTATAACTAAATCACTTTATTATATTTTAAATTTCATAACGCAACAAGGTCAATCAATATTTTCGTGAATACAAAATATTTTCAATTATTGATTGCAACATACTTTATAACTAAATCACTTTATTATATTTTAAATTTCATAACGCAACAAGGTCAATCAATATTTTCGTGAATTTAAAATATTTTCAATAATTGATTGCAACGTACTTTATAACTAAATCACTTTATTATATTATAAATTTCATAACGCAACAAGGTCAATCAATATTTTCGTGAATTTAAAATATTTTCAATTATTGATTGCAACATACTTTATAACTAAATATTTTATTATATTTTAAATTTCATAACGCAACAAGGTCATTCAATATTTTCGTGAATTTAAAATATTTTCAATTATTGATTGCAACATACTTTATAACTAAATCACTTTATTATATTTTAAATTTCATAACGAAACAAGGTCAATCAATATTTTCGTGAATTTAAAATATTTTCAATTATTGATTGCAACATACTTTATAACTAAATCACTTTATTATATTTTACATCTCATAACGCAACAAGGTCAATCAATATTTTCGTGAATTTAAAATATTTTCAATTATCGATTGCAACATACTTTATAACTAAATCACTTTATTATATTATAAATTTCATAACGCAACAAGATCAATCAATATTTTCGTGAATTTAAAATATTTTCAATTATTGATTGCAACATACTTTATAACTAAATCACTTTATATATTTTAAATTTCATAACGCAACAAGGTCAATCAATATTTTCGTGAATTTAAAATATTTTCAATTATTGATTGCAACATACTTTATAACTAAATCACTTTATTATATTTTAAATTTCATAACAAAACAAGGTCAATTAATATTTTCGTGAATTTAAAATATTTTCAATTATTGATTACAACATACTTTATAACTAAATCACTTTATTATATTTTAAATTTCATAACGCAACAAGGTCAATCAATATTTTCGTGAATTTAAAATATTTTCAATTATTGATTGCAACATACTTTATAACTAAATCACTTTATTATATTTTAAATTTCATAACGTAACAAGGTCAATAAATATTTTCGTGAATTTAAAATATTTTCAATTTATGATTGCAAAGTACTTTATTACTAAATCACTTTATTATATTTTAAATTTAATAACGTAACAAGGTCAATCAATAGTTTTGTGAATTTAAAATATTTTCAATCATTGATTGCAACGTACTTTATTACTAAATCACTTTATTATATTTTAAATTTCATAACGCAACAAGGTCAATCAATATTTTCGTGAATTTAAAATATTTTCAATCATTGATTGCAACGTACTTTATTACTAAATCACTTTATTATATTTTAAATTTCATAACGCAACAAGGTCAATCAATATTTTCGTGAATTTAAAATATTTTCAATAATTGATTGCAAAGTACTTTATAACTAAATCACTTTATTATATTTTAAATTTAATAACGCAACAAGATCAATCTATATTTTCGTGAATTTAAAATATTTTCAATAATTGATTGCAACGTACTTTATAACTAAATCACTTTTTTATATTTTAAATTTCATAACGTAATAAGGTCAATCAATATTTTCGTGAATTTAAAATATTTTCAATAATTGATTGCAACATACTTTATAACTAAATCACTTTATTATATTTTAAATTTCATAACGCAACAAGGTCAATCAATATTTTCGTGAATTTAAAATATTTTCAATAATTGATTGCAACATACTTTATAACTAAATCACTTTATTATATTTTAAATTTCATAACGCAACAATGTCAATCAATATATTCGTGAATTTAAAATATTTTCAACAATTGATTGCAACGTACTTTTTAACTAAATCACTTTATTATATTTCAAATTTCATAACGCAACAAGGTCAATCAATATTTTCGTAAATTTAAAATATTTTCAATAATTGATTGCAACGTACTGTTTAACTAAATAACTTTATTATATTTTAAATTTCATAACGCAACAAGGTCAATCAATATTTTTGTGAATTTAAAATATTTTCAATTATTGATTGCAAAGTACTTTATAACTAAATCACTTTATTATATTTTAAATTTTATAACGCAACAAGGTAAATCAATATTTTCGTGAATTTAAAATATTTTCAAATATTGATTGCAAAGTACTTTAAAACTAAATCACTTTATTATATTATAAATTTCATAACGCAACAAGGTCAATCAATATTTTCGTAAATTTAAAATATTTTCAATAATTGATCTCAAAGTACTTTATAACTAAATCACTTTATTATATTTTAAATTTAATAACGCAACAAGGTCAATCAATATTTTCGTGAATTTAAAATATTTTCAAATATTGATTGCAACATATTTTATAACTAAATCACTTTATTATATTTTACATTTCATAACGCAACAAGGTCAATCAATATTTTAGTGAATTTAAAATATTTTAACATATTAGTTGCAAAGTACTTTATAACTAAATCACTTTATTATATTTTAAATTTCATAACGCAACAAGGTCAATCAATATTTTCGTGAATTTAAAATATTTTCAATAATTGATTGCAACGTACTTTATAACTAAATCACTTTATTATATTATAAATTTCATAACGCAACAAGGTCAATCAATATTTTCGTGAATTTAAAATATTTTCAATTATTGATTGCAACATACTTTATAACTAAATCACTTTATTATATTTTAAATTTCATAACGCAACAAGGTCAATCAATATTTTCGTGAATTTAAAATATTTTCAATTATTGATTGCAACATACTTTATAACTAAATCACTTTATTATATTTTAAATTTCATAACGCAACAAGGTCAATCAATATTTTCGTGAATTTAAAATATTTTCAATAATTGATTGCAACATACTTTATAACTAAATCACTTTATTATATTTTAAATTTCATAACGCAACAAGGTCAATCAATATTTTCGTGAATTTAAAATATTTTCAATTATTGATTGCAACATACTTGATAACTAAATCACTTTATTATATTTTAAATTTCATAACAAAACAAGGTCAATTAATATTTTCGTGAATTTAATATATTTTCAATTATTGATTACAACATACTTTATACCTAAATCACTTTATTATATTTCAAATTTCATAACGCAACAAGGTCAATCAATATTTTCGTGAATTTAAAATATTTTCAATTATTGATTGCAACGTACTTTATAACTAAATCACTTTTTTATATTTTAAATTTCATAACGTAATAAGGTCGATCAATATTTTCGTGAATTTAAAATATTTTCAATAATTGATTGCAACATACTTTATAACTAAATCACTTTATTATATTTTAAATTTCATAACGCAACAAGGTCAATCAATATTTTCGTGAATTTAAAATATTTTCAATAATTGATTGCAACATACATTATAACTAAATCACTTTATTATATTTTAAATTTCATAACGCAACAATGTCAATCAATATTTTCGTGAATTTAAAATATTTTCAACAATTGATTGCAACGTACTTTTTAACTAAATCACTTTATTATATTTCAAATTTCATAACGCAACAAGGTCAATCAATATTTTCGTAAATTTAAAAGATTTTCAATAATTGATTGCAACGTACTGTTTAACTAAATAACTTTATTATATTTTAAATTTCATAACGCAACAAGGTCAATCAATATTTTTGTGAATTTAAAATATTTTCAATTATTGATTGCAAAGTACTTTATAACTAAATCACTTTATTATATTTTAAATTTTATAACGCAACAAGGTCAATCAATATTTTCGTGAATTTAAAATATTTTCAAATATTGATTGCAAAGTACTTTAAAACTAAATCACTTTATTATATTATAATTTTCATAACGCAACAAGGTCAATCAATATTTTCGTAAATTTAAAATATTTTCAATAATTGATTGCAAAGTACTTTATAACTAAATCACTTTATTATATTTTAAATTTAATAACGCAACAAGGTCAATCAATATTTTCGTGAATTTAAAATATTTTCAAATATTGATTGCAACATATTTTATAACTAAATCACTTTATTATATTTTACATTTCATAACGCAACAAGGTCAATCAATATTTTAGTGAATTTAAAATATTTTCACATATTAGTTGCAAAGTACTTTATAACTAAATCACTTTATTATATTTTAAATTTCATAACGCAACAAGGTCAATCAATATTTTCGTGAATTTAAAATATTTTCAATAATTGATTGCAACGAACTTTATAACTAAATCACTTTATTATATTATAAATTTCATAACGCAACAAGGTCAATCAATATTTTCGTGAATTTAAAATATTTTCAATTATTGATTGCAACATACTTTATAACTAAATCACTTTATTATATTTTAAATTTTATAACGCAACAAGGTCAATCAATATTTTCGTGAATTTAAAATATTTTCAATTATTGATTGCAACATACTTTATAACTAAATCACTTTATTATATTTTAAATTTCATAACGCAACAAGGTCAATCAATATTTTCGTGAATTTAAAATATTTTCAATAATTGATTGCAACATACTTTATAACTAAATCACTTTATTATATTTTAAATTTCATAACGCAACAAGGTCAATCAATATTTTCGTGAATTTAAAATATTTTCAATTATTGATTGCAACATACTTGATAACTAAATCACTTTATTATATTTTAAATTTCATAACAAAACAAGGTCAATTAATATTTTCGTGAATTTAAAATATTTTCAATTATTGATTACAGCATACTTTATACCTAAATCACTTTATTATATTTCAAATTTCATAACGCAACAAGGTCAATCAATATTTTCGTGAATTTAAAATATTTTCAATTATTGATTGCAACGTACTTTATAACTAAATCACTTTTTTATATTTTAAATTTCATAACGTAATAAGGTCAATCAATATTTTCGTGAATTTAAAATATTTTCAATAATTGATTGCAACATACTTTATAACTAAATCACTTTATTATATTTTAAATTTCATAACGCAACAATGTCAATCAATATTTTCGTAAATTTAAAATATTTTCAACAATTGATTGCAACGTACTTTTTAACTAAATCACTTTATTATATTTCAAATTTCATAACGCAACAAGGTCAATCAATATTTTCGTAAATTTAAAATATTTTCAATAATTGATTGCAACGTACTGTTTAACTAAATAACTTTATTATATTTTAAATTTCATAACGCAACAAGGTCAATCAATATTTTTGTGAATTTAAAATATTTTCAATTATTGATTGCAAAGTACTTTATAACTAAATCACTTTATTATATTTTAAATTTTATAACGCAACAAGGTCAATCAATATTTTCGTGAATTTAAAATATTTTCAAATATTGATTGCAAAGTACTTTAAAACTAAATCACTTTATTATATTATAAATTTCATAACGCAACAAGGTCAATCAATATTTTCGTGAATTTAAAATATTTTCAATAATTGATTGCAACGTACTTTATAACTAAATCACTTTATTATATTATAACTTTCATAACGCAACAAGGTCAATCAATATTTTCGTGAATTTAAAATATTTTCAATTATTGATTGCAACATACATTATAACTAAATCACTTTATTATATTTTAAATTTCATAACGCAACAAGGTCAATCAATATTTTCGTGAATACAAAATATTTTCAATTATTGATTGCAACATACTTTATAACTAAATCACTTTATTATATTTTAAATTTCATAACGCAACAAGGTCAATCAATATTTTCGTGAATTTAAAATATTTTCAATAATTGATTGCAACGTACTTTATAACTAAATCACTTTATTATATTATAAATTTCATAACGCAACAAGGTCAATCAATATTTTCGTGAATTTAAAATATTTTCAATTATTGATTGCAACATACTTTATAACTAAATATTTTATTATATTTTAAATTTCATAACGCAACAAGGTCATTCAATATTTTCGTGAATTTAAAATATTTTCAATTATTGATTGCAACATACTTTATAACTAAATCACTTTATTATATTTTAAATTTCATAACGAAACAAGGTCAATCAATATTTTCGTGAATTTAAAATATTTTCAATTATTGATTGCAACATACTTTATAACTAAATCACTTTATTATATTTTACATCTCATAACGCAACAAGGTCAATCAATATTTTCGTGAATTTAAAATATTTTCAATTATCGATTGCAACATACTTTATAACTAAATCACTTTATTATATTATAAATTTCATAACGCAACAAGATCAATCAATATTTTCGTGAATTTAAAATATTTTCAATTATTGATTGCAACATACTTTATAACTAAATCACTTTATATATTTTAAATTTCATAACGCAACAAGGTCAATCAATATTTTCGTGAATTTAAAATATTTTCAATTATTGATTGCAACATACTTTATAACTAAATCACTTTATTATATTTTAAATTTCATAACAAAACAAGGTCAATTAATATTTTCGTGAATTTAAAATATTTTCAATTATTGATTACAACATACTTTATAACTAAATCACTTTATTATATTTTAAATTTCATAACGCAACAAGGTCAATCAATATTTTCGTGAATTTAAAATATTTTCAATTATTGATTGCAACATACTTTATAACTAAATCACTTTATTATATTTTAAATTTCATAACGTAACAAGGTCAATAAATATTTTCGTGAATTTAAAATATTTTCAATTTATGATTGCAAAGTACTTTATTACTAAATCACTTTATTATATTTTAAATTTAATAACGTAACAAGGTCAATCAATAGTTTTGTGAATTTAAAATATTTTCAATCATTGATTGCAACGTACTTTATTACTAAATCACTTTATTATATTTTAAATTTCATAACGCAACAAGGTCAATCAATATTTTCGTGAATTTAAAATATTTTCAATCATTGATTGCAACGTACTTTATTACTAAATCACTTTATTATATTTTAAATTTCATAACGCAACAAGGTCAATCAATATTTTCGTGAATTTAAAATATTTTCAATAATTGATTGCAAAGTACTTTATAACTAAATCACTTTATTATATTTTAAATTTAATAACGCAACAAGATCAATCTATATTTTCGTGAATTTAAAATATTTTCAATAATTGATTGCAACGTACTTTATAACTAAATCACTTTTTTATATTTTAAATTTCATAACGTAATAAGGTCAATCAATATTTTCGTGAATTTAAAATATTTTCAATAATTGATTGCAACATACTTTATAACTAAATCACTTTATTATATTTTAAATTTCATAACGCAACAAGGTCAATCAATATTTTCGTGAATTTAAAATATTTCCAATAATTGATTGCAACATACTTTATAACTAAATCACTTTATTATATTTTAAATTTCATAACGCAACAATGTCAATCAATATATTCGTGAATTTAAAATATTTTCAACAATTGATTGCAACGTACTTTTTAACTAAATCACTTTATTATATTTCAAATTTCATAACGCAACAAGGTCAATCAATATTTTCGTAAATTTAAAATATTTTCAATAATTGATTGCAACGTACTGTTTAACTAAATAACTTTATTATATTTTAAATTTCATAACGCAACAAGGTCAATCAATATTTTTGTGAATTTAAAATATTTTCAATTATTGATTGCAAAGTACTTTATAACTAAATCACTTTATTATATTTTAAATTTTATAACGCAACAAGGTAAATCAATATTTTCGTGAATTTAAAATATTTTCAAATATTGATTGCAAAGTACTTTAAAACTAAATCACTTTATTATATTATAAATTTCATAACGCAACAAGGTCAATCAATATTTTCGTAAATTTAAAATATTTTCAATAATTGATCTCAAAGTACTTTATAACTAAATCACTTTATTATATTTTAAATTTAATAACGCAACAAGGTCAATCAATATTTTCGTGAATTTAAAATATTTTCAAATATTGATTGCAACATATTTTATAACTAAATCACTTTATTATATTTTACATTTCATAACGCAACAAGGTCAATCAATATTTTAGTGAATTTAAAATATTTTAACATATTAGTTGCAAAGTACTTTATAACTAAATCACTTTATTATATTTTAAATTTCATAACGCAACAAGGTCAATCAATATTTTCGTGAATTTAAAATATTTTCAATAATTGATTGCAACGTACTTTATAACTAAATCACTTTATTATATTATAAATTTCATAACGCAACAAGGTCAATCAATATTTTCGTGAATTTAAAATATTTTCAATTATTAATTGCAACATACTTTATAACTAAATCACTTTATTATATTTTAAATTTCATAACGCAACAAGGTCAATCAATATTTTCGTGAATTTAAAATATTTTCAATTATTGATTGCAACATACTTTATAACTAAATCACTTTATTATATTTTAAATTTCATAACGCAACAAGGTCAATCAATATTTTCGTGAATTTAAAATATTTTCAATAATTGATTGCAACATACTTTATAACTAAATCCCTTTATTATATTTTAAATTTCATAACGCAACAAGGTCAATCAATATTTTCGTGAATTTAAAATATTTTCAATTATTGATTGCAACATACTTGATAACTAAATCACTTTATTATATTTTAAATTTCATAACAAAACAAGGTCAATTAATATTTTCGTGAATTTAATATATTTTCAATTATTGATTACAACATACTTTATACCTAAATCACTTTATTATATTTCAAATTTCATAACGCAACAAGGTCAATCAATATTTTCGTGAATTTAAAATATTTTCAATTATTGATTGCAACGTACTTTATAACTAAATCACTTTTTTATATTTTAAATTTCATAACGTAATAAGGTCAATCAATATTTTCGTGAATTTAAAATATTTTCAATAATTGATTGCAACATACTTTATAACTAAATCACTTTATTATATTTTAAATTTCATAACGCAACAAGGTCAATCAATATTTTCGTGAATTTAAAATATTTTCAATAATTGATTGCAACATACTTTATAACTAAATCACTTTATTATATTTTAAATTTCATAACGCAACAATGTCAATCAATATTTTCGTGAATTTAAAATATTTTCAACAATTGATTGCAACGTACTTTTTAACTAAATCACTTTATTATATTTCAAATTTCATAACGCAACAAGGTCAATCAATATTTTCGTAAATTTAAAAGATTTTCAATAATTGATTGCAACGTACTGTTTAACTAAATAACTTTATTATATTTTAAATTTCATAACGCAACAAGGTCAATCAATATTTTTGTGAATTTAAAATATTTTCAATTATTGATTGCAAAGTACTTTATAACTAAATCACTTTATTATATTTTAAATTTTATAACGCAACAAGGTCAATCAATATTTTCGTGAATTTAAAATATTTTCAAATATTGATTGCAAAGTACTTTAAAACTAAATCACTTTATTATATTATAAATTTCATAACGCAACAAGGTCAATCAATATTTTCGTAAATTTAAAATATTTTCAATAATTGATTGCAAAGTACTTTATAACTAAATCACTTTATTATATTTTAAATTTAATAACGCAACAATGTCAATCAATATTTTCGTGAATTTAAAATATTTTCAAATATTTATTGCAACATATTTTATAACTAAATCACTTTATTATATTTTACATTTCATAACGCAACAAGGTCAATCAATATTTTAGTGAATTTAAAATATTTTCACATATTAGTTGCAAAGTACTTTATAACTAAATCACTTTATTATATTTTAAATTTCATAACGCAACAAGGTCAATCAATATTTTCGTGAATTTAAAATATTTTCAATAATTGATTGCAACGTACTTTATAACTAAATCACTTTATTATATTATAAATTTCATAACGCAACAAGGTCAATCAATATTTTCGTGAATTTTAAATATTTTCAATTATTGATTGCAACATACTTTATAACTAAATCACTTTATTATATTTTAAATTTTATAACGCAACAAGGTCAATCAATATTTTCGTGAATTTAAAATATTTTCAATTATTGATTGCAACATACTTTATAACTAAATCACTTTATTATATTTTAAATTTCATAACGCAACAAGGTCAATCAATATTTTCGTGAATTTAAAATATTTTAAATAATTGATTGCAACATACTTTATAACTAAATCACTTTATTATATTTTAAATTTCATAACGCAACAAGGTCAATCAATATTTTCGTGAATTTAAAATATTTTCAATTATTGATTGCAACATACTTGATAACTAAATCACTTTATTATATTTTAAATTTCATAACAAAACAAGGTCAATTAATATTTTCGTGAATTTAAAATATTTTCAATTATTGATTACAACATACTTTATACCTAAATCACTTTATTATATTTCAAATTTCATAACGCAACAAGCTCAATCAATATTTTCGTGAATTTAAAATATTTTCAATTATTGATTGCAAAGTACTTTATAACTAAATCACTTTATTATATTTTAAATTTCATAACGTAACAAGGTCAATAAATATTTTCGTGAATTTAAAATATTTTCAATTATTGATTGCAAAGTACTTTATAACTAAATCACTTTATTATATTTTAAATTTAATAACGTAACAAGGTCAATCAATATTTTTGTGAATTTAAAATATTTTCAATCATTGATTGCAACGTACTTTATTACTAAATCACTTTATGATATTTTAAATTTCATAACGCAACAAGGTCAATCAATATTTTCGTGAATTTAAAATATTTTCAATCATTGATTGCAAAGTACTTTATAACTAAATCACTTTATTATATTTTAAATTTCATAACGCAACAAGGTCAATCAATATTTTCGTGAATTTAAAGTATTTTCAAATATTGATTGCAAAGTACTTTAAAACTAAATCACTTTATTATATTATAAATTTCATAACGCAACAAGGTCAATCAATATTTTCGTGAATTTAAAATATGTTCAAATATTGATTGCAAAGTACTTTATAACTAAATCACTTTATTATATTATAAATTTCATAATGCAACAAGGTCAATCAATATTTTCGTGAATTTAAAATATTTTCAAATATTGATTGCAACATATTTTATAACTAAATCACTTTATTATATTTTAAATTTCATAACGCAACAAGGTCAATCAATATTTTCGTGAATTTAAAATATTTTCAAATATTAGTTGCAAAGTACTTTATAACTAAATCACTTTATTATATTTTAAATTTCATAACGCAACAAGGTCAATCAATATTTTCGTGAATTTAAAATATTTTCAATAATTGATTGCAACGTACATTATAACTAAATCACTTTATTATATTATAAATTTCATAACGCAACAAGGTCAATCAATATTTTCGTGAATTTAAAATATTTTCAATTATTGATTGCAACATACATTATAACTAAATCACTTTATTATATTTTAAATTTCATAACGCAACAAGGTCAATCAATATTTTCGTAAATACAAAATATTTTCAATTATTGATTGCAACATACTTTATAACTAATTCACTTTATTATATTTTAAATTTCATAACGCAACAAGGTCAATCAATATTTTCGTGAATTTAAAATATTTTCAATTATTGATTGCAACGTACTTTATAACTAAATCACTTTTTTATATTTTAAATTTCATAACGTAATAAGGTCAATCAATATTTTCGTGAATTTAAAATATTTTCAATAATTGATTGCAACATACTTTATAACTAAATCACTTTATTATATTTTAAATTTCATAACGCAACAAGGTCAATCAATATTTTCGTGAATTTAAAATATTTTCAATAATTGATTGCAACATACTTTATAACTAAATCACTTTATTATATTTTAAATTTCATAACGCAACAATGTCAATCAATATTTTCGTGAATTTAAAATATTTTCAACAATTGATTGCAACGTACTTTTTAACTAAATCACTTTATTATATTTCAAATTTCATAACGCAACAAGGTCAATCAATATTTACGTAAATTTAAAATATTTTCAATAATTGATTGCAACGTACTGTTTAACTAAATAACTTTATTATATTTTAAATTTCATAACGCAACAAGGTCAATCAATATTTTTGTGAATTTAAAATATTTTCAATTATTGATTGCAACGTACTTTATAACTAAATCACTTTATTATATTATAAATTTCATAACGAAACAAGGTCAATCAATATTTTCGTGAATTTAAAATATTTTCAATTATTGATTGCAACATACTTTATAACTAAATCACTTTATTATATTTTAAATCTCATAACGAAACAAGGTCAATCAATATTTTCGTGAATTTAAAATATTTTCAATTATTGATTGCAACATACTTTATAACTAAATCACTTTATTATATTTTAAATCTCATAACGCAACAAGGTCAATCAATATTTTCGTGAATTTAAAATATTCTCAATCATCGATTGCAACATACTTTATAACTAAATCACTTTATTATATTATAAATTTCATAACGCAACAAGATCAATCAATATTTTCGTGAATTTAAAATATTTTCAATTATTGATTGCAACATACTTTATAACTAAATCACTTTATATATTTTAAATTTCATAACGCAACAAGGTCAATCAATATTTTCGTGAATTTAAAATATTTTCAATTATTGATTGCAACATACTTTATAACTAAATCACTTTATTATATTTTAAATTTCATAACAAAACAAGGTCAATTAATATTTTCGTGAATTTAAAATATTTTCAATTATTGATTACAACATACTTTATAACTAAATCACTTTATTATATTTTAAATTTCATAACGCAACAAGGTCAATCAATATTTTCATGAATTTAAAATATTTTCAATTATTGATTGCAACATACTTTATAACTAAATCACTTTATTATATTTTAAATTTCATAACGTAACAAGGTCAATAAATATTTTCGTGAATTTAAAATATTTTCAATTTATGATTGCAAAGTACTTTATTACTAAATCACTTTATTATATTTTAAATTTAATAACGTAACAAGGTCAATCAATAGTTTTGTGAATTTAAAATATTTTCAATCATTGATTGCAACGTACTTTATTACTAAATCACTTTATTATATTTTAAATTTCATAACGCAACAAGGTCAATCAATATTTTCGTGAATTTAAAATATTTTCAATCATTGATTGCAACGTACTTTATTACTAAATCACTTTATTATATTTTAAATTTCATAACGCAACAAGGTCAATCAATATTTTCGTGAATTTAAAATATTTTCAATAATTGATTGCAAAGTACTTTATAACTAAATCACTTTATTATATTTTAAATTTAATAACGCAACAAGATCAATCAATATTTTCGTGAATTTAAAATATTTTCAATAATGGATTGCAACGTACTTTATAACTAAATAACTTTTTTATATTTTAAATTTCATAACGTAATAAGGTCAATCAATATTTTCGTGAATTTAAAATATTTTCAATAATTGATTGCAACATACTTTATAACTAAATCACTTTATTATATTTTAAATTTCATAACGCAACAAGGTCAATCAATATTTTCGTGAATTTAAAATATTTTCAATAATTGATTGCAACATACTTTATAACTAAATCACTTTATTATATTTTAAATTTCATAACGCAACAAGGTCAATCAATATTTTCGTGAATTTAAAATATTTTCAACAATTGATTGCAACGTACTTTTTAACTAAATCACTTTATTATATTTTAAATTTCATAACGCAACAAGGACAATCAATATTTTCGTAAATTTAAAATATTTTCAATAATTGATTGCAACGTACTGTTTAACTAAATAACTTTATTATATTTTAAATTTCATAACGCAACAAGGTCAATCAATATTTTTGTGAATTTAAAATATTTTCAATTATTGATTGCAAACTACTTTATAACTAAATCACTTTATTATATTTTAAATTTTATAACGCAACAAGGTCAATCAATATTTTCGTTAATTTAACATATTTTCAAATATTGATTGCAAAGTACTTTAAAACTAAATCACTTTATTATATTATAAATTTCATAACGCAACAAGGTCAATCAATATTTTCGTAAATTTAAAATATTTTCAATAATTGATTGCAAAGTACTTTATAACTAAATCACTTTATTATATTTTAAATTTCATAACGCAACAAGGTCAATCAATATTTTCGTGAATTTAAAATATTTTCAAATATTGATTGCAACATATTTTATAACTAGATCACTTTATTATATTTTACATTTCATAACGCAACAAGGTCAATCAATATTTTAGTGAATTTAAAATATTTTCACATATTAGTTGCAAAGTACTTTATAACTAAATCACTTTATTATATTTTAAATTTCATAACGCAACAAGGTCAATCAATATTTTCGTGAATTTAAAATATTTTCAATAATTGATTGCAACATACTTTATAACTAAATCACTTTATTATATTTTAAATTTCATAACGCAACAAGGTCAATCAATATTTTCGTGAATTTAAAATATTTTCAATTATTGATTGCAACATACTTTATAACTAAATCACTTTATTATATTTTAAATTTCATAACGTAACAAGGTCAATAAATATTTTCGTGAATTTAAAATAGTTTCAATTATTGATTGCAAAGTACTTTGTAACTAAATCACTTTATTATATTTTAAATTTAATAACGTAACAAGGTCAATCAATATTTTTGTGAATTTAAAATATTTTCAATCATTGATTGCAACGTACTTTATTACTAAATCACTTTATGATATTTTGAATTTCATAACGCAACAAGGTCAATCAATATTTTCGTGAATTTAAAATATTTTCAATCATTGATTGCAAAGTACTTTATAACTAAATCACTTTATTATATTTTAAATTTCATAACGCAACAAGGTCAATCAATATTTTCGTGAATTTAAAATATGTTCAAATATTGATTGCAAAGTACTTTATAACTAAATCACTTTATTATATTATAAATTTCATAATGCAACAAGGTCAATCAATATTTTCGTGAATTTAAAATATTTTCAAATATTGATTGCAACATATTTTATAACTAAATCACTTTATTATATTTTAAATTTCATAACGCAACAAGGTCAATCAATATTTTCGTGAATTTAAAATATTTTCAAATATTAGTTGCAAAGTACTTTATAACTAAATCACTTTATTATATTTTAAATTTCATAACGCAACAAGGTCAATCAATATTTTCGTGAATTTAAAATATTTTCAATAATTGATTGCAACGTACTTTATAACTAAATCACTTTATTATATTATAAATTTCATAACGCAACAAGGTCAATCAATATTTTCGTGAATTTAAAATATTTTCAATTATTGATTGCAACATACATTATAACTAAATCACTTTATTATATTTTAAATTTCATAACGCAACAAGGTCAATCAATATTTTCGTGAATACAAAATATTTTCAATTATTGATTGCAACATACTTTATAACTAAATCACTTTATTATATTTTAAATTTCATAACGCAACAAGGTCAATCAATATTTTCGTGAATTTAAAATATTTTCTAATAATTGATTGCAACGTACTTTATAACTAAATCACTTTATTAAATTATAAATTTCATAACGCAACAAGGTCAATCAATATTTTCGTGAATTTAAAATATTTTCAATTATTGATTGCAACATACTTTATAACTAAATATTTTATTATATTTTAAATTTCATAACGCAACAAGGTCATTCAATATTTTCGTGAATTTAAAATATTTTCAATTATTGATTGCAACATACTTTATAACTAAATCACTTTATATATTTTAAATTTCATAACGCAACAAGGTCAATCAATATTTTCGTGAATTTAAAATATTTTCAATTATTGATTGCAACATACTTTATAACTAAATTACTTTATTATATTTTAAATTTCATAACAAAACAAGGTCAATTAATATTTTCGTGAATTTAAAATATTTTCAATTATTGATTACAACATACTTTATAACTAAATCACTTTATTATATTTTAAATTTCATAACGCAACAAGGTCAATCAATATTTTCATGAATTTAAAATATTTTCAATTATTGATTGCAACATACTTTATAACTAAATCACTTTATTATATTTTAAATTTCATAACGTAACAAGGTCAATAAATATTTTCGTGAATTTAAAATATTTTCAATTTATGATTGCAAAGTACTTTATTACTAAATCACTTTATTATATTTTAAATTTAATAACGTAACAAGGTCAATCAATAGTTTTGTGAATTTAAAATATTTTCAATCATTGATTACAACGTACTTTATTACTAAATCACTTTATTATATTTTAAATTTCATAACGCAACAAGGTCAATCAATATTTTCGTGAATTTAAAATATTTTCAATCATTGATTGCAACGTACTTTATTACTAAATCACTTTATTATATTTTAAATTTCATAACGCAACAAGGTCAATCAATATTTTCGTGAATTTAAAATATTTTCAATAATTGATTGCAAAGTACTTTATAACTAAATCACTTTATTATATTTTAAATTTAATAACGCAACAAGATCAATCAATATTTTCGTGAATTTAAAATATTTTCAATAATGGATTGCAACGTACTTTATAACTAAATAACTTTTTTATATTTTAAATTTCATAACGTAATAAGGTCAATCAATATTTTCGTGAATTTAAAATATTTTCAATAATTGATTGCAACATACTTTATAACTAAATCACTTTATTATATTTTAAATTTCATAACGCAACAAGGTCAATCAATATTTTCGTGAATTTAAAATATTTTCAATAATTGATTGCAACATACTTTATAACTAAATCACTTTATTATATTTTAAATTTCATAACGCAACAAGGTCAATCAATATTTTCGTGAATTTAAAATATTTTCAACAATTGATTGCAACGTACTTTTTAACTAAATCACTTTATTATATTTTAAATTTCATAACGCAACAAGGACAATCAATATTTTCGTAAATTTAAAATATTTTCAATAATTGATTGCAACGTACTGTTTAACTAAATAACTTTATTATATTTTAAATTTCATAACGCAACAAGGTCAATCAATATTTTTGTGAATTTAAAATATTTTCAATTATTGATTGCAAACTACTTTATAACTAAATCACTTTATTATATTTTAAATTTTATAACGCAACAAGGTCAATCAATATTTTCGTTAATTTAACATATTTTCAAATATTGATTGCAAAGTACTTTAAAACTAAATCACTTTATTATATTATAAATTTCATAACGCAACAAGGTCAATCAATATTTTCGTAAATTTAAAATATTTTCAATAATTGATTGCAAAGTACTTTATAACTAAATCACTTTATTATATTTTAAATTTCATAACGCAACAAGGTCAATCAATATTTTCGTGAATTTAAAATATTTTCAAATATTGATTGCAACATATTTTATAACTAGATCACTTTATTATATTTTACATTTCATAACGCAACAAGGTCAATCAATATTTTAGTGAATTTAAAATATTTTCACATATTAGTTGCAAAGTACTTTATAACTAAATCACTTTATTATATTTTAAATTTCATAACGCAACAAGGTCAATCAATATTTTCGTGAATTTAAAATATTTTCAATAATTGATTGCAACATACTTTATAACTAAATCACTTTATTATATTTTAAATTTCATAACGCAACAAGGTCAATCAATATTTTCGTGAATTTAAAATATTTTCAATTATTGATTGCAACATACTTTATAACTAAATCACTTTATTATATTTTAAATTTCATAACGTAACAAGGTCAATAAATATTTTCGTGAATTTAAAATAGTTTCAATTATTGATTGCAAAGTACTTTGTAACTAAATCACTTTATTATATTTTAAATTTAATAACGTAACAAGGTCAATCAATATTTTTGTGAATTTAAAATATTTTCAATCATTGATTGCAACGTACTTTATTACTAAATCACTTTATGATATTTTGAATTTCATAACGCAACAAGGTCAATCAATATTTTCGTGAATTTAAAATATTTTCAATCATTGATTGCAAAGTACTTTATAACTAAATCACTTTATTATATTTTAAATTTCATAACGCAACAAGGTCAATCAATATTTTCGTGAATTTAAAATATGTTCAAATATTGATTGCAAAGTACTTTATAACTAAATCACTTTATTATATTATAAATTTCATAATGCAACAAGGTCAATCAATATTTTCGTGAATTTAAAATATTTTCAAATATTGATTGCAACATATTTTATAACTAAATCACTTTATTATATTTTAAATTTCATAACGCAACAAGGTCAATCAATATTTTCGTGAATTTAAAATATTTTCAAATATTAGTTGCAAAGTACTTTATAACTAAATCACTTTATTATATTTTAAATTTCATAACGCAACAAGGTCAATCAATATTTTCGTGAATTTAAAATATTTTCAATAATTGATTGCAACGTACTTTATAACTAAATCACTTTATTATATTATAAATTTCATAACGCAACAAGGTCAATCAATATTTTCGTGAATTTAAAATATTTTCAATTATTGATTGCAACATACATTATAACTAAATCACTTTATTATATTTTAAATTTCATAACGCAACAAGGTCAATCAATATTTTCGTGAATACAAAATATTTTCAATTATTGATTGCAACATACTTTATAACTAAATCACTTTATTATATTTTAAATTTCATAACGCAACAAGGTCAATCAATATTTTCGTGAATTTAAAATATTTTCTAATAATTGATTGCAACGTACTTTATAACTAAATCACTTTATTAAATTATAAATTTCATAACGCAACAAGGTCAATCAATATTTTCGTGAATTTAAAATATTTTCAATTATTGATTGCAACATACTTTATAACTAAATATTTTATTATATTTTAAATTTCATAACGCAACAAGGTCATTCAATATTTTCGTGAATTTAAAATATTTTCAATTATTGATTGCAACATACTTTATAACTAAATCACTTTATTATATTTTAAATTTCATAACGAAACAAGGTCAATCAATATTTTCGTGAATTTAAAATATTTTCAATTATTGATTGCAACATACTTTATAACTAAATCACTTTATTATATTTTAAATCTCATAACGCAACAAGGTCAATCAATATTTTCGTGAATTTAAAATATTTTCAATTATTGATTGCAACATACTTTATAACTAAATCACTTTATTATATTTTAAATTTCATAACGTAACAAGGTCAATAAATATTTTCGTGAATTTAAAATATTTTCAATTTATGATTGCAAAGTACTTTATTACTAAATCACTTTATTATATTTTAAATTTAATAACGTAACAAGGTCAATCAATAGTTTTGTGAATTTAAAATATTTTCAATCATTGATTGCAACGTACTTTATTACTAAATCACTTTATTATATTTTAAATTTCATAACGCAACAAGGTCAATCAATATTTTCGTGAATTTAAAATATTTTCAATCATTGATTGCAACGTACTTTATCACTAAATCACTTTATTATATTTTAAATTTCATAACGCAACAAGGTCAATCAATATTTTCGTGAATTTAAAATATTTTCAATAATTGATTGCAAAGTACTTTATAACTAAATCACTTTATTATATTTTAAATTTAATAACGCAACAAGATCAATCAATATTTTCGTGAATTTAAAATATTTTCAATAATTGATTGCAACGTACTTTATAACTAAATCACTGTTTTATATTTTAAATTTCATAACGTAATAAGGTCAATCAATATTTTCGTGAATTTAAAATATTTTCAATAATTGATTGCAACATACTTTATAACTAAATCACTTTATTATATTTTAAATTTCATAACGCAACAAGGTCAATCAATATTTTCGTGAATTTAAAATATTTTCAATAATTGATTGCAACATACTTTATAACTAAATCACTTTATTATATTTTAAATTTCATAACGCAACAAGGTCAATCAATATTTTCGTGAATTTAAAATATTTTCAATAATTGATTGCAACGTACTTTTTAACTAAATCACTTTATTATATTTTAAATTTCATAACGCAACAAGGTCAATCAATATTTTCGTAAATTTAAAATATTTTCAATAATTGATTGCAACGTACTGTTTAACTAAATCACTTTATTATATTTTAAATTTCATAACGCAACAAGGTCAATCAATATTTTTGTGAATTTAAAATATTTTCAATTATTGATTGCAAAGTACTTTATAACTAAATCACTTTATTATATTTTAAATTTTATAACGCAACAAGGTCAATCAATATTTTCGTGAATTTAAAATATTTTCAAATATTGATTGCAAAGTACTTTAAAACTAAATCAATTTATTATATTATAAATTTCATAACGCAACAAGGTCAATCAATATTTTCGTGAATTTAAAATATTTTCAATAATTGATTGCAAAGTACTTTATAACTAAATCACTTTATTATATTTTAAATTTAATAACGCAACAAGGTCAATAAATATTTTCGTGAATTTAAAATATTTTCAAATATTGATTGCAACATATTTTATAACTAAATCACTTTATTATATTTTAAATTTCATAACGCAACAAGGTCAATCAATATTTTAGTGAATTTAAAATATTTTCACATATTAGATGCAAAGTACTTTATAACTAAATCACTTTATTATATTTTAAATTTCATAACGCAACAAGGTCAATCAATATTTTCGTGAATTTAAAATATTTTCAATAATTGATTGCAACGTACTTTATAACTAAATCACTTTATTATATTATAAATTTCATAACGCAACAAGGTCAATCAATATTTTCGTGAATTTAAATTATTTTCAATTATTGATTGCAACATACATTATAATTAAATCACTTTATTATATTTTAAATTTCATAACGCAACAAGCTCAATCAATATTTTCGTGAATTTAAAATATTTTCAATTATTGATTGCAACATACATTATAACTAAATCACTTTATTATATTTTAAATTTCATAACGTAACAAGGTCAATAAATATTTTCGTGAATTTAAAATATTTTCAATTTATGATTGCAAAGTACTTTATTACTAAATCACTTTATTATATTTTAAATTTAATAACGTAACAAGGTCAATCAATAGTTTTGTGAATTTAAAATATTTTCAATCATTGATTGCAACGTACTTTATTACTAAATCACTTTATTATATTTTAAATTTCATAACGCAACAAGGTCAATCAATATTTTCGTGAATTTAAAATATTTTCAATCATTGATTGCAACGTACTTTATTACTAAATCACTTTATTATATTTTAAATTTCATAACGAAACAAGGTCAATCAATATTTTCGTAAATTTAAAATATTTTCAATAATTGATTGCAAAGTACTTTATAACTAAATCACTTTATTATATTTTAAATTTAATAACGCAACAAGATCAATCAATATTTTCGTGAATTTAAAATATTTTCAATAATTGATTGCAACGTACTTTATAACTAAATCACTTTTTTATATTTTAAATTTCATAACGTAATAAGGTCAATCAATATTTTCGTGAATTTAAAATATTTTCAATAATTGATTGCAACATACTTTATAACTAAATCACTTTATTATATTTTAAATTTCATAACGCAACAAGGTCAATCAATATTTTCGTGAATTTAAAATATTTTCAATAATTGATTGCAACATACTTTATAACTAAATCACTTTATTATATTATAAATTTCATAACGCAACAAGGTCAATCAATATTTTCGTGAATTTAAAATATTTTCAATAATTGATTGCAACGTACTTTTTAACTAAATCACTTTATTATATTTTAAATTTCATAACGCAACAAGGTCAATCAATATTTTCGTAAATTTAAAATATTTTCAATAATTGATTGCAACGTACTGTTTAACTAAATCACTTTATTATATTTCAAATTTCATAACGCAACAAGGTCAATCAATATTTTTGTGAATTTAAAATATTTTCAATTATTGATTGCAAAGTACTTTATAACTAAATCACTTTATTATATTTTAAATTTTATAACGCAACAAGGTCAATCAATATTTTCGTGAATTTAAAATATTTTCAAATATTGATTGCAAAGTACTTTAAAACTAAATTACTTTATTATATTATAAATTTCATAACGCAACAAGGTCAATCAATATTTTCGTGAATTTAAAATATTTTCAATAATTGATTGCAAAGTACTTTATAACTAAATCACTTTATTATATTTTAAATTTAATAACGCAACAAGGTCAATCAATATTTTCGTGAATTTAAAATATTTTCAAATATTGATTGCAACATATTTTATAACTAAATCACTTTATTATATTTTAAATTTCATAACGCAACAAGGTCAATCAATATTTTAGTGAATTTAAAATATTTTCACATATTAGTTGCAAAGTACTTTATAACTAAATCACTTTATTATATTTTAAATTTCATAACGCAACAAGGTCAATCAATATTTTCGTGAATTTAAAATATTTTCAATAATTGATTGCAACGTACTTTATAACTAAATCACTTTATTATATTATAAATTTCATAACGCAACAAGGTCAATCAATATTTTCGTGAATTTAAATTATTTTCAATTATTGATTGCAACATACATTATAATTAAATCACTTTATTATATTTTAAATTTCATAACGCAACAAGCTCAATCAATATTTTCGTGAATTTAAAATATTTTCAATTATTGATTGCAACATACATTATAACTAAATCACTTTATTATATTTTAAATTTCATAACGTAACACGGTCAATCAATATTTTCGTGAATTTAAAATATTTTCAATTATTGATTGCAACATACTTTATAACTAAATCACTTTATTATATTTTAAATTTTATAACGCAACAAGGTCAATCAATATTTTCGTGAATTTAAAATATTTTCAATTATTGATTGCAACATACTTTATAACTAAATCACTTTATTATATTTTAAATTTCATAACGCAACAAGGTCAATCAATATTTTCGTGAATTAAAAATATTTTCAATAATTGATTGCAACATACTTTATAACTAAATCACTTTATTATATTTTAAATTTCATAACGCAACAAGGTCAATCAATATTTTCGTGAATTTAAAATATTTTCAATTATTGATTGCAACATACTTGATAACTAAATCACTTTATTATATTTTAAATTTCATAACAAAACTAGGTCAATTAATATTTTCGTGAATTTAAAATATTTTCAATTATTGATTACAACATACTTTATACCTAAATCACTTTATTATATTTTAAATTTCATAACGCAACAAGGTCAATCAATATTTTCGTGAATTTAAAATATTTTCAATTATTGATTGCAACATACTTTATAACTAAATCACTTTATTATATTATAAATTTCATAACGTAACAAGGTCAATAAATATTTTCGTGAATTTAAAATATTTTCAATTATTGATTGCAAAGTACTTTATAACTAAATCACTTTATTATATTTTAAATTTCATAACGCAACAAGGTCAATCAATATTTTCGTGAATTTAAAATATTTTCAATTATTGATTGCAAAGTACTTTAAAACTAAATCACTTTATTATATTATACATTTCATAACGCAACAAGGTCAATCAATATTTTCGTGAATTTAAAATATGTTCAAATATTGATTGCAAAGTACTTTATAACTAAATCACTTTATTATATTATAAATTTCATAATGCAACAAGGTCAATCAATATTTTCGTGAATTTAAAATATTTTCAAATATTGATTGCAACATATTTTATAACTAAATCACTTTATTATATTTTAAATTTCATAACGCAACAAAGTCAATCAATATTTTAGTGAATTTAAAATATTTTCAAATATTAGTTGCAAAGTACTTTATAACTAAATCACTTTATTATATTTTAAATTTCATAACGCAACAAGGTCAATCAATATTTTCGTGAATTTAAAATATTTTCAAATATTGATTGCAAAGTACTTTAAAACTAAATCACTTTATTATATTATAAATTTCATAACGCAACAAGGTCAATCAATATTTTCGTGAATTTAAAATATTTTCAAATATTGATTGCAAAGTACTTTATAACTAAATCACTTTATTATATTATAAATTTCATAACGCAACAAGGTCAATCAATATTTTCGTGAATTTAAAATATGTTCAAATATTGATTGCAACATATTTTTTAACTAAATCACTTTATTATATTTTTAATTTACTAACGCAACAAGGTCAATCAATATTTTAGTGAATTTAAAATATTTTCACATATTAGTTGCAAAGTACTTTATAACTAAATCACTTTATTATATTTTAAATTTCATAACGCAACAAGGTCAATCAATATTTTCGTGAATTTAAAATATTTTCAATAATTGATTGCAACGTACTTTATAACTAAATCACTTTATTATATTATAAATTTCATAACGCAACAAGGTCAATCAATATTTTCGTGAATTTTAAATATTTTCAATTATTGATTGCAACATACTTTATAACTAAATCACTTTATTATATTTTAAATTTCATAACGCAACAAGCTCAATCAATATTTTCGTGAATTTAAAATATTTTCAATTATTGATTGCAACATACATTATAACTAAATCACTTTATTATATTTTAAATTTCATAACGCAACAAGGTCAATCAATATTTTCGTGAATTTAAAATATTTTCAATAATTGATTGCAACGTACTTTATAACTAAATCACTTTATTATATTATAAATTTCATAACGCAACAAGGTCAATCAATATTTTCGTGAATTTAAATTATTTTCAATTATTGATTGCAACATACATTATAATAAAATCACTTTATTATATTTTAAATTTCATAACGCAACAAGCTCAATCAATATTTTCGTGAATTTAAAATATTTTCAATTATTGATTGCAACATACATTATAACTAAATCACTTTATTATATTTTAAATTTCATAACGTAACAAGGTCAATAAATATTTTCGTGAATTTAAAATATTTTCAATTTATGATTGCAAAGTACTTTATTACTAAATCACTTTATTATATTTTAAATTTAATAACGTAACAAGGTCAATCAATAGTTTTGTGAATTTAAAATATTTTCAATCATTGATTGCAACGTACTTTATTACTAAATCACTTTATTATATTTTAAATTTCATAACGCAACAAGGTCAATCAATATTTTCGTGAATTTAAAATATTTTCAATCATTGATTGCAACGTACTTTATTACTAAATCACTTTATTATATTTTAAATTTCATAACGCAACAAGGTCAATCAATATTTTCGTGAATTTAAAATATTTTCAATAATTGATTGCAAAGTACTTTATAACTAAATCACTTTATTATATTTTAAATTTAATAACGCAACAAGATCAATCAATATTTTCGTGAATTTAAAATATTTTCAATAATTGATTGCAACGTACTTTATAACTAAATCACTTTTTTATATTTTAAATTTCATAACGTAATAAGGTCAATCAATATTTTCGTGAATTTAAAATATTTTCAATAATTGATTGCAACATACTTTATAACTAAATCACTTTATTATATTTTAAATTTCATAACGCAACAAGGTCAATCAATATTTTCGTGAATTTAAAATATTTTCAATAATTGATTGCAACATACTTTATAACTAAATCACTTTATTATATTTTAAATTTCATAACGCAACAAGGTCAATCAATATTTTCGTGAATTTAAAATATTTTCAATAATTGATTGCAACGTACTTTTTAACTAAATCACTTTATTATATTTTAAATTTCATAACGCAACAAGGTCAATCAATATTTTCGTAAATTTAAAATATTTTCAATAATTGATTGCAACGTACTGTTTAACTAAATCACTTTATTATATTTTAAATTTCATAACGCAACAAGGTCAATCAATATTTTAGTGAATTTAAAATATTTTCACATATTAGTTGCAAAGTACTTTATAACTAAATCACTTTATTATATTTTAAATTTCATAACGCAACAAGGTCAATCAATATTTTCGTGAATTTAAAATATTTTCAATAATTGATTGCAACGTACTTTATAACTAAATCACTTTATTATATTATAAATTTCATAACGCAACAAGGTCAATCAATATTTTCGTGAATTTAAATTATTTTCAATTATTGATTGCAACATACATTATAATTAAATCACTTTATTATATTTTAAATTTCATAACGCAACAAGCTCAATCAATATTTTCGTGAATTTAAAATATTTTCAATTATTGATTGCAACATACATTATAACTAAATCACTTTATTATATTTTAAATTTCATAACGTAACACGGTCAATCAATATTTTAGTGAATTTAAAATATTTTCAATTATTGATTGCAACATACTTTATAACTAAATCACTTTATTATATTTTAAATTTTATAACGCAACAAGGTCAATCAATATTTTCGTGAATTTAAAATATTTTCAATTATTGATTGCAACATACTTTATAACTAAATCACTTTATTATATTTTAAATTTCATAACGCAACAAGGTCAATCAATATTTTCGTGAATTAAAAATATTTTCAATAATTGATTGCAACATACTTTATAACTAAATCACTTTATTATATTTTAAATTTCATAACGCAACAAGGTCAATCAATATTTTCGTGAATTTAAAATATTTTCAATTATTGATTGCAACATACTAGATAACTAAATCACTTTATTATATTTTAAATTTCATAACAAAACTAGGTCAATTAATATTTTCGTGAATTTAAAATATTTTCAATTATTGATTACAACATACTTTATACCTAAATCACTTTATTATATTTTAAATTTCATAACGCAACAAAGTCAATCAATATTTTCGTGAATTTAAAATATTTTCAATTATTGATTGCAACATACTTTATAACTAAATCACTTTATTATATTATAAATTTCATAACGTAACAAGGTCAATAAATATTTTCGTGAATTTAAAATATTTTCAATTATTGATTGCAAAGTACTTTATAACTAAATCACTTTATTATATTTTAAATTTCATAACGCAACAAGGTCAATCAATATTTTCGTGAATTTAAAATATTTTCAATTATTGATTGCAAAGTACTTTAAAACTAAATCACTTTATTATATTATACATTTCATAACGCAACAAGGTCAATCAATATTTTCGTGAATTTAAAATATGTTCAAATATTGATTGCAAAGTACTTTATAACTAAATCACTTTATTATATTATAAATTTCATAATGCAACAAGGTCAATCAATATTTTCGTGAATTTAAAATATTTTCAAATATTGATTGCAACATATTTTATAACTAAATCACTTTATTATATTTTAAATTTCATAACGCAACAAAGTCAATCAATATTTTAGTGAATTTAAAATATTTTCAAATATTAGTTGCAAAGTACTTTATAACTAAATCACTTTATTATATTTTAAATTTCATAACGCAACAAGGTCAATCAATATTTTCGTGAATTTAAAATATTTTCAAATATTGATTGCAAAGTACTTTAAAACTAAATCACTTTATTATATTATAAATTTCATAACGCAACAAGGTCAATCAATATTTTCGTGAATTTAAAATATTTTCAAATATTGATTGCAAAGTACTTTATAACTAAATCACTTTATTATATTATAAATTTCATAACGCAACAAGGTCAATCAATATTTTCGTGAATTTAAAATATGTTCAAATATTGATTGCAACATATTTTTTAACTAAATCACTTTATTATATTTTTAATTTACTAACGCAACAAGGTCAATCAATATTTTAGTGAATTTAAAATATTTTCAAATATTAGTTGCAAAGTACTTTATAACTAAATCACTTTATTATATTTTAAATTTCATAACGCAACAAGGTCAATCAATATTTTCGTGAATTTAAAATATTTTCAATAATTGATTGCAACGTACTTTATAACTAAATCACTTTATTATATTATAAATTTCATAACGCAACAAGGTCAATCAATATTTTCGTGAATTTTAAATATTTTCAATTATTGATTGCAACATACTTTATAACTAAATCACTTTATTATATTTTAAATTTCATAACGCAACAAGCTCAATCAATATTTTCGTGAATTTAAAATATTTTCAATTATTGATTGCAACATACATTATAACTAAATCACTTTATTATATTTTAAATTTCATAACGTAACAAGGTCAATCAATATTTTCGTGAATTTAAAATATTTTCAATTATTGATTGCAACATACTTTATAACTAAATCACTTTATTATATTTTTAATTTTATAACGCAACAAGGTCAATCAATATTTTCGTGAATTTAAAATATTTTCAATTATTGATTGCAACATACTTTATAACTAAATCACTTTATTATATTTTAAATTTCATAACGCAACAAGGTCAATCAATATTTTCGTGAATTTAAAATATTTTCAATAATTGATTGCAACATACTTTATAACTAAATCACTTTATTATATTTTAAATTTCATAACGCAACAAGGTCAATCAATATTTTCGTGAATTTAAAATATTTTCAATTATTGATTGCAACATACTTGATAACTAAATCACTTTATTATATTTTAAATTTCATAACAAAACAAGGTCAATTAATATTTTCGTGAATTTAAAATATTTTCAATTATTGATTACAACATACTTTATACCTAAATCGTTTTATTATATTTCAAATTTCATAACGCAACAAGGTCAATCAATATTTTCGTGAATTTAAAATATTTTCAATTATTGATTGCAACATACTTTACAACTAAATCACTTTATTATATTTTAAATTTCATAACGTAACAAGGTCAATAAATATTTTTGTGAATTTAAAATATTTTCAATTATTGATTGCAAAGTACTTTATAACTAAATCACTTTATTATATTTTAAATTTAATAACGTAACAAGGTCAATCAATATTTTTGTGAATTTAAAATATTTTCAATCATTGATTGCAACGTACTTTATTACTAAATCACTTTATGATATTTTAAATTTCATAACGCAACAAGGTCAATCAATATTTTCGTGAATTTAAAATATTTTCAATCATTGATTGCAACGTACTTTATTACTAAATCACTTTATTATATTTTAAATTTCATAACGCAACAAGGTCAATCCATATTTTCGTGAATTTAAAGTATTTTCAAATATTGATTGCAAAGTACTTTATAACTAAATCACTTTATTATATTATAAATTTCATAATGCAACAAGGTCAATCAATATTTTCGTGAATTTAAAATATGTTCAAATATTGATTGCAACATATTTTTTAACTAAATCACTTTATAATATTTTTTATTTACTAACGCAACAAGGTCAATTAATATTTTCGTGAATTTAAAATATTTTCAATAATTGATTGCAACATACTTTATAACTAAATCACTTTATTATATTTTAAATTTCATAACGCAACAAGGTCAATTAATATTTTCGTGAATTTAAAATATTTTCAATAATTGATTGCAACGTACTTTATAACTAAATCACTTTATTATATTATAAATTTCATAACGCAACAAGGTCAATCAATATTTTCGTGAATTTAAAATATTTTCAATTATTGATTGCAACATACATTATAACTAAATCACTTTATTATATTTTAAATTTCATAACGCAACAAGGTCAATCAATATTTTCGTGAATACAAAATATTTTCAATTATTGATTGCAACATACTTTATAACTAAATCACTTTATTATATTTTAAATTTCATAACGCAACAAGGTCAATTAATATTTTCGTGAATTTAAAATATTTTCAATAATTGATTGCAACGTACTTTATAACTAAATCACTTTATTATATTATAAATTTCATAACGCAACAAGGTCAATCAATATTTTCGTGAATTTAAAATATTTTCAATTATTGATTGCAACATACATTATAACTAAATCACTTTATTATATTTTAAATTTCATAACGTAACACGGTCAATCAATATTTTCGTGAATTTAAAATATTTTCAATTATTGATTGCAACATACTTTATAACTAAATCACTTTATTATATTTTAAATTCCATAACGCAACAAGGTCAATCAATATTTTCGTGAATTTAAAATATTTTCAATTATTGATTGCAACATACTTTATAACTAAATCACTTTATTATATTTTAAATTTCATAACGCAACAAGGTCAATCAATATTTTCGTGAATTTAAAATATTTTCAATAATTGATTGCAACATACTTTATAACTAAATCACTTTATTATATTTTAAATTTCATAACGCAACAAGGTCAATCAATATTTTCGTGAATTTAAAATATTTTCAATTATTGATTGCAACATACTTGATAACTAAATCACTTTATTATATTTTAAATTTCATAACAAAACAAGGTCAATTAATAATTTGGTGAATTTAAAATATTTTCAATTATTGATTACAACATACTTTATACCTAAATCACTTTATTATATTTTAAATTTCATAACGCAACAAGGTCAATCAATATTTTAGTGAATTTAAAATATTTTCAATTATTGATTGCAACATACTTTATAACTAAATCACTTTATTATATTATAAATTTCATAACGTAACAAGGTCAATAAATATTTTCGTGAATTTAAAATATTTTCAATTATTGATTGCAAAGTACTTTATAACTAAATCACTTTATTATATTTTAAATTTCATAACGCAACAAGGTCAATCAATATTTTCGTGAATTTAAAATATTTTCAATTATTGATTGCAAAGTACTTTAAAACTAAATCACTTTATTATATTATAAATTTCATAACGCAACAAGGTCAATCAATATTTTCGTGAATTTAAAATATGTTCAAATATTGATTGCAAAGTACTTTATAACTAAATCACTTTATTATATTATAAATTTCATAATGCAACAAGGTCAATCAATATTTTCGTGAATTTAAAATATTTTCAAATATTGATTGCAACATATTTTATAACTAAATCACTTTATTATATTTTAAATTTCATAACGCAACAAAGTCAATCAATATTTTAGTGAATTTAAAATATTTTCAAATATTAGTTGCAAAGTACTTTATAACAAAATCACTTTATTATATTTTAAATTTCATAACGCAACAAGGTCAATCAATATTTTCGTGAATTTAAAATATTTTCAAATATTGATTGCAAAGTACTTTAAAACTAAATCACTTTATTATATTATGAATTTCATAACGCAACAAGGTCAATCAATATTTTCGTGAATTTAAAATATTTTCAAATATTGATTGCAAAGTACTTTATAACTAAATCACTTTATTATATTATAAATTTCATAACGCAACAAGGTCAATCAATATTTTCGTGAATTTAAAATATGTTCAAATGTTGATTGCAACATATTTTTTAACTAAATCACTTTATTATATTTTTAATTTACTAACGCAACAAGGTCAATCAATATTTTAGTGAATTTAAAATATTTTCACATATTAGTTGCAAAGTACTTTATAACTAAATCACTTTATTATATTTTAAATTTCATAACGCAACAAGGTCAATCAATATTTTCGTGAATTTAAAATATTTTCAATAATTGATTGCAACGTACTTTATAACTAAATCACTTTATTATATTATAAATTTCATAACGCAACAAGGTCAATCAATATTTTCGTGAATTTTAAATATTTTCAATTATTGATTGCAACATACTTTATAACTAAATCACTTTATTATATTTTAAATTTCATAACGCAACAAGCTCAATCAATATTTTCGTGAATTTAAAATATTTTCAATTATTGATTGCAACATACATTATAACTTAATCACTTTATTATATTTTAAATTTCATAACGTAACAAGGTCAATCAATATTTTCGTGAATTTAAAATATTTTCAATTATTGATTGCAACATACTTTATAACTAAATCACTTTATTATATTTTAAATTTTATAACGCAACAAGGTCAATCAATATTTTCGTGAATTTAAAATATTTTCAATTATTGATTGCAACATACTTTATAACTAAATCACTTTATTATATTTTAAATTTCATAACGCAACAAGGTCAATCAATATTTTCGTGAATTTAAAATATTTTCAATAATTGATTGCAACATACTTTATAACTAAATCACTTTATTATATTTTAAATTTCATAACGCAACAAGGTCAATCAATATTTTCGTGAATTTAAAATATTTTCAATTATTGATTGCAACATACTTGATAACTAAATCACTTTATTATATTTTAAATTTCATAACAAAACAAGGTCAATTAATATTTTCGTTAATTTAAAATATTTTCAATTATTGATTACAACATACTTTATACCTAAATCACTTTTTTATATTTCAAATTTCATAACGCAACAAGGTCAATCAATATTTTCGTGAATTTAAAATATTTTCAATTATTAATTGCAACATACTTTATAACTAAATCACTTTATTATATTTTAAATTTCATAACGTAACAAGGTCAATAAATATTTTCGTGAATTTAAAATATTTTCAATTATTGATTGCAAAGTACTTTATAACTAAATCACTTTATTATATTTTAAATTTAATAACGTAACAAGGTCAATCAATATTTTTGTGAATTTAAAATATTTTCAATCATTGATTGCAACGTACTTTATTACTAAATCACTTTATGATATTTTAAATTTCATAACGCAACAAGGTCAATCAATATTTTCGTGAATTTAAAATATTTTCAATCATTGATTGCAACGTACTTTATTACTAAATCACTTTATTATATTTTAAATTTCATAACGCAACAAGGTCAATCAATATTTTCGTGAATTTAAAGTATTTTCAAATATTGATTGCAAAGTACTTTATAACTAAATCACTTTATTATATTATAAATTTCATAATGCAACAAGGTCAATCAATATTTTCGTGAATTTAAAATATTTTCAAATATTATTGCAACATATTTTATAACTAAATCACTTTATTATATTTTAAATTTCATAACGCAACAAGGTCAATCAATATTTTCGTGAATTTAAAATATTTTCAAATATTAGTTGCAAAGTACTTTATAACTAAATCACTTTATTATATTTTAAATTTCATAACGCAACAAGGTCAATCAATATTTTCGTGAATTTAAAATATTTTCAATAATTGATTGCAACGTACTTTATAACTAAATCACTTTATTATATTATAAATTTCATAACGCAACAAGGTCAATCAATATTTTCGTGAATTTAAAATATTTTCAATTATTGATTGCAACATACATTATAACTAAATCACTTTATTATATTTTAAATTTCATAACGCAACAAGGTCAATCAATATTTTCGTGAATACCAAATATTTTCAATTATTGATTGCAACATACTTTATAACTAAATCACTTTATTATATTTTAAATTTCATAACGCAACAAGGTCAATCAATATTTTCGTGAATTTAAAATATTTTCAATAATTGATTGCAACGTACTTTATAACTAAATCACTTTATTATATTATAAATTTCATAATGCAACAAGGTCAATCAATATTTTCGTGAATTTAAAATATTTTAAATTATTGATTGCAACATACTTTATAACTAAATCACTTTATTATATTTTAAATTTCATAACGAAACAAGGTCAATCAATATTTTCGTGAATTTAAAATATTTTCAATTATTGATTGCAACATACTTTATAACTAAATCACTTTATTATATTTTAAATCTCATAACGCAACAAGGTCAATCAATATTTTCGTGAATTTAAAATATTTTCAATTATCGATTGCAACATACTTTATAACTAAATCACTTTATTATATTATAAATTTCATAACGCAACAAGATCAATCAATATTTTCGTGAATTTAAAATATTTTCAATTATTGATTGCAACATACTTTATAACTAAATCACTTTATATATTTTAAATTTCATAACGCAACAAGGTCAATCAATATTTTCGTGAATTTAAAATATTTTCAATTATTGATTGCAACATACTTTATAACTAAATCACTTTATTATATTTTAAATTTCATAACAAAACACGGTCAATCAATATTTTCGTGAATTTAAAATATTTTCAATCATTGATTGCAACATACTTTATAACTAAATCACTTTATTATATTTTAAATTTTATAACGCAACAAGGTCAATCAATATTTTCGTGAATTTAAAATATTTTCAATTATTGATTGCAAAGTACTTTATAACTAAATCACTTTATTATATTTTAAATTTCATAACGCAACAAGGTCAATCAATATTTTCGTGAATTTAAAATATTTTCAAATATTGATTGCAAAGTACTTTAAAACTAAATCACTTTATTATATTATAAATTTCATAACGCAACAAGGTCAATCAATATTTTCGTGAATTTAAAATATGTTCAAATATTGATTGCAAAGTACTTTATAACTAAATCACTTTATTATATTATAAATTTCATAATGCAACAAGGTCAATCAATATTTTCGTGAATTTAAAATATTTTCAAATATTGATTGCAACATATTTTATAACTAAATCACTTTATTATATTTTAAATTTCATAACGCAACAAGGTCAATCAATATTTTAGTGAATTTAAAATATTATCAAATATTAGTTGCAAAGTACTTTATAACTAAATCACTTTATTATATTTTAAATTTCATAACGCAACAAGGTCAATCAATATTTTCGTGAATTTAAAATATTTTCAATTATTGATTGCAACATACTTTATAACTAAATCACTTTATTATATTTTAAATTTCATAACGCAACAAGGTCAATCAATATTTTCGTGAATTTAAAATATTTTCAATAATTGATTGCAACGTACTTTATAACTAAATCACTTTATTATATTATAAATTTCATAACGCAACAAGGTCAATCAATATTTTCGTGAATTTAAAATATTTTCAATTATTGATTGCAACATACTTTATAACTAAATACTTTATTATATTTTAAATTTCATAACGCAACAAGGTCATTCAATATTTTCGTGAATTTCAAATATTTTCAATTATTGATTGCAACATACATTATAACTAAATCACTTTATTATATTTTAAATTTCATAACGCAACAAGGTCAATCAATATTTTCGTGAATTTAAAATATTTTCAATTATTGATTGCAACATACTTTATAACTAAATCACTTTATTATATTTTAAATCTCATAACGCAACAAGGTCAATCAATATTTTCGTGAATTTAAAATATTTTCAATTATTGATTGCAACATACTTTATAACTAAATCACTTTATTATATTGTAAATTTCATAACGCAACAAGATCAATCAATATTTTCGTGAATTTAAAATATTTTCAACTATTGATTGCAACATACTTTATAACTAAATCACTTTATATATTTTAAATTTCATAACGCAACAAGCTCAATCAATATTTTCGTGAATTTAAAATATTTTCAATTATTGATTGCAACATACATTATAACTAAATCACTTTATTATATTTTAAATTTCATAACGCAACAAGGTCAATCAATATTTTCGTGAATTTAAAATATTTTCAATTATTGATTGCAACATACTTTATAACTAAATCACTTTATTATATTTTAAATTCATAACGCAACAAGGTCAATCAATATTTTCGTGAATTTAAAATATTTTAAAATATTGATTGCAACGTACTTTTAACTAAATCACTTTATTATATTTTAAATTTCATAACGCAACAAGGTCAATCAATATTTTCGTGAATTTAAAATATTTTCAATTATTGATTGCAACATACTTTATAACTACATCACTTTATTATATTTTAAATTTTATAACGCAACAAGGTCAATCAATATGTTCGTGAATTTAAAATATTTTCAATTATTGATTGCAACATACTTTATAACTAAATCACTTTATTATATTTTAAATTTCATAACGCAACAAGGTCAATCAATATTTTCGTGAATTTAAAATATTTTCAATTATTGATTGCAACATACTTTATAACTAAATCACTTTATTATATTTTAAATTTCATAACGCAACAAGGTCAATCAATATTTTCGTGAATTTAAAATATTTTCAATTATTGATTGCAACATACTTTATAACTAAATCACTTTATTATATTTTAAATTTCATAACGCAACAAGGTCAATCAATATTTTCGTGAATTTAAAATATTTTCAATTATTGATTGCAACATACTTTATAACTAAATCACTTTATTATATTTTAAATTTCATAACGCAACAAGGTCAATCAATATTTTCGTGAATTAAAAATATTTTCAATAATTTATTGCAACATACTTTATAACTAAATCACTTTATTATATTTTAAATTTCATAATGCAACAAGGTCAATCAATATTTTCGTGAATTTAAAATATTTTCAATTATTGATTGCAACATACTTGATAACTAAATCACTTTATTATATTTTAAATTTCATAACAAAACAAGGTCAATTAATATTTTCGTCAATTTAAAATATTTTCAATTATTGATTACAACATACTTTATACCTAAATCACTTTATTATATTTTAAATTTCATAACGCAACAAGGTCAATCAATATTTTCGTGAATTTAAAATATTTTCAATTATTGATTGCAACATACTTTTAACTAAATCACTTTATTATATTTTAAATTTCATAACGTAACAAGGTCAATAAATATTTTCGTGAATTTAAAATATTTTCAATTATTGATTGCAAAGTACTTTATAACTAAATCACTTTATTATATTTTAAATTTAATAACGTAACAAGGTCAATCAATATTTTTGTGAATATAAAATATTTTCAATCATTGATTGCAACGTACTTTATTACTAAATCACTTTATGATATTTTAAATTTCATAACGCAACAAGGTCAATCAATATTTTCGTGAATTTAAAATATTTTCAATCATTGATTGCAAAGTACTTTAAAACAAAATCACTTTATTATATTATAAATTTCATAACGCAACAAGGTCAATCAATATTTTCGTGAATTTAAAATATTTTCAAATATTGATTGCAACATATTTTATAACTAAATCAGTTTATTATATTTTAAATTTCATAACGCAACAAGGTCAATCAATATTTTCGTGAATTTAAAATATTTTCAAATATTAGTTGCAAAGTACTTTATAACTAAATCACTTTATTATATTTTAAATTTCTTAACGCAACAAGGTCAATCAATATTTTCGTGAATTTAAAATATTTTCAATTATTGATTGCAACATACATTATAACTAAATCACTTTATTATATTTTAAATTTCATAACGCAACAAGGTCAATCAATATTTTCGTGAATTAAAAATATTTTCAATTATTGATTGCTACATACTTTATAACTAAATCACTTTATTATATTTTAAATTTCATAACGCAACAAGGTCAATCAATATTTTCGTGAATTTAAAATATTTTCAATAATTGATTGCAACGTACTTTATAACTAAATCACTTTATTATATTATAAATATCATAACGCAACAAGGTCAATCAATATTTTCGTGAATTTAAAATATTTTCAATTATTGATTGCAACATACTTTATAACTAAATACTTTATTATATTTTAAATTTCATAACGCAACAAGGTCATTCAATATTTTCGTGAATTTAAAACATTTTCAATTATTGATTGCAACATACTTTATAACTAAATCACTTTATTATATTTTAAATTTCATAACGAAACAAGGTCAATCAATATTTTCGTGAATTTAAAATATTTTCAATTATTGATTGCAACATACTTTATAACTAAATCACTTTATTATATTTTAAATCTCATAACGCAACAAGGTCAATCAATATTTTCGTGAATTTAAAATATTTTCAATTATTGATTGCAACATACTTTATAACTAAATCACTTTATTATATTATAAATTTCATAACGCAACAAGATCAATCAATATTTTCGTGAATTTAAAATATTTTCAATTATTGATTGCAACATACTTTATAACTAAATCACTTTATATATTTTAAATTTCATAACGCAACAAGCTCAATCAATATTTTCGTGAATTTAAAATATTTTCAATTATTGATTGCAACATACATTGTAACTAAATCACTTTATTATATTTTAAATTTCATAACGCAACAAGGTCAATCAATATTTTCGTGAATTTTAAATATTTTCAATTATTGATTGCAACATACTTTATAACTAAATCACTTTATTATATTTTAAATTTCATAACGCAACAAGGTCAATCAATATTTTCGTGAATTTAAAATATTTTCAATTATTGATTGCAACATACTTTATAACTAAATCACTTTATTATATTTTAAATTTTATAACGCAACAAGGTCAATCAATATTTTCGTGAATTTAAAATATTTTCAATTATTGATTGCAACATACTTTATAACTAAATCACTTTATTATATTTTAAATTTCATAACGCAACAAGGTCAATCAATATTTTCGTGAATTTAAAATATTTTCAATAATTGATTGCAAAGTACTTTATAACTAAATCACTTTATTATATTTTAAATTTAATAACGCAACAAGATCAATCAATATTTTCGTGAATTTAAAATATTTTCAATAATTGATTGCAAAGTACTTTATAACTAAATCACTTTATTATATTTTAAATTTAATAACGCAACAAGATCAATCAATATTTTCGTGAATTTAAAATATTTTCAATTATTGATTGCAACATACTTTATAACTAAATCACTTTATTATATTATAAATTTCATAACGCAACAAGGTCAATCAATATTTTTGTGAATTTAAAATATTTTCAATTATTGATTGCAACATACTTTATAACTAAATCACTTTATTATATTTTAAATTTCATAACGCAACAAGGTCAATCAATATTTTCGTGAATTTAAAATATTTTCAAATATTGATTGCAAAGTACTTTATAACTAAATCACTTTATTATATTTTAAATTTCATAATTCAACAAGGTCAATCAATATTTTCGTGAATTTAAAATATTTTCAAATATTGATTGCAAAGTACTTTATAACTAAATCACTTTATTATATTTTAAATTTCATAACGCAACAAGGTCAATCAATATTTTCGTGAATTTAAAATATTTTCAATAATAGATTGCAACGTACTTTATAACTAAATCACTTTATTATATTATAAAGTTCATGACGCAACAAGGTCAATCAATATTTTCGTGAATTTAAAATATTTTCAATTATTGATTGCAACATACTTTATAACTAAATCACTTTATTATATTTTAAATTTCATAACGCAACAAGGTCAATCAATATTTTCCGGAATTTAAAATATTTAATAATTGATTGCAACATACTTTATAACTAAATCACTTTATTATATTTCAAATTTCATAACGCAACAAGGTCAATCAATATTTTCGTGAATTTAAAATATTTTCCATCATTGATTGCAAAGTACTTTATAACTAAATCACTTTATTATATTTTAAATTTCATAACGCAACAAGGTCAATCAATATTTTCGTGAATTTAAAATATTTTCAATTATTGATTGCAACATACTTTATAACTAAATCACTTTATTATATTATAAATTTCATAACGCAACAAGGTCAATCAATATTTTTGTGAATTTAAAATATTTTCAATTATTGATTGCAACATACTTTATAACTAAATCACTTTATTATATTTTAAATTTAATAACGCAACAAGATCAATAAATATTTTCGTGAATTTAAAATATTTTCAATAATTGATTGCAAAGTACTTTATAACTAAATCACTTTATTATATTTTAAATTTTATAACGCAACAAGATCAATCAATATTTTCGTGAATTGAAAATATTTTCAATAATTGATTGCAACGTACTTTATAACTAAATCACTTTATTATATTTTAAATTTAATAACGCAACAAGATCAATCAATATTTTTGTGAATTTAAAATATTTTCAATAATTGATTGCAACGTACTTTATAACTAAATCACTTTATTATATTTTAAATTTCATAACGTAACAAGGTCAATCAATATTTTCGTGAATTTAAAATATTTTCAATTATTGATTGCAACATACTTTATAACTAAATCACTTTATTATATTTTAAATTTCATAACGCAACAAGGTCAATCAATATTTTCGTGAATTTAAAATATTTTCAATAATTGATTGCAACATACTTTATAACTAAATCACTTTATTATATTTTAAATTTCATAACGCAACAAGGTCAATCAATATGTTCGTGAATTAAAAATATTTTCAATAATTGATTGCAACGTACTTTTTAACTAAATCACTTTATTATATTTTAAATTTCATAACGCAACAAGGTCAATCAATATTTTCGTAAATTTAAAATATTTTCAATAATTGATTGCAACGTACTTTTTAACTAAATCACTTTATTATATTTTAAATTTCATAACGCAACAAGGTCAATCAATATTTTCGGTGAATTTAAAATATTTTCAATTATTGATTGCAACATACTTTATAACAAAATCACTTTATTATATTTTGAATTTCATAACGCAACAAGGTCATTCAATATTTTCGTGAATTTAAAATATTTTCAATTATTGATTGCAACATACTTTATAACTAAATCACTTTATTATATTTTAAATTTTATAACGCAACAAGGTCAATCAATATTTTCGTGAATTTAAAATATTTTCAATTATTGATTGCAACATACTTTATAACAAAATCACTTTATTATATTTTAAATTTCATAACGCAACAAGGTCAATCAATATTTTCGGTGAATTTAAAATATTTTCAATTATTGATTGCAACATACTTTATAACTAAATCCCTTTATTATATTATAAATTTCATAACGCAACAAGGTCAATCAATATTTTTGTGAATTTAAAATATTTTCAATTATTGATTGCAACATACTTTATAACTAATCACTTTATTATATTTTAAATTTCATAACGCAACAAGGTCAATCAATATTTTTGTGAATTTAAAATATTTTCAATTATTTATTGCAACATACTTTATAACTAAATAACTTTATATATTTTAAATTTCATAACGCAACAAGCTCAATCAATATTTTCGTGAATTTAAAATATTTTCAATTATTGATTGCAACATACATTATAACTAAATCACTTTATTATATTTTAAATTTCATAACGCAACAAGGTCAATCAATATTTTCGTGAATTTAAAATATTTTCAATTATTGATTGCAACATACTTTATAACTAAATCACTTTATTATATTTTAAATTTCATAACGCAACAAGGTCAATCAATATTTTCCGGAATTTAAAATATTTTCAATAATTGATTGCAACATACTTTATAACTAAATCACTTTATTATATTTTACATTTCATAATGCAACAAGGTCAATCAATATTTTCGTGAATTTAAAATATTTTCAATTATTGATTGCAACATACTTGATAACTAAATCACTTTATTATATTTTAAATTTCATAACAAAACAAGGTCAATTAATCTTTTCGTCAATTTAAAATATTTTCAATTATTGATTACAACATACTTTATACCTAAATCACTTTATTATATTTTTAATTTCATAACGCAACAAGGTCAATCAATATTTTCGTGAATTTAAAATATTTTCAATTATTGATTGCAACATACTTTATAACTAAATCACTTTATTATATTTTAAATTTCATAACGAAACAAGGTCAATCAATATTTTCGTGAATTTAAAATATTTTCAATTAATGATTGCAACATACTTTATAACTAAATCACTTTATTATATTTTAAATTTCATAACGCAACAAGGTCAATCAATATTTTCGTGAATTTAAAATATTTTCAATTAATGATTGCAACATACTTTATAACTAAATCACTTTATTATATTTGGAATTTCATAACGCAACAAGGTCAATCAATATTTTTGTGAATTTAAAATATTTTCAATTACTGATTGCAACATACTTTATAACTAAATCACTTTATTATATTTTAAATTTCATAACGAAACAAGGTCAATCAATATTTTCGTGAATTTAAAATATTTTCAATTAATGATTGCAACATACTTTATAACTAAATCACTTTATTATATTTTAAATTTCATAACGCAACAAGGTCAATCAATATTTTCGGTGAATTTAAAATATTTTCAATTATTGATTGCAACATACTTTATAAGTAAATCCCTTTATTATATTATAAATTTCATAACGCAACAAGGTCAATCAATATTTTTGTGAATTTAAAATATTTTCAATTATTGATTGCAACATACTTTATAACTAATCACTTTATTATATTTTAAATTTCATAACGCAACAAGGTCAATCAATATTTTTGTGAATTTAAAATATTTTCAATTATTGATTGCAACATACTTTATAACTAAATCACTTTATTATATTATAAATTTCATAACGCAAAAAGGTCAATCAATATTTTCGTGAATTTAAAATATTTTCAATTATTGATTGCAACATACTTTATAACTAAATCACTGTATTATATTATAAATTTCATAACGCAACAAGGTAAATCAATATTTTTGTGAATTTAAAATATTTTCAATTATTGATTGCAACATACTTTATAACTAAATCACTTTATTATATTTTAAATTTCATAACGCAACAAGGTCAATCAATATTTTCGTGAATTTAAAATATTTTCAATTATTGATTGCAACATACTTTATAACTAAATCACTTTATTATATTATAAATTTCATAACGCAAAAAGGTCAATCAATATTTTCGTGAATTTAAAATATTTTCAATTATTGATTGCAACATACTTTATAACTAAATCACTTTATTATATTTTAAATTTCATAACGCAACAAGGTCAATCAATATTCTTGTGAATTTAAAATATTTTCAATTATTGATTGCAACATACTTTATAACTAAATCACTTTATTATATTTTAAATTTCATAACGCAACAAGGTCAATCAATATTTTCGTGAATTTAAAATATTTTCAATAATTGATTGCAACATACTTTATAACTAAATCACTTTATTATATTATAAATTTCATAACGCAACAAGGTCAATCAATATTTTTGTGAATTTAAAATATTTTCAATTATTGATTGCAACATACTTTATAACTAAATCCCTTTATTATATTATAAATTTCATAACGCAACAAGGTCAATCAATATTTTTGTGAATTTAAAATATTTTCAATTATTGATTGCAACATACTTTATAACTAATCACTTTATTATATTTTAAATTTCATAACGCAACAAGGTCAATCAATATTTTTGTGAATTTAAAATATTCTCAATTATGTATTGCAACATACTTTATAACTAAATCACTTTATTATATTTTAAATTTCATAACGCAAAAAGGTAAATCAATATTTTCGTGAATTTAAAATATTTTCAATAATTGATTGCAACATACTTTATAACTAAATCACTTTATTATATTATAAATTTCATAACGCAACAAGGTCAATCAATATTTTTGTGAATTTAAAATATTTTCAATTATTGATTGCAACATACTTTATAACTAATCACTTTATTATATTTTAAATTTCATAACGCAACAAGGTCAATCAATATTTTTGTGAATTTAAAATATTTTCAATTATTGATTGCAACATACTTTATAACTAAATCACTTTATTATATTATAAATTTCATAACGCAAAAAGGTCAATCAATATTTTCGTGAATTTAAAATATTTTCAATAATTGATTGCAACATACTTTATAACTAAATCACTGTATTATATTATAAATTTCATAACGCAACAATGTCAATCAATATTTTTGTGAATTTAAAATATTTTCAATTATTGATTGCAACATACTTTATAACTAAATCACTTTATTATATTTTAAATTTCATAACGCAACAAGGTCAATCAATATTTTCGTGAATTTAAAATATTTTCAATTATTGATTGCAACATACTTTATAACTAAATCACTTTATTATATTATAAATTTCATAACGCAAAAAGGTCAATCAATATTTTCGTGAATTTAAAATATTTTCAATTATTTATTGCAACATACTTTATAACTAAATCACTTTATTATATTTTAAATTTCATAACGCAACAAGGTCAATCAATATTCTTGTGAATTTAAAATATTTTCAATTATTGATTGCAACATACTTTATAACTAAATCACTTTATTATATTTTAAATTTCATAACGCAACAAGGTCAATCAATATTTTCGTGAATTTAAAATATTTTCAATTATTGATTGCAACATACTTTATAACTAAATCACTTTATTATATTATAAATTTCATAACGCAACAAGGTCAATCAATATTTTTGTGAATTTAAAATATTTTCAATAATTGATTGCAACATACTTTATAACTAAATCACTTTATTATATTATAAATTTCATAACGAAACAAGGTCAATCAATATTTTCGTGAATTTAAAATATTTTCAATTATTGATTGCAACATACTTTATAACTAAATCACTTTATTATATTTTAAATTTCATAACGCAACAAGGTCAATCAATATTTTCAAATGTTTGCTGACACCAAAATGCGTTTTTTACTACGTGCATTTCTAGCCGAATTGCGTGCTTAATTCACTTAAAGTTTGTAATACACCAACTATAGCAGTCGATGTTTTCAATAATTTTCAAACATGTTTAATGTTTTCAAAACCAAAAGGTGTTGTTTACGATATGCAATTCTAACTTTATCACTTGAGGATTTTCTTTTTATTTTGAAAATACCACAGCGACGAGTGTCAATATTTTCGTTAATTATAAAATACTTACAAATTTTTTCCGACAACAAAAGGTGTTGTTTCTCCCGTTGGAATCTTGAATTAATCACCATGATTATTTTATTTTAATTCTCATCGTGTCAATACTTACGTGAATTTTTTAAAATATTTTCACATTTTTGCAGATAGCTAAAACCGTTGTTTCCCATATATAATCTACTCGAATCACTTGAAGATTTGATTTAAATTTTAATAATATAACAACGAGCTCAGTCGATATTTTCGTAAATTTTTAAATGTTCAACTTTTTATCAACATCTTACGGCGTTATTCCTCACCTACTATTCCAACTAAATTTATTTGAGGATTTTCTTTAAATTTTCATAATATACCAATAAAGAGTGCCGATATTTTCCTCATATATGTATATATATATATATATATATATATATATATATATATATATATATATATATATATATATATATATACATATATATATATATATATACATATATATATACACATATATATATATATATATATATATATATTACCAAATCCAAGTTTAATTTAGTCGTAGCATCACCAACACTAACTAGCAATAGAAAGAAATTAGACCTAAAATATAAATTGACGATTTGTGTCTATTAATTTTGTTTTTTATCTGTTCCAACTTCTTAATAGCTGCCTTTACTTCTGGCAGAAACTGACTGATTTAATCGCCATATTTGTCGTATATCTGAAAATTTTCCAATCGTTCTGAATTCATTGTCTAAATGGTTTTACATCTATCAGTTCCTGCCAGAAGTGATGACCGTTATTTGGAAGTTGGAAAGGCGCAAAAACAGCACTAATAGACACGGCTCGTCTATTTTCATGCGATTCGTGGTATTATTATGTCAATTTTTTAATTTATGCCTCCTTTACTTATCAGAAGAATAGAAAATAAAGAAATATGTGCATGATTACCAAATTCAAGTTAAATTTAGCTTTAGCATCACCAACACTAACTTGCAATAGAAAAAAATAGCGTAAAACTACTTAAATCCAACGATTGGCACATGATCAATTACATCATTTTTCGCAGGCGGGGCGTAACGGACACCTAAAATGCATGTTCTTTTTTTTTATAACCATTGCATTCTTTCTGATCACGCCTTTCTTTCGAATAAGACCTCCTTTCTTATGGCAAGGCAAACCTCCGAATGTCAACAATCCCTAAACACATATAAGTCGTACATTTAAAAAATACTAGGAAACAGAAAGAGTGTATGAACATTCTCTCGATTCAGTTAAAATAGCAAACAACATTGAAGGTTCGTGGGAGAATCTCAGGGATGGTGTCTAGACCTTGTGGCTTGAAGTACTCGGAATTCTTACTTGCAAACCTCAGGACAGGGTCGATGACAACAATGAACAAATGTTAATCAGTCAAATGCACGATAAAACGTGGGTAAATGGCAAAAAAAATCATCCGCCAAACACCAAACATATAAAAAGTGAAAAAAATTGTCAAAACAGCTATCTCCAATATTAAAGACATTTTGTTGGTCTGATCAAGCGGCTGTATTCTAAAAAACAGCTGACAAGAAAAATACAAAATTTTTCTGTGAAGGTTAGAAAAAAGGTATATAGGTCGAGGATAAATAGTAATTCTTTGGAGATAGGCTCGTAACGTCTCTTCTATGGGGAAAAAGTTGCAGGGAAAAGAAAATAGCATCACCTACTAAGTTTCGACGCCGGTTTTGAACGCTATCAAGGCTGGATAGAGAGCACCGAGTAGCTCCTGCCCAGATGTGACAATAGTACTCCACAATAGGATGTACCTTGTTCTTATAACGGTAGAGGATTAAATTATCAGTGAGATATCTTTTAGGGCGGTATAGTGATCTAACTTTTTTTCCAACGATCGTGGCAACAGATTTGATGTATGTGCTCCATTTCAGATCAGGGGTGAAGGTCAGTCCCAGGAGCTTGTCAAGACATGAATCTTCCCTAAGATGAGAGCCATTAATTTCAATTGGAGCGTGATGAGGGTTAAATCGATTATGATCAAAGGAGAGAAGCTTGGTTTTCGATGAATTAAAATTTACCAGCCACTTTTCCCCCATTGAATCACGTTCTAAAATATCAGAAAACAGAAAATCAGAAAGCGATTCCGCAGCGATTAAAAATAAATCACTTGTGTTATAACCTATCATTTATAGAAACAAAAATGTCATCAAGCGAAGTTTGTCTGGTAAAGACAGAATTCTACGTGATTTTTTTTATAATTGAAACAAAACTAATTAAAAAGTTTTGACACTGTAATCATTTGAAGACATGGAAATGTACAACAATATTTTAAAGATGACTTTTAAAAAATTTAAAAACAACGGCAGTAAGAATGTTTTCGATAATTCCAAGGGTATCTTCTTTTTCGGGGTAAAACGACGTCAAGAATAAAACAAATAAAAAGACGTCCTGTTCCTCCTTCCGTTTTCTATGTCTGAAGTCTAAAAATATCACTTAACCCCCTACCCCTCCCTTGTAAATTTAACGCTTTACTTTTATTAAAACAAAATCTTCTCAATTCTACATTTGAGAACCAGACGCTTTCAGTAGTACACACTCCTTATTGCGTCGCCTGACGTGGATTTTGGTCCTTACCGACCAATTTTCTGAAACATTAGCATTTTCAGTGTAGCGACTATGTAATATTTGTCTATATGAATAAAAGTTATTATATATATATATATATATATATATATATATATGGGGGGGGGGTAAACGCGTGACTTACATAACTAGCACGTGTGCATAATTCAACGGGTCGGTCGTGGAGCGAAATGAATGAAGAAGAAATAAATAAAAATGACTGCCTTATCTCTTTATATGCCTGCAATGTGACCACTTGATATGCAGATGAGATGCTCCTGGTTGGAGATAAAAGAGGGTTGATTTTTCAGAAGGCATGTTCATTTTGAAGTTGGATTTGAATTAGCAGAGGTGCGTTACGTATACACAAGTTTGGAAGTTGGAAGTTTGGACAGTGTCAAACTTACCCAGGAAATTATTGGTGTGACGGACAGAATAAATAACACTTAAGTTATTGAAATATAATATATATATATATATATATATATATATATATATATATATATATATATATATATATAAATGGAAAGCGAGTGAGATGGATGGTATATATATATATATATATATATATATATATATATATAGATATATATATACGTGTATATATATATATATATATATATATATATATATATATATATATGTGTGTGTCAGGTCATGTCATGTGCTAGTGGTACCATGTAACCCAGTACTACCTGCCTCATGGTCGGGTCACCGGCGACTAAACTGGTTCCCCCACCAGACTTGTTTGGTGAGGAGGGCGGCTAGTCTCCCTGAAGGATTAAAAACAAGACCTTCCAAAGGGCGAATGAACTTTTTATCTGGGTCAACGGCCAACTAGCACTGTGTATATTTGTGTGTGTGTGTGTGTGTGTGTGTGTGTGTGTGTATGTGTATTGGGTGGAGAGGGCTTCCGTAAGCCGTGGTGAAGGCAACCTTTCTAGGAGAAGCAAATCTCTGATTTAAAAAAACCATAAAGCGGAAGACCATTACCCGCATTAAGCTGGTCTGCAGTTTAATTTGTTGCTGGCTATCTTGCTCTTGCTTGTTGCTGAATCTCAACATTTTGAACCGAGAGAGAGAGACTTAGCTGTCGTACAAAGTTAAGACTCTGTAACATCATATTTGTATAGATACTTCCTCAGGCATTTGGGCTTATGGATTTTAAATGTCTGAGGGAGTGGCACTCGTCTGACAAGACGTTGCAATCATCATGTATATATATAGATAGATACGTATGTGTGCATGCATGTATGTATGTATGTATTTATGCATATTATTCTGTTTATATTTGGTAGCTAAAATAAGATGAGAAAAAGCATGGAAGAAAGCCTAAAAAGTAATTTTAAAATAATAAAAAATGTATCCTTGTAGAAAAACATAAACAGAGAAATGTAAAAGAATTCAAGATTAAGGTGAAAGAGAATGAATCAGTGGTGGTTGGAGTAAATGCCAGCTTAATAAAGTGACGTATCAGCAGATAGGCCGTTCTGTTACTACAGAAACAGCTTGATGACGTCGACACGTCTGTCCATCTGTCTAGATTGAAATGTGTCAGAAAGTACAATGAGGAAGAGTGAATAAAGAGCATAAACATAGAGGAACTATTCGCTCAGCGAGGATACAGATGTAGTATTTTACTATATAAATCGTGGCATATTCGCTAAAAATGAAGAGAGGGGAAGAGAAAAAAGAGAAACTGCGATGTATGTTGTGATTTGCTTAATCAGCACAGATTCAGGTGCAACGAGAAAACAAGGCCCATCTAAGATCCTATCTCTTTAATTTATTAACAATATTGGCGAATTCATTTTTGTCACCGAGACCAATTCGTTTTCGGCTATATCTATATAATTATAAAACTCAAATTACCTTCTAACGGGTGATGTAACCCACTTTCCGGGTTACGACATTCGGTTGCGCATGCGCGCATAAACATTAACTCATATCAACGTAAACAAATAAACACAAATCGCTTCTTTTGATTTGATTTTTATCTGCGCACTAAAATATTAACGTTATTATTTCGAAATTATTATTTAACATGGGAAGAGTGCGGGTGTTTTGCAACTATTCTTTATTACAACTATACTGTTGCTATTTTCTTACAATTAAACAACTTTAACCCGTTGACAAACATAAGAACAATTTTAGTAAATCCAAGACTACTACTACTACTACTACTACTACTACTACTACTACTCTCTATCCGTTCCTTTCCCTTCCTTCCTTCTTTTTTTATTTTTTGTTTACATTTCTAGATACAAAATAGTTGTGTGAGAACGGTGAATTTGTTGACACATTTACTAATCTGTTTCAATATTAGTTTTATTTTATTTTATTTATTTAGGTTTTATTTTTTGCTTCAGGTATTATTAATTATTTTTTTTTAGATTTTAAGTTTCTATAACTTGGTTGAAGGATTCCAATATGGGTTTTTCATTCTTATATTCCTCATCGGTAGGTTCATGTGCGTTTTTGCTGCTAAACAACTTTCGTCGGCGTTCGATTCGTAGGAAAATAATGTTTAATTTTCGATTTTTTAGCAATTATTCGGAAAAATAGGTAACTTTGCACGGATAGGGAGGATCTTTTTCATGTTTGAGTGATCCGTTCGTGATTTTTTATTTTAATGTATATAGAAATGTTTCTGTTATGTAAAAAAAACAAACTATTTTCTTTACGTCACAAGTGTCACGCTCATACATGAATTCCATAGCTAATATAACATACTGGCCCAACGGGTCACGGGTAGTCTAGTTAATATATATAACTATAGTTATTAGTTTATGATGATAATAATAGAAAATGCTCAACTCAATATTTGTGATAAACCATATATATAAATATAGATATATACTAGCTGTATATATCCGGCGTTGTCAGGTCGATACCCATTGCCAGGCGTTGGGTTTAGTTACATATAATTTATGATACTCCGTAGGTATGTACTTCTTTCCTAGCGTTAGAAATATGAATTGCGCAGAATTAACACCACACTGTAATCAACAAGGAACAAATGATTACAAAAATTGTCTAATCTTAATTAAGAGAAAAATCCCCAGGCGAATATTCTAACCCTTAATCCTGTTACGCTTTTTCATCTAAATGGACCACATGTTGGATTTTTGGAAGTGTAAAACACATCTATGAAAATCAAAGGAGAAATAACTCTCATAGCTTAAATAAATATAGCTTATTTTTAACGCAACTAATGTCGGTTTATAATAATTAAAAATAAATTAAACATAAATTTTATTTTAAAAAATAAACTTTAAACAAATCAATTAAAACAATTTTATTATTATGCACCCTTAATAACAGAGAGCAAATTATTGAAATAAATTTTCGCTTATATTATATGAGAGTAAAGGTTACTTATTTAATGTAGATTTCCTTTGAATATATAACACTCATACTAGAATGAAAATGTATAAAAATCCGTGTTCAGAATGAAAAATTAATCTGTGAAACTAGGTAACTTTTTGTATTAATTACATTGTGAACCAACAAGCATGAATGAAACTTTATATATATATATATATATATATATATATATATATATATATATATATATATATATTAAGATGTATATATGTATATATATACATTATATATATACATTCGTATATATATATATATATATATTAAGATGTATGTATATATATATATATATATATATATATATATATATATATATATATATATATATATATATAGTGTACGTTGGGCTAATTGCGCCAACAAGCTAAAAGTACTATTTTGGTAACCACGCATATAAACAGCACTATTTTTTTTATATTTTTTTATTTATATAGGCAGAATTTTTCCATTTTATTTTTCCATAGGCAGCATTTTTCCATTTTATTTTTCCATAGGCAGCATTTTTCCATTTTATTTTTCCATAGGCAGCATTTTTCCATTTTAACGGACATTGTTAAAGACAACAGAAAGCATTTATTTTGTAATACCATTTTTCAGGGTCTTCTTTTTCAGATTTTCGTATTATCTTTTTTGTATATGTCGAAGGTATGGATGTATGGTCCAAGCATTTTTCTTAAAGTGTCCGCGTTTTTTTAACTTTTCGTGTAATCATCTACACACTTCAGGAATGTGTGTGAGAGGCTAGGTGGGAATTATGGGTAGATTTATTTTAATAGTAGTTGGGTTGTGAGCGAACATATGAGTGAGGGTCAGTGGGTCTGCTGGCGGCGGATGTGGTGGTAGTATTATTGGAAACGGAAAAGCGTGCCAGGTTTAAGGTCAGCGGCAGGAACGGGTCCAATGTTAGGGGGAGTTATGCGAAACATTTAAGTGTGTTGGTACTATTTCGGAATGCCGCTTTATTAAGGGTAGTTTCTGAATTTTTATATAAATAAGTTCAAATGTTTTTACCTTTTTAACATTTTTTCGTGGTGTAATGTTTTTGTGTTGGTGATTAAAATTTCTCTGAAATCGAGGGGGCAGTGATGTTTTTTCTGTAAGTGTGGGAATAATACACTATATTTAACATTATGGTAGGTATGGTTAATGTGGTAGTGGTATATCCGACGTAACCATTAGTTGGATTGTTGTTATAGGAGTTACATTCTCCCACGGGGCATTTAAACTGATAGATGACGTTGGTGCATTCAAGCTGTTTTAGCGGAGGGGAGGGGTTGTTTTTAATGACGAGGTTTTGAGTCGGAAATTTTTTACAGGAAATGATTAATCTAATGTTATAGTTGTCAATAAGGGAGATGGGAGATGTATCTATGGATGATGTTTTTATAGCGATTTTTTCTAACTTACAGCTCGGATGCATTTGTATTAAAGTTATGATGTTGTGGTGCATTACTGTTAGTGAGTTAGGGTTGTTTAACTTCTGGAGCATGGAGTTTATGTGTTGGTCAACAATATAATTTGGGACACCGTTGTTGATTAGGACTTGTTTAATATTTTTTAGTTCGATGAATAGTATATTTTGCTGGAAGAGGTAAGTTTCGCTCGGTTGGGGTCTTTGATGATGGCTATTTTGTAACGGTGGGTGCATTCGCCCTTTTAATTTAGAAGGCAATAATTATAGCAAGTAGGATTTTTGTAGTTGGAAGAGCTAAAAGTGTTATTGAAAGTGGTAATAAGGACATCGATGAAAAGAAATTTTGTTATTAATATTTAATTCTACAGTAAATTTGAGTGCAGAGTTGTCTTGGGGCAGGTCCTTAAATATAAGGATTCGTTGGTTGTTATTAGCTAGGAAGAGGGTATCGTATACATACCTTACATAAATGAAGGGTATATTAATGTTGTCGAGTATCAGTTTTTCGAGGTGACTCATGTAGAACTCACTGAAGATGGGTCCGAGGACGGAATCCATGGATACGCCATCTATTTAGCTGTAATATATATATATATATATATATATATATATATATATATGTGTGTGTGTGTGTGTGTGTGTGTGTGTGTGTATATATATGTATATATATATATATATATATATATATATATATATATATATATTCATAATACTTATATATATATGATCGAATTTAAAATAAATCCATAGGAAAATACCTGTACAATTGTTTCAAAGGCAATTTTTTCTAGCAATTATATTCTGATAAACAAGATTCTAGCTTATTTTTCTCCACACGAAATTTTTAAAGGCGAAAAATAAAAATGAACTAAAAGAATATTAGACACCATGTTGAAAGATTGTGAATTCGCCAGCATGTAAGTAACCTCAATCTAGGACAATCATGCAATATATAACAGATAGTATAGGACTTTCTCACAAATAAACAAATAAATATATGTTAAGAGTTTTTAAATAAAAATAATTTAAACCGATTTTAAAAACAAATTTTCTTTTTTACAAAAGAAAATAAATAGGACATTTAAATGGATGAAACGATATGGGACTTCCTTTTTTAGTATAACTAAGTACATTAAATATTTTACAGAAATATATAATACTTGATAATGATTTGCATAAATGTTATTTTATAATGGTTTGAATCTGTTTTTTCGAATTTAGAAATATATTATTTTATTAAATATTTATTGCATAAGTTTCTTTTTTGTTGTTTTCTGATGACACAAGTAAAAAACATTTGCATAAGTGTAAAGAATAAAAGTTTATTTTTATAAACTAAAAAACTTTATTTGAAAAAGTAAATAAAATAATGTTTAAAAGTAAAAAATTATTCAAATCCATGTAAATGTTTGTTTAAAGGAATGTAAAAAAATAAAAGTTTATTTCTATTGTTTAAACTAAAAAACTTTATTTAAAGAAATTTTAAAAAGTTATGTTTATTATAAAACTAAAAACACTTTATTTAAAGAAATGTAAAGATAAAAGTTTTTATTATTGAACCTAAAACTTTATTTAAATAAATGTACAAACCAAATGTAAAAAAGGTTATCTTTATTCCTAAAACTAAAAAAATTATTTAAAAAAATGTAAAAAAAGTCTATTTTCATTGTTAAAACATAACTTATTCTATGAAATGTAAAAAGTTTATTTTATTGTTAAAAGTAAAATAATTTGTTCAAAGTAATAAAATTAAAGGTATATTTTTATTGTAATTAAAAACATTTATTTTAAGAAATGTAAAAAAGCTTGTATATTTTGTTATAACTAAAAAATGTATTTAAAGGAAGCAAAAAATAAAAGTTTATTTTATTGTTCAAACTAAAAAACTATTTTAAAGAAATGTAAAAAAGTGTTTCTTTATTGTTTAAACAAAAAACTTTATTAAGAGAAATGTAAAAATATATGTTTTTATAGTAACAATTAAAAAAACTGTATTTAATCAAATGTAAGCAATAAAAGTTTTTTTTTTGTTAAACTACAAAACCTTATTTACGGAAATTTTAAAATAAAGGCTTATTTTATTTTTGAAACTAAAATTTTTTTTAATGAAATTAAAAAAATAAAAAAATTATTCTTAAAACTAAGAAATTTTATTTGCAGAAATGTAAAAAATTTTATCTTTATTGTCAAAACTAAAAAAATTATTAAAATATGTAAAAATACAATATAAGTTTATTGTTGTTGTTAAAACTTAAACACTTTTCTTAAAAAAATGAAAAACTAAATTATATTTATTGTTAAAACTCCAAATTTTATTTTTAAAATGTAACAATACAGTACAGTAAAAAAGCTTTATTCAAAGAAATGTACAAAATTAAAGTTTATGTTTATTGTAAAAGCTAAAAATCTTTACTCACAGAAATGTAAAATAATTTTAAAAACTAAGAAAAATTTATTTAAAGAAATATAAAAAATAAAGGTTATTTTTTATTTTTAAAACTTAAACTTTATTTCCAGAAATGTAAAAATAAAAGATTTTTCATTGGTAAAACTAAAAAATTTGTTTAAAGAAATGTAAACAATAAATGTTCATTCTTATTTGAATAACTACAAATTTCATTTATTCATGTATAAATTTTCATTTTTATTGGTAGAATTAAACAATTTTTTAATGTGAAAAAGTTTATTTTCATTTTTTAACATAAAAATCTTTTTTAAAAATGTAAAAAAAGTTTTAAGTTCTTGTTAAAACTTTAAAATTTATTGAAAGCTATGTAAAAATTAAAAAAGCTTTCATTTTAAAGACTAAAAAACTTTATTTAAACATATGCAAAAAGAATAAAAGTGTATTTTTATTGTTTAAGCTAAAAAACTTTATTTAAACTAATTTAAAAACTAACATTTATTGTTTTTGTTATGAATAAAGGTTATATGAAAATGCAAAAAAAAACTTTGTACACATGTTAAAAATAAAAGTTTATTTTAATTGTAAAAACGAAAAAACTTCATTTAATGTAATGTAAAAAATAAGAGGTTATTTTTAATGTATAAAAATAAAATACTTTATTTAAAGAAATGTAAAAATCAAACGCTGTTTTTTATCGCCAAAGCTTAAAAAAATTTAATGGAAAGTTAAAAAATAAAAGTTTATTTTTATTATTAAAATAAAAACCTTCATTTAATGTAATGTAAAAAATAAAGTTTTTTTATTTTATCAAACTAAAATACTTTATTTTTAAAAATGTAAGAAATAAAAGCTGTTTTATTGTAAAAACCAAAAAATAATGAAATGTTTAAAATAATAGTTTAAGTTTTATTGTAAAATTTCAAAACTTTTAAAAAGATATAATAATAAAAGTTTATTTTTGTTCCTTTAGTTTTAAAAAATTGTAAAAATAAAAGTTTATTTTTATTTTGAAAACTAAAAACATTTATATAAAGAAATGTCAAAAAGTGTATTTTTATTGGTAAAGAAAAAACTTCGTAAAAAATAAAAGTGTATTTTTATTGTAAAAACTAAAAAGCTTTATTTAAAGAAATATAAAAAATAAAAGTTTATTTTTATTGCTGGAACTAGAATACTTTATTTTTAGGAATGTAAAAAACAATTTATATTTATTTGTCAAAACTAAAAAAAAACATTATTAAAAGGAATGTAAAATATAAACGCTGTTTTTGTTGTCAAAACAATAAAATGTATTACAATAAGTGTAGAACATACATTTTTATTGTTATTAATAAAACTAAAAAACTATGTAAAAAATAAGAGTTTATTTGGATTATAAAAACTAAAAAACTTTATTTAAAGACGTGTAAAAAATAGTTATGTATTGTAAAATCTAAAAAACTTTATTTGAAGACCTGTAGAAATAAAAGTTTATCTTTTTGTTAAAACTAAACAACTTTATTTAGACCAATGTAAAAAATAAAAGGTTATTTTTTTGTTGTACCAATAAAAATAAAATTTTATTTTTACATTTCTTAAAATAACTATTTTAGTTTTAACAATAATGTTAAAACTAAAATGCTTTAATAAATTAATGTAAAAATAAAAGTTTAATTTTATTGGTACAACAAGAACACTTTAATTAAAGAAATGTAAAAACAAAGTTTTTTCTTATTGTTAAAACTAAACAGTTGTCTTTAAAGAAATGTCTATATGAAAGTTTTTTATTGTTAAAACTAAAAAGCTGTATTTAAAAAAAATAAAAAAGATTATTTTTATTTTCAAATCCAAATAAACTTTATTTAAAGAAATGTAAAAAATAAGTTTATTCTTATTTTGAAAACTAAAACATTTTTTTAAATTTGTACAAAATAAAAGTTTATTTTCATCGTTATAACTAAAATCTTTTTTAATGTAAAAATACAAGTTTTTCTTGTTAAAATGAAAAAAGATACTTCAACAAATCTCAGAAATAAATATTTTTGCTGTTTAATCTAAAAAACTTTCTTAAAAGAAATGTACAAAACAAAAGTTTATTTTTATTGTAAATACTAAACACTTTCTAAACAGAAATGTAAAAGAAGATTATTCCTATTGTTAAAACTAAATAATTTATTTACAGAAATGTAAAAAAATACAAGTTTCTTTTTACTGTTAAATCTAAAAAAACTTATTGGAAAAATATTGTAAAAGATAAATGTTTTTTCTTTCACTTTATTTAAATAAATGTAAAAAAAATAATAGTCTATTAAAAGCAATGTTTAAAAATTGTTCTTTTACTTTGTTAAAATAAAAAACCTTATTTAAATAAAGGTTTATTTTATTTTAAAAATTAAACAACTTTACTGAAATGAATGTAAAAATTTCAGTTCATATTTATCGTTAAAAACTTCATTTATGGGAAATGCCAAAAATAGAAGTTTATGTTTATTGTTAAAAGTAAAACAATTTATTTAAAGAAATGTAAAACATAAAAGTTTACTTTTACTGTAAAAACTAAAAAACTTTACTTAAAGGAATGTAATAAATAAATTTTTATTATTGGTTTTTAAGAAATGTAAAAAATAAACGTTTAATCTTATAATAATTTTTTTTAACTTTATTAAAAGTAATAGTAAAAATAAACATTTATTGTTATTGTAAAAACTGACAAAATTATTAAAATAAGTGTTAAAAATAAAAAATAATTTTTATTGTAAAACCTAAAAAAGTTATTTAAACGAATGTACAAATTGCTATTCTTAAAAGTAAAAGATTTATATAAAAATGTAAAAACAAGAACTTATTCTATTGTTAAAACTAAACGATTTTATTTAAAGAAATGTAAAAATAAGTTTTTATTGTAAAATAAAACTCTTAATTTATAGAAATGTAAAAAATGAATTTTTTTTACTGTAAAACTAAATAACTTTATTTAAAGAAATGTAAAGAAATTGTTTTTGGAAAAACTAAAAGAAAGAAATGTAAAAAGGTTTATGTTATTGTCAAAAACTTTATTAAAATAAATGTGAAACAATGTTTATTATTATTGTTACAACTAAAAAATGTTTAAGTAAGGTTAAAAATATAAGTTTCTTTTTATTGTTAAAACTAAAAAAACTTCATTTAATGAAATGTAAAAAAATAAAAGTTTATTCTATTTTTAAACTAATTTTTTTAATGAAATGTAAAAAGAGTTGTTTTTTAATTAAAAACATTTTTAAAGAAATGTAAAAAGTATCAGTTTTTCTATTGTATAATACTAAAAAAATTATTTAAACAAATGTGAGAATAAAAGTTTGGTGTTTTATGTCAAAATTGTAAAAAAATGTTTATTTTTTTATTGTTAAAACTAAAAACATTTTTAAATAAATGTAAGTTTATTTTTATTATTAAAACAAAAAACTCTATTTAAAGATCTTTAAGAAATCAAACTGTATTTTTATTGTAAAACAAAAAAACATTTTTAAAAGAAATTTAAAAAGTAAAAGTTTATTTTATTGTTAAAACAAAAAACTTTACATAAGGAATGTAACAAATAAAAGAGAATTTATTGCTAAAACTAAAAAACTATGTTTAAAGAAATGTTAAAAATAACTGTTTTTATTTTCGAAAGTAATAAGCAGAAAAGTTTTTTATTATTAAAACTAAAAACTTTTATTTAAAGAAATACAAAGAAAGTTTATTTTATTGTATAAACTAAAAAATAATTTTTTAAACAAATGTAAAAAAAAATGTTTTTATTGTTAAAACTAAAAATCTTTATTTACATAAATGTAAAAAACTAAATTCATTTTTTGGTTAAAACTAAAAACTTTATTTAACAAAAAGATAAAAATGAAAGTTTATTAATAATCTTAAAACCAAAAAAAAAATATTTAAAGAAATGTAAAAAAACGTTTATTTTTATCATTGATACAGAAACAGTTTCTTTTAAAAATGTAAAAAAAAAAGTTTAATCTTATTGTGAAAAAAGTTTAATCTTATTGTGAAAACTAAAAACTTTGTGAAAGAAATGTAAAAATATAAGTTTTTATTGTTAAAATTAAGTAACTGTATTTAAAGAAATGTAAAAACTAAAAGTGTTATACAAAAACACTTTTTTGAAAGAAATGTGAAAAGTAAGTTTATTTTTATTGTCAAAATTAAAAAACTTAAAGGAAATTTAAAAAAGTATTTTTGTTAAAATAAAAAACTTTATTTAAAGAAATGTAAATATAAATGTTTTTAATGTTTAACTAAAACCTTATTTAAAGAAATGTAAGAATAGAAGGTTGTTTTTTAACTTAAAACTTTAGTTCAACAAATGTAAAAAAAGGTTTATTTTTGCAGTTAAAACAGAAAAACTTCATTAAAAATGTAAAAATTGTTTTTTTCTTTAACAATAAAAATAAACTTGTTTTACATTTTTAAGTTAAGGTTTTTAGTTTTAACAATAAAAACAAACTTCTATTTTCACGTTTCTTGATATAAATTATTTAGTTTCTAGAATAAAAATAAACTTATATTTTTTACATTTTTTAAATAAGTTTTTTAGTTTGAACAATAAAAATAAACCTGTATTTTTACATTTCAAAAAAAAATTAGTTTAATAATAAATATAAACTTTTACATTTCCGTAAAGAATTTTTTTAGTTTTAAATATAAAAATAAGCTTTTATATTTTATATGTTTTTAAAAACGTTTTGTAGTTCAAGCAATAAAAGTAACAGTTTTTAACATTGCTTTAAATAAAGTTTGTGGTTTTTACAATAAAAATAATCATTGTTTTTCATTTCTTAAGAATAAAGTGTTTTAGTTTAACAAAAAATAATTTTTACTGTTGTATTTATTAAATAATTTTTTTTGTTTTGTTTTAACAATAAAAATAAACTTTTATTTTAACATTTCTTAAAATAAAGTTTTTTAGTTTTGACAATGAAAACAAAAAAACATTACAGAAAGAAATGTAAAAAAAAAGTTTAAACTAAAAACTACTTTTAAAAATTGAAGTTTATTTTTATATTTAAAACTAAACTTCATTTAAAGAAATGTAAAAAATAAAAATTTATTTTTTCGTAAAACCAACAGAAATTTTATTTAAAGGAATATAAAAAATTAAAAATTTATATTGTTGTTGAAACTACAATACTTTATTTAAAGAAATGTAAAAAAATAAAAGTTTAATTTTTTGTTTAATTAACAAAACTTTTTAAAGAAATGTAAAATATAAAAGTTTATTTTATTGTTAAAACTAAAAAGCTTTATATAAAAAAAAATTAAATAAAAGTTAAAACTAAATAACTGTACTTAAAAATATAAAAATAAAAGTTTATTTCTATTGTTAAAACTAGAAAGTTTTATTTAAAAAATGTTACAATTAAAACCATTTTTTGATGTTTAAACTAAAATACTTTATTTAAAGAAATGTAAAAATAAAAATATATATATAGTTATTGTTAAAGCTATAAAAACTTGATTTAAAGAAATGTAAAAAATAAAGTTTATTTTTAAACAAAGAAAATCATTAGATTTTGTTTGTTTTTGCTTTTGAAACTGATTATCAATCTTTATACTCAATATTATTATAGGTTTGTTCCTTTTCTTTCAGCTTAATAAATATCTACATTATTATGAGCACTTTTTTTAAAGTATTAATCCATTAAAATAAACTTTGCTCTTTGACTACAGGTTTAATTCCCTCTATAAATATATATATATATATATATATAAATATATATATATATATATATACACTTGTGCCCGATATTATTCATACCCCCCCTTGAAAATTGAGTTTATTAGGTGTAACTTTGTAAGAATTTATTGCTTACGTCCATATTGATACATATTCTTAATAAACCTCTTCTGATCATTTTCGTCATTTTAAAATCTCGGGATACTTGTAATAAAAGAAATATACAGCTATTTATAAAATCTGCAATGTTCAAAAATAATCATACCCCCTTATTTTTTCAGTATTAATTGAGTTTCTGACTATTTGTTTCCTGTTTGATTCTTATTTTGAATGCTTTTATACAACCTTTGATTAATTTCATTTCTTTTTTTGCATTTTTTAGAAATTAAAATGATATCAACTGAAAACCAATAAAAGAATAAAAATTATTAGAATGGGGAAGAAAAAAGGGCTTAGTAATGATCTTAGGACTAAAATTGTGAATTTACATAAGGATGGTTTAGGTTACAAGTCAATTTCCAAGAAATTTGAGGTTCCTACAGCAACAGTACAGAGCATAATCAAAAAATTCCAGAGCCACCACACAACAAACAACTTGATTGGTAGAGGAAGGAAAAGGAAACTGTCTGCTAGAGCCACCAGGAATATTGTAAGAAGTGTTAATGCAAATCCAACCATCACTACTAAGGACATTTTAGAAAATCTGGAGTCTTCTGGCATAAAAATATCAAGGCAAGCATTGCAAAGGACTCTGCATGAAAATGGTCTGAAAGGAAGAAGACCAAGAAGGACTCCATTGCACACCGGAAAACACCTTGCAGCACGTCTAAAGTTTGCTAGGACCCATGTGAATTCTCCAGAGTCCGTTTTCTCAAGTATTTTGTGGACTGACGAAACAAAAATTGAATTGTTTGGCCATATGGATGCTGCTTACGTTTGGAGGAAGAAAGGAGAAGCTTACAACCCAAAGAACACCATACCCACGGTGAAACATGGTGGTGGTAGCCTAATGTTTTGGGGCTCCTTTTCGGCTAGTGGTCCAGGTAGTTTGGTCAAGATAGATGGAACCATGAAGAAGGAGCAATATTTGGAAATACTCCAGAAAAACATTAGACAGGATGCGGAGAAGCTCCATTTAGGACCAAACTGGGTCCTTCAACAGGATAATGATCCAAAACATACTGCCAAAATAGTCAAGAAATGGTTTGAGGATAATCAAATTAATGTTTTGGAATGGCCTAGCCAGAGTCCCGACCTGAACCCTATCGAAAACCTCTAGCACATATTGAAAACTGAGGTTAAAAAGCGGAAAACTAGAAATTTGAGGGATTTGGAGAACTACTGCATTGAAGAATGGTCAAAAATCAGTGTTGATGCTTGTAAAAACCTTGTTGATAAATATCCAAAACGGTTACAGGCAGTTATTAAGAATAAAGGACATGCTATTGACTATTAGTAAGAGAGGTATGAATAATTTTGAACTAGTGCCATTATTGTTTTTCTTTGTATAATGTTTCAAACTTGCATAATTTATTTATTTGTTGAGTTTAAATTAAATGCTTATGCTTGATTTATTGTTTGAAATCCCTTTAATATTGTCTACCTTCTGGTTTGAGCAATATTCTTATAGAAATCTCAAAGATCTGAGGGGTATGAATAATATCGGGCACAAGTGTATATATGAAGAGAATAATTGAAACAGTATTCCGACAAAATAGAGAGAGAAAAAAGGAACAAACCGAGTTATGTGTTCATCAACGTTTCTTCTCGAAATAAAGACGAAACGTTGATGAACACACAACTCGGTTTGTTCCTTTTACTTTCTCTCCCCTCTCTCTCTCTCTCTCTCTTTATATATATATATATATATATATATATATTAATCGAGCAAGTAATTACTCGACAACTTAATGTTACTTGAAGACTACTATTGAGTAATGATGCCGTAGGTATTGCTTGAAAAAACAAATTTATAATTTCCTCGCCAAATATTTAATGAATTCATTTCGAATAGTAATAATAATAATCTTCATGTTCTTTTGTTTCATTTCAGATATGATTTTATGTAATTTGATATAATATCGATTAAAAAAATATTTTTTACAAAATCGATCCTTAAGGGTTTTCCGAGCGACTATTTATACTACCATAACATAACATTTAACTGACTACTACTACTACTACTACTACTACTACTGCTACTCTTTATCTCTACACCAGCGTATTAACTGCTTGCTAGATTTAAAGAGAGGAAGAGAGAGAGAGAGGGAGGGAGAAAGAGAGAGAGAGAAGTGAGCGAGGAAAAAAACAGTATGTTTATATATACTCTGTCTGTCTGTCTGTCTCTCTCTCTCTATATATATATATATATAATCTATCTATCTATCTATACATATATATATAATCTATCTATCTATATATATATATATAATCTATCTATCTATCTATCTATCTATATATATATATATATATATATATATATATATATATATATATATATGTGTGTTTTACTGCATTGAAATGTATTGAAATTTATCGGCAACTGATAAAGCTATGTATTATTGTGTTGTTTTAAATGATCAGCCATTTTGCAAGGTCATCGCTTAGCAAAGAAAAAACGACGCGACAACAAAATTTTTGTTATGGGATTATTTGTGCTAATACTAAACGCACACACGCACACATGACTATTACAGCGGGTTTTCTCTTTCGTTCTTTCTTTTTTTGTTTGTTTGACGACGTTTTGGACCGACAATCAATATGGATTTAGGCAAGCCCGTTCCACAGCAGATATCCAAACTGTAATCTCTGAACATATATACCGTTCACTAGACAAAATAGGGGAGGGTAGAGAGGTAGCCCTTGATATATCTAAGGCTTTTGACAGGGTATGGCATGATGGTCGTTTAAGAAAAATTAGATCATATGGAATCACTGAAAGAATACATAGTGTAATTAAATCCTTCTTAAGAGAAAAATCCAGGTTTTTCTTGATGGTCGTACATCTAAACAATAAGATATAAATGCGGGAGTACTTGAGGGGACTATCCTTGGACTTTTATTATTCTTGATATTCATAAATGACCTCCCTGATAAAATTGTTTCTGAGATGGCTATATATGCTGATGGCACCACACTCTATAGCAAGCCGGAGGGGAAAATAAATGAACACATATCTAAGGAAATGGCAGAAACACTAGAGGATGGACTCCAATCTGTAGTGGACTGGTGACAAAAATGGTGGATCACATTCAATGCTGCCAAGACTAAGCTTGTATCCTTCAATAATTACAAGAAACTTTCTCTACCACCAATAGCAATGGCCAAGAACACATTACCTGAAAGTACTTCCTTTAAACTCCTCGGCCTAACGTTTACAGGGAGCATGAACTGAAATAGATACATTGAGAGCATTGCCAAGGCTGCTGCGAAGAAGGTGAGCTCTCTCTACTGCACTAGAAAACTACTTACACCTGAAAGTATCCTGTACCTCTATAAACCATTCACCCATGTATGGAGTACTGTTGTCATATTTGAGCCAGTGCATCTGCTACTTGTATTTCACTTATTTACAGGATTCAAAAGAGAGTCGCCAACCTGATAGGTCGTGAACTGTCATCTTGGCTTCAGCCTCTGCCCCATCGACGAAATGTTGCTTCCCTCTGCCTGTTCTAAAAGTACTTTAATGGCGAATGCTCTGATGAACTACAAGCACTTGTACCCCCTCGATGTCAACACGGAAAACCTGACAAACAGCTAAACCCCACCCCTTCACAGTAGAGATTCCTAGGTGTACTCCAATTTTTCTTCCCCAGAACTGCCTAACTTTGGAACTAGCTTCCGGGATTCTTATTTCTTAACTGTACTGACATGCAGAAGTTCAAGTGTAATGTTAACAGACATCTTGCCACTCATCTCCCTTTATAATTCCCCTGCAACTTATGTCCCTGTTAGCCCCTTACTTCAAAGTGGCACTGTTCCTTGTTTGGGGTGAAAATTTGAATAAAAAAATATTTTTATCACAAATTTCAAAGTTAAAGCAGCTTTGAATAACATCGATTTTGGCCATTATACTTGCATTGTTGGAAATAATAATAATAATAAGTGTAATATTGTCAGTGACACCAACATTTCTAATGTCAATTTTCCTTCTGAAATGTTCAACATTGTTGGCATCTTTTTAAAATTATGAAGGAAATAAAAATATTACAAAAAATAGGTCATATATCCAATCTAAATAGAAAAAAAATTAGTGGTGGCTTTCTTCCCTTAACATTCAACCATCACCTCAGCGTGGCATGGGGTTGTAACTGCATCCCTGCAGGCAAACAAGTGCACTATTATGAATCATTGTAATTCAATTGGAAAAAGAGTTCTGCTTCAACAGATAAATGTGTAATAAAATGTTTAACTGGAAAATTATTTTACTGAAAACTATTGATCAATATTACACTTTAGAAAGGAAGATACTACAGTTTAGAAAAAACTATTTACACTCAAACAATTTAAAAGTTTGCTCAAAACTGACTCTTCAATTCTCGAACATTGTAATGAATGTCAATAAAATACTGAGCACTTGGAAAAAGTCACTAGAACTTTTCCTACTGCAATGAAATATTTGTGTGTTCAAATAAATAGATTTATATTGGAAAATTACAATCCGCAGCGAATTAATTCTGAAATTATGAATTTCAATAAAAAAATTTTTTTTGTACAAATTTCAATGTAAAAACAGGTATTGTGCACACTTTTATTAAAGTTTATTTTGGGCATTATATTTGCATTCTTAGGAATAATAATAACAAGTGGAATATTATCAGTGGCACTAATATTTCCCATAATTTAAATTTTTTATTCCAAAATGTCCAACAATATTAGCATTGCTTTTGAAAAATATAAAAGGAACAAATAATTGAGAAAAATCAGGCCATATATCCAATAGAAATAGCAAAATCATTAGTGCTAGCCTTCTCTCTTAAAATTCAACAACGATCTCAGCATAGTATGTGTTTGTAACTGCATCCCCGCAGACAAACGATGACACTCCTATGAATCATTTAAACTCACAAATTTTTAATATTTTTTGTAAATATTGCATTATGTGATGCTTTTCATGTGATCCTTAGCACGTTTTATTAATAAATATAATGCTATTATTTCTGTTGTTGTTAATGTTGTTGATAAATATAATGTGTGTGTGCGCGCGCTCACGCGTGTGTATATGTATGTTTAGCAAGGGATGTTTTACAAAAATGAAGGTCCTGTTTAAACGAACACATAATCTGATATAAATAAAGGTACAATAAATAACGGCAATAAGTAAAAAAAATAAATATATAATAAAATACTATAGATATAAAACATGAATATATTAAATAAACTTTAATTTTATTTAGATTAAAATTAAAATAAAAAGGTAAAGATAAATGTAAATAAAAATTTTAAATAAATTATTTTAAAACTTTTATTAAAAATAACAATAAAATAAATATAAATGTGAAGGGAGAAATAGAAAATAATTAAAAAATAAAAATAATTAAGTAATTTTTAAAATAAATTATCCAATAGTAAATGACACTTAAGGACTATAAAGGAGTATCAGCAGATATAAATATATATAAAATATATATTAAGATGTAATATATAGATATCTATGATGAGAGAGTCTTTCTACTTTCACAAAAGTTACTAATATTACTAACATTACTATTAATATTACTACTACTACTACTACTACTACTACTGATAATAATAATAATAATAATAATAATAATAATAATAATAATAATAATAATAATAATAATAATAATAATAAAATAGTAAAGTAATAAAATAATGATGAATACAAAATTTTAACCGCCATCTTGTTTTAATTTGTTTGGTCAGCGAGATTGCTTTTATCCAATGAAAATGTGGCATGCGTTTTGCTCATCCAATTCGAATTTGGGTTGAGTTTTACTTATTAGCGAAATCAGTTTTATTTTTTATTTTTATTGGAATATTGCATTTTAGAATGATAACGCTCGAAGCGAATTACGGTAATTAATAATAATAATAATAATAATAATAATAATAATAATAATAATAATAATAATAATAATTATTATTATTATTATTATTATTATTATTATTATTATTATTATTATTAATAGTAATAGTAATAGTAATAGTAATAATAATGGTAGCAGTATTAGTAATTTTTGTGAAAGTAGTAGGACGCTCTCTATATAGAAATATCTATATATTACCTTTTAATATATATTTTCTATATATTTATATGTGCTGATACTCCTTTATAGTCCTTGGGTGTCATTTTCTATTTGAATAATTTATTTTTAAAATTGCTTTATTTTTAATTAATTTCATTTTCTTCCTTTACATTTATATGTATTTTATTTTTATTTTTAAAACATTCTTTAATAATTCCTATTTAAATTTTATCTTTTATTTCATCTTTACCTCTTGATTTTAATTTTAATCTAAATTAAATTTTATTTTATTTAATATATTCATGTTTTATATCTATAGTATTTTATTTTTTATTTAGTTATTGCCGTTATATGTTGTACCTTTATTCATATAGGGTTATGTGTTCGTTTTTCATTTTTTCAGATAGGTTTTCCAAAACACCCCCGCTAAACATACATATACACACACGTGGGCGCGCGCGCACACACACACACACACACACACACACACACACACACATGCACACACAATCTCCCTCACAAACACGCTTATATAAACACACACGCGCGCGCACGCTTATGCACACATACGCGCGAGCGGCTTACATTGCCCATCCTGACATCGCTTTCTTCCTTCCGTAATCAGAATCTATTAGCGTCGGTTACTAAGATCTATTTTAAACTCTGAAACTCTGAGTTAAAACGCCCGTTTAACGGTTTTTTCTCTGTTTGTTTACTTTGCATTGTTTCACCTTTTCAAAGTCACTGATGAATTTGCGCTGATTCCATTCAACCCCTTATGGTTGAATCAACGCAATGAAACCACTGGTACGCTTATTCAACTCTCACATCCACGATCGAGCACTTTATTGGATTGTTTTCATCGCCTCCTGACACGCTATATATATATATATATATATATATATATATATATATATATATATATATATATATATATATATATATTAGTATGCCGTTCGACGTTGGCCGGTCGTAAAATACGCTTACATATGACATTTTCATTCATGCATATTTCATATTTATTATTAAAGAGCCAATTCTTCATTGTACCCAATTTTATTGTACCCAAACGTGATTTCAAAAAATAAAAAAATATATGGCTTCGGTGCTTTCAGCTAGAATCGAAACTAAGTCATATTACTCTCAAGCCTTATCTGTTTCCGTCCGATCAATGTCTATACGCATATAAGTACTAAAAATTAAACGTTGCTAAAATATAAATGTATATTTGCCCATACGTAGAAATAACACGTTTAGGCAACTTACACCTGCCAAGTTTCAATTTTTTCAAATTTTGACCCTTTAGCAGCTATTTCTACCGACTAAAACTCAAATCAAATTTGTTACACAGGTCCAAATCCCGTATATATCAGGTTTCAAGTACGCAGACCCAAAATTGATAGAATAGTTCCTCACATAGACAGGCAAGTTTGACATACGGGGTATTGAGATTTGAGAAAGTTTTTAAAGCGGTTTTCGGCCAGAACTTTGACTGTTACAGGGTCAAAGTTTAACGATTCGACCTTTGAAAACTCTCCTAAACTTCGCTGCCAATTTACGGTTTAAACACTTGAAATTTAACATGAAGTATATTCAGACTTAGAGCAAGCTTTTAAATCAGTGTTTGGCTGAAAATTTGGCTTCCAAGAGGTTAAAGTTTAAAAGATTTTATCTTTGCGGCCTCTAGCAAACTTAATTTTGGGTCGAAACACTTGATATTTTACATAAAGGGTATTCAGATATGCAGCAAGATTTTTAATCAGTTTTGGGGCGAAAATTTGGCTGGCAAGAGGTCAAAGGTTACTGAGTTGACTTTTGCAGACTCTACCAAATTCCACCGACAATTTTGGGTCTAAACATTTGAAATTTTAATTACTTAGACATGGGTCAAACATTTAAATTTAATTTAAGCTCAAAACAATAAATATGTTAAGGAGGTCAGAATTGAGGTCAAAGTTTCAAAAATTTGGACGTCTGCGGTCTTTACCAACTTTTCTCTATGGTAGTTAAGGAAGCCTATTATAAAGAAACGCATTACCGTACATATTCACACTCTTTAATATATACATATGCACATAAAGTTATCAACAGTACATAGAGCCAGAGCAAAGCCCGGCGGAACTGCCAGTATATATATATATATATATATATATATATATATATATATATATATATATATATATATATATATATACTAGGCACTTCTTTTTAAAAAAAACAAGAAGACACAATTTTTAGAGTAATTAAGTTTTGAATATGCGTTCATTCTTTGCATATACATTTGAACTGATAATATTTAATATAATTTGTGAGCCTTATTTCCGGATCCACACGTAACGTTGAAATACGAGCTTTGCTAGCCAAGGAATAAACTAAACAAATAAACTGTCAGTTTTTCGTGCTCTCTTGCGATACTGTGCGTCGTCTGTTCTGTGTTTTGTCCAAGAAAGAGAAATCATTTTAGATTTATGTAATTATCGAAGAGGTGGGTTTTTAACTATTTAGAAATAATAAACCTAAAACCCAAACAATGAATGCTTTATGTAAAACGGAGAAAATAAGTAGGTTTGAAAACACTTTTTAATTATCGTGTCAAGCTAACTTAATAGTTATCGTACTTGAGTCAATGTCTTTAGGTTTTGGTTTCGATCTCAGCTTGAGTATTTTTTTTTTGACTTACAAAAAGTGAAGTGTTTAGAAAGAATTAATACTTGCATGCACATGTCAGTTTTTCTGTTTTGTTTTTATTTCATTTTTTAAAAGAAATTTAACGTTTCCGTTTTTAAAGAAATTTGCATTAACTAAAATATAATATTTCTTCATATTTTACGACTAGGAAAAACTAGTGGCCTGGTAGTAGTTTAAAAAAAAGTGAATCACGGTAAAAAGAAAATCTTTCTAAATGAAGGAGTTTTATTGAGCAGGGGAATGGCTGATAAGATGTTTGCTTTATAAGCTTGTTTCGTTGTTGATTACATGCATTGGATTATTTTCTCATAGGATTGTAACTAATTCGATTCATCCCAGGCTACTTAGGAAGGAATCTGTATTTTTCTATATTTATGAGATGTTACTATTTAATTATTTACCTCTTTTGGGGTGTTACTCGCTTATAAATCATGGACTTTCCTGTGTGCATACTGAGCTTGCTATAATCTGAGCCCTTCTTAATGATCAGAATTTTTAACTGAAAACTTTTTTTATGGGGCATGCAGTAATACTGCGAGTCAAATGTCAAAATATATTTACATTTTAAAGTTTAATTAATTTTTGTTTCTAATTTCAAATTCTTGTCAAGTCCCATAGAGTTATCAAAATTGGCATTCTCGTCAAAGTTTCTTATTGGGGTTTAATATGTCTGGAGATTGTTATAGATTCACATTTTGGAAGTAATCAATCAAGTTTAACAACATTACGATATTAAATGCAATTGAATCGATCGAAATTAAACTCTGTTCTTTACCGATATTGTTTTATGTATAAGAACGTATGTCGAGTGTGGAGCGTATTACAACATCCGCACTTAATAACCCCTCGTTATACTTATCGTGATTTTATACTTTTGTATCTAATTTACTGCTCACTTAATCTACACAAGCGATTATATTTATACATTATATATCGTTATATATTTATCTAAAATTCACATACACGTGGGCAAATGCACGTATGAGCGTATCTGTGTGCAACTATATTTCCAAACAAGTGTGTGTGCGTGCTTTAAAAACGATAACCCTCAACAACAGATAACATCTGGAAGGGCGTGACCAGTGAAACTTTTAGATGACGTTTACAGTTCAGGTGTTTTACATACGTCACGCGCCAATTTACTTTAAAAGTGGGTTAGGGTGGTTTGAAATTACTTGCAATAGCAACACCTAGTTGCGGGAGTTCAGTATGCATACAGGAAAACATAAACGCAATCTTGCTACTCGCACCCACATACATACCAACACTCGCCGCCGCCATGAATTCATCCTTTATATTCCATTCCCACTCTTTCATGAAATCATCCATTTCCTCAATTTAAAGATAAACAGTGGCCGATATGGAACCTTCTGCAGATTCATGCAAGCTAGGGGTTGGCAATCTATCAATTATGGGAAAGCCTACGGCATATATCAGTTTTATAAGTTTATTGAGAGATATGAAACACAAGGTTCCTTCGCGAGATAATAAGCAAAAACAGATAAAACATTGATCTCTGCCTATAAACTTAAATTAAAGCTAAGAATTACATGTCAAAAGTTTCAAAATTAGTTTCAAATTTTATGCGACTACAAAGAAATCAGTGATACCGCCACACATACACATACGTGCGCACATATGCGCGAACGAGCATACACACACATCTCTCTCTCTCTCTCTATATATATATATATAGAGAGAGAGAGAGAGAGATAGATATAGATATAGATATAGATATAGACAAATATTATTGACTAGCACGGAGTTATTCTGTTTTACAATTTTCCTTTTTATCTTCTCCAATCTCCGAATAGTCCTTTTTGTGTTCTTCTCGAAATTGTATAAATTGGATCCATAATCGCGAGCGCTTTCGACAGAAGTGCTTCTATCATCCTCAGGCATATTGTAGAAATAAATGTAGAAATTGTTGTTTATATATATATATATATATATATATATATATATATATATATATATATATATATATATATATAACAAGATGGCGGTTTAAATTTTGTATTCATCATTATTTTATTACTTTACTATTTTATTATTATATATATATATATATATATATATATATATATATATATATATATATATATATATATATATATATATATAGCTTTCTACAAGTTAGGTGAGCGGACTTTTTTTTATATAATATTAAATATATTTATATACATATACACACGCACACACACACACATATATATATTCGAAATTTATCCCAAACATTTCAAAACGTTTCGGCTACACTCATAATTAATATTATTTATCTGAGGCTTCTTTGTTTTAATGTACAACGCTTTGAGTATTCTTAGCCTATTTACATTTCTCTCACTCTGCAATACTCTAGTATTTTCTACCATAATTCTTCGAAATTCCGAATGATGGCAGTCATGTCCCTTCAAATGTTGTCATATGAAGCTAGAGTCAGAGAGGTGGGGAGTCAATCTTCGCGACAATGTGTTAGTTGTTGAACCAATGTAGCTACTAGTATTGGAGATACACTCTTCTATTAGGCAGCTGAATTTGTAAACTACATTAGTCCTTTCCAACAGGTCACTTGCCTGCGAAATGTTGTTTTTCATTACAAGGCTTGTTGTCTGTAGGGTTTTATAATACATAATAAAGTTTTTATTATTATTAGGAGCCACGTATCTACGGATTATATTTTTAAGAATACTTTCATCGATTTGTTAGTTTTTGTGTAACTGGTTACGGTAATACATATTAACAGGTTTATAATTTTCTTGGATATTACTAATTTGATTCAAGTTGCTAATAGCTAGTTTTATTTCTTTAACTACAAGAGAGTTTGAGAATTGATTATTTACTAACACTTGTTTTATATTTTTTAATTCATTAAAGATTTTTTTTTGAGAAAATCACCTTTGCACGTGACTATGAAAAAAATGTATATATATATATATATATATATATATATATATATATATATATATATATATATATATATATATATATATATAATTAAAAAAAAAACAATTTCTACGTTTATTTCTACAATATGCCTGAGGATGATAGAAGCACTTCTGTCGAAAGCGCTCGCGATTATGGATCCAACTTATACAATTTCGAGAAAAACACAAAAAAGACTATTCGGAGATTGGAGAAGATAAAAAGGAAAATTGTAAAACAGAATAATTCCGTGCTATTCAATAATATTTGTCTAAATGAGAAGATGCTGCCTAAATATAAACAATATAATATATATATATATATATATATATATATATATATATATATATATATATATATATATATGTTATGAGAAAAATAGAAAAAACCAAATGAAATTATTAAAAAATCAACGTTTCGTCCTTATTTCAGAGGACATCTTCAGGATAATTGAATTAAAAAATAAAAATGTAAGAAAAGAAAAAGTCATAGATCGTGCGAAAAAGACAGTTCTTGAATCCTACCCATGTCGGGAAGGACAAACATATGTGTGCGTATGGGAAGGTTGGGTTGTTCGATGTCTATATATACACTTTTAAAAATGCGTTAAAATAAATATGTACATTTTTTTTTTTTACCATTCCCTAAATACACTCTTTTGCCATTGTGCAGAACACGATCACTCATTTAATTTAGATCAAGCGAAAATTATTAAATACGTGATAGATAGAGCTAAAAGAAGACTTTCAGAATCAGCACTAATATTGAATACTAATACTATTACGCAAAGAAAAGGCTTCTACCATTTAACCCCTAGCATAGGGAAAATAATAATCAAAGAACAAAATATCAAAACAGATCCTGGCTAAACCGTTTTTCCTTAAATATTTTCAACAAAATGAATAAGTTTACAGAAGAAAAAAAAATGTACATATTTATTTTAACGCATTTTTAAAAGTGTATATATAGACATCGAACAACCCAACCTTCCCATACGCACACATATGGTTGTCCTTCCCGACATGGGTAGGATTCAAGAACTGTCTTTTTCGCACGATCTATGACTTTTTCTTTTCTTACATTTTTATTTTTTAATTCAATTATCCTGAAGATGTCCTCTGAAATAAGGACGAAACGTTGATTTTTTAATAATTTCATTCGGTTTTTTCTATTTTTCTCATAACATAACGTCAACCACCGCTGGTATTTTTTCATTCCTTATACACACACACACACACATATATATATATATATATATATATATATATATATATATATATATATATATATATATATATAGTAAGATTAGTATATATGTATTTCACAAATGTGATTATTTTGCAATTTAGAACCACCGGAAGCGTTTGTAAGTCGAAACAGTTAAACTTTACATCAAAATTCTTTCAAAATCTAATCCGGAAACTCTTCTATGTTAAGGAGGCTGACTTTCTGTTTTCACACAGTTGAAACATGCAGTATATTATAGATAGTCTTTTTAAATCATGCACAGTGTTCAGTTTTAAAATTAACCTGAAAAAGACGAAAATCATATTCACGCCGGCACCTGTTAAACCATTTTTAGTAAGATATTCGAGGTTATGGAAAGTGGTTGGATGTGGTGCATACCTTTGTGCACCTCGGCATCACCTTGTCAAGAGATGTCATCCTCTGATTCAGAACGATATCAACTGAAAGTCTCTTTTATTTTTTAGAAGGTTTAGAAAACAACTTTGGGCAAATCGAGGCATCATTTTCAAAACTAAGTTGTGAGTATACAATGCGTTTGTCTTGCTTGACGGCTCTGTTGTATTTTTGAGTTCTGGCATTGTAGGTATCTCAAACTGTTTGAACGCTTTCATCACAAAACACCTCGAGATGCAAATTAAAAACCTGATAATTAAGTTCTTATCAAGGCAGTTAATATGAACATCGAATGTATGATAATCATTTCCCAAGTGCTCTGGACCGTTCACATAATCCGCATGGAGGTCAGGTGAAGGCTGGAAAGCAACTACAACACAGGTGTAGAAGTTACAAAGACTGCATGAACGAATAGCTGAATATACGGAGTATAGACCCAATGAATTGGGAAACATTGGATTTGGAAAGAATACCAAGGAAAAGACACGCGAAAAAGGGTTGTGCAGTCTTTGGAAATAATTAAATAAAGCAGGATAGACTAAGCCGTAAGTTTCACAAGTACAGAATAATCTATTCACTCTTTTTTAAGATGAAAAATTCTTTCGTGTATGCAAAAAGCTTTGTAAATCAGCACCAATTACAAAAGATACATGGCAGTACAGAAAAATCAAATTACACGAAACAATCTTACCAATACAGTCAGCTCTTTCATCTCTCACCTATACCTTGCGAGTCAGAAGCTGGTCTTCAAAGTTTTCTACAAAATTATGCAAGGAAACACTGTATCAATACTTTAACAGTTGAGGAGAACATAGTGGCAAGAATCTATCAATTTCATTTATATACATCGGAAATGACCAGTATGACTGTCTACTTTTAAAGATTTTCACATTCAGCGCACCCACAAAGTCCATAAAAGAAAATAAATAAAATAAACATCAAGACGCAGCCTTAGCGCTAATTAAGCTTCAACAGAACTCTTATTTAAGGTTCATTTGTAGCATGGGAAATATGTGTCTCTTAAACACTACAGAAAAACTTTACGATTCGTTTTTTATTTAGCCAATACATTTTTTTGTAAAAATGTGTAATTACGCTTCTTAATTTAATTTGATTAATAGAAAGAAAAACTTTACTAAATATACATAAAATATTTCTGTTGCCAATATACATTTTGTATCGGTCTGTGTAAATATAATTAAAAACATCTGTTTTTATGTTTTAAATATGACAGAAGCTTTAATAAACTGTTAATAATCGTGATTATAAACCATTTAAATTGTTTTAAAACAATTTAAAGTAAAAGAACATTTCCTCATTGACAACAAGCAAAACAGGAATATTCGAAAAAAAAACGTTGACCTGTGCTTCAGCTAGTGTTTACAATGAATGTGTAACAGCTAGTTACCATTAGTGTTAACAATGAATGTGTAACAGCTAGTTAGCATTAGTGTTAACAATGAATTTGTAACAGCTAGTTACCATTAGTGTTAACAATGAATGTGTAACAGCTAGTTACCATTAGTGTTAACAATGAATGTGTAACAGCTAGTTACCATTAGTGTTAACAATGAATGTGTGACAGCTAGTTACCATTAGTGTTAACAATGAATGTGTAACAGCTAGTTACCATTAGTGTTAACAATGAATTTGTAACAGCTAGTTACCATTAGTGTTAACAATGAATGTGTAACAGCTAGTTACCATTAGTGTTAACAATGAATTTGTAACAGCTAGTTACCATTAGTGTTTACAATGAATGTGTAACAGCTAGTTACCATTAGTGTTAACAATGAATGTGTAACAGCTAGTTAGTATTAGTGTTAACAATGAATGTGAAACAGCTAGTTACAATTAGTGTTAACAATGAATGTGTAACAGCTAGTTACCATTAGTGTGAACAATGAATGTGTAACAGCTAGTTACCATTATTATTAACAATGAATGTGTAACAACTAGTTACCATTAGTGTTAACAATGAATGCGTAACAGCTAGTTACCATTAGTGTTAACAATGAATGTGTAACAGCTAGTTACCATTAGTGTTAACAATGTAGTGTAACAGCTAGTTACCATTAGTGTTAACAATGAATGTGTAACAGCTAGTTACCATTAGTGTTTACAATGAATGTGTAACAGCTAGTTACCATTAGTGTTAACAATGAATGTGTAACAGCTAGTTACCATTAGTGTGAACAATGAATGTGTGACAGCTAGTTACCATTAGTGTTAACAATGAATGTGTGACAGCTAGTTACCATTAGTGTTAACAATGAATGTGTGACAGCTAGTTACCATTAGTGTTTACAATGAATGTGTAACAGCTAGTTACCATTAGTGTTAACAATGAATTTGTAACAGCTAGTTACCATTAGTGTTAACAATGAATGTGTGACAGCTAGTTACCATTAGTGTTAACAATGAATGTGTAACAGCTAGTTTCCATTAGTGTTAACAATTAATGTGTAACAGCTAGTTACCACTTGTGTCAACAATGAATGTGTAACAGCTAGTTACCATTAGTGTTAACAATGAATGTGAAACAGCTAGTTACCATTAGTGTGAACAATGAATGTGAAACAGCTAGTTACCATTAGTGTTAACAATGAATGTGTAACAGCTAGTTACCCATTCACTTGAGTTTCCCTCAGTATAATGCATGCATCATTTATACACTCTTTAGACTTAGTTGCCAATCAGTTTAGGAAATAAACAACTAACGAAATTGTCTTATTATTGGAAAGCCGTATTATTCAGCAATGTAGTGATCCGATTCATCGATCTGTATAATTTCAGAATAAAAGACGCTGTTTCTTTGAAGCATTTCATCGATCTACAAAGATATCTGGTGCAAAAACGATACGAGAAATAAGAATATAAAATGCTTATATTTATGTTTTTTAATTATTTTTTTACTGAATTTAATATCTTGGAATTTCTTTCGATAACTTTTTCTTTCCTGCTTCCTGATAGTCTGTTCTGTCTGTCAATGTTCAAGTATTGAACACACACCGCAACGCACACTTGTATATATATATATATATATATATATATATATATATATATATATATATATATATATATATATATATATATATATATATAGTAACGGATAGCTTGACTCTCACTTATTACTGACTTAATTATTCAAATTAATAGTTCATCGAGCAACTAAAATTGCACTAAACGCGATACATTTCACAAATAACACCTACATTTAAAAATATCCATATTACTGTTGTAATATGGATCACTAGAAACACAGGTGATAGATTGATAGAGTTCAAAATAGACTTCGTAGCCTCGTAGGAGATGTCCTTTTCTCTTCCTTGCAACCTTTATCTCACAGAAGAGATGTTGCGAGTTTGTCTCTGATGTATCGTTATTTTCATGGAAAGTGTTCGAATGAGCTTCAATCTATGGTCCCCCCCTCGCCAAACTTTCACAAGAAACACTCGTCTAGCTGTAAACACTATCAATAATCCCCCCACTCTTTATCTGTGCCTAAACCTAAACGTAGATTCCATGAACAAAGCTTTTTTTCTTAGAACTGCACGCCTGTGGAATTGTCTTCCGTTTTCCTGCTTTCCGGCTGACTACAATATGGTTGTCTTCAAGTCTAACGTAAATAAGTTCTTGATGAGCCGTTCCATATAAGTTATCAACTTTACCAAATTTTCATTACTAATGATTACTATAATGTCCAATTTCTACTGTACACTCTTTAACCCTTATCCTTGAGTGGCCTCTTGGCCTTGATAATGTGGTGATGCCTATGTAAAAAAAAAAAAAAAAAAAAAAAAGGTGAATGTTTACATGGCGGATTGTGTGATGAAGTGCTATTTCATGATTGAAATCGTTAAGCAATGTAGAATAGTATCTCAGAATAGACTGTGGAAAGCAGGGAAGCACAAAGGCAGATACAGAAAAATGAGAGAGGGGAGGAGGAGGAGGAGGAGGAGGAGGAGGAGGGGGCGCAGAGAAATAATTGGGCAAATAGAAGAGTAAAGAGACAGAAAAATACCATCAATGTCCAATTCTACGAAAGTTGTACCAAAGCAAAAGCTCTTATTTTTAACTAAAAAGTTTAAGGCTCACAAAACTGAGAGTAGTACCATAAAAACGAGTAACTTTTTGCTCTAGAATTTATTTTTTCACATAGTCATCACCATTCTCAATGCATTTTGCCAGGAATTCAATGACGCATCTCTGCTTCTGATGCACGTCCGTGACTGGTGTTGCTTTCTTACACCGTCAATATCTACAACATACAGATGAATCTTACAGATCATCATGACACTGCAATCTGCAATCCTCTCTGGTCCATTCAGGTGGAATAAAATTAGAGGCATAACGTTTGAAACGACTTTCATATTTATATATCAATAGAATAAATCTAGAATGAATGATGTAATACCCAACCAGTGTAAACACGTGCTTATTAGCAAAGTTAAGATTTTTGGTTGGTTGGTTTACGGCATATCAGCCCTTTTCGGGTTACTTAATGCCGAATCCCAAGATTTTGAAGAAAATTTTTTTTAATAGAATATATTTGTTGTTTTCACGTTGGTTTCTATTTAACCCATAGTTGGGACCCTAACAGGTACTACCACTCCGGGTCAGAGTGGACCTGGGAGCAATGGTAATTTAAGGGTGGCTCCACACTCCAAAAGCCCACAAGCTGGGGCCTCACCACTGGATATAGTTTAAGGTCATATCCAGGACCCCCATTGAGGGACTTTTACCCTCTGCAGGGGGACAGTCGGTGTATTCTAATGCCCCACCGACAGGGCCAAGCAAAGTTAAGACAGAAAAGTATTAGATAGTAAGCGGTTAAACTGCATTTAGTGATACATACAGAACAAGTCTCATGAATTTGCTGTTACTTCTAACTAAGGATGGAATACTGTTGCCATATCTGGGTAGGAGCTGCTAAAAACAGCCTATCCTGCCTTGACAGAGTACAAAATAGACTTCGTGGCTTAGTGGGGGATGCCCTTTTCTCTACCCTGCAACCTCTCTCCCACAGAAGAGACGTTGCGAGCCTATCCTTGTTTTATCGTTATTTCCATGGCAGATGCTCGTCTGAACTCCAATCTCTGGTCCCCCCTTGCCAATCTTTCACGAAAAACACCCGTCTAGCTGAATCCACTGTGAAAAATTTCCCCCACTCTATATCTGTGCCTATATCAAAACGCGGATTCCATGAACAAAGCTTCTTTCTTAGAACTGCACGCCTGTGGAACTCTGTTCCGTCTGCCTGCTTCCCACCGGACTACAACTTGGATGTCTTCAAGTCCAACGTTAACAAATTCCTAATGAACCGCCCCCCCCTAAGTAAACACTTCATCAAATCTCCACACTAACGTAATGTACTTGCAATAACCCTTATCCCTGAGTGGCTTCCGGGCCTTGATAAGTGGTGATCACTGTGTAAAAAAAAAAAAAAAATCTATGGACAAAAAGCATCGAACATTGGAATCTCAAACCTCGAATGGCGTCCAGTACAGGACACGGATAATTCTAATTCCTAACTAGGAATGGACTCCATTTTTTAATTTTAGCAATATTTTTTTTGACATAGATTTTAGCAATATTTTTTTTTACATAGATTTTAGCAAAATTTTTTTTGGCATAGATTTTAGCAATATTTTTTTTTACATAGATTTTAGCAATATTTTTTTTGACATAGATTTTAGCAATATTTTTTTTTACATAGATTTTAGCAATATTTTTTTTTAGATAGATTTTAGCAATATTTTTTTTTACATAGATTTTAGCAATATTTTTTTTACATAGATGATGCAACTAATTATCTTTTGCACACCACATGACCCAGGAAAAGGAATTTATTCGCTCATTCACCTGAAAAAATATCTTAAAAGCTCAATTTTTATCCTAGACGTCAAAGATTAATGCAAAATCGACATATTGAATTAGCTGATCAAATATTTAAACCCAAAGTTTTGTAAATTTAGCTTCTCAGTTATTTAATAATGCCGGGAATCAATTATTCGAAACATTATTGAGAGGTCCTTTTCATTATAGAAAAATAATTCCGATTAGGAGATTGCCTCGAAAATAGAACTTGCTTTCCACTACTTCAGAATTGCTAATGCGTTTCTATATGTGATTTAAAAATCCCAATAATCAAACGAAATTGCCAGGCTGCTCATGCGCACACATAATTTTACTCTTAAGAATTACCGGTAACTTTGAGAAAGCCACTAAAAAAGCCATTAAAAAAGCTATGTGTCAGTGCACATGCCTTTGCATTTGAGCATCTGTTCCTCCTCTTGATTACAGAACGACATACAGATTTCGAAGAGATGTGTAAAGAGCAATTAGCAAGTAAAGGAGCGCCACAATTTCTTAATTGTCACTCAAATCTATCTCTGAATACGGTTATGTTTCAAACAGCCTCTTTTGTGATTACAAGAACGCACTAGAAACATCACTTTCAAGGTGAATATAAGGTCACATAATGATGAGACAAACAAATGGATCCAATGAAAGGCGTTCAATCTTTGTTCAAAACAGGAAATAATGCTGGTCTTTAAAAATAAGGATGTAAATATTTTTTTATGGTGGTATGACTTCAAGCTTTTTCATCATGAGTAAACGGACGTTTTGGAAAGGGAAATTAAAATGCTTCTTAGATATAAAAAGTTATCAAAATATATAGTATAGAAATATGTTGGTCTTATTTGAATTCTTCCGACTACTGTTCTCATCTTTAGTGTCATTTTCACATTTCGGTCGATGTAACCCTCGCCTTTCTTCATGTGTATCTTCTCGAACTCACGAATCTTTCTGTCCAACTCTGGAATCTTCACGGAATTTGGAACGGAACTCTTTATTCAATTCACGGGGTAGCATACTCTCGCTCCATAAGTCTCTATAACTAGATAGAGATTCTAAGTAATTCGCAACTGTATTTTCGATCGCCCATACTGGGGATCGAACGTTCAACCTTCAGAAGACTGCCACTTTTACAACTCTAACTCTAACCACTGTGCCATGATATTTTAAAATACGTATATCTATTTATTTCACTTGGGATATTTCTGCAAATATTCTCGTTTTACGTGTTCTGAATAATGTCCTTCCTATATCTAGCATTAATACAATTAGAAAAACTAATACTAGTAACACGTTCGCATAGCTTTCTCATTTCCGTTACTTTTTTTCATGAAATTTGTTATTTGTAAGTGCTTAATCTCGCATTACCCGCTACTCTCTCTCTCTCTCTCTCTCTCTCTCTCTCTCTCTCTCTCCTTGTCTGATAAAACAAAATTAAAACTTGATAGCAATCTTTTTTATAAGAATAGAAGTGAATTATGCATACAGAAAGTATCTATGTTGGTTATTATAGACTTACATCCTAACAATCCGGTTTGCATTGCGACTCTTTTCCAATCCTGATCTATATGAAGAAAAGTCTGGGATTTGTTGTTTTATTTTTAGGTTAGAAATAAACACGTGCTTGCATTATTATGATTCTGCATATAATCATACGTGTAACTTCCAAATCTCTGCAAGTTTTATACGTGTAATATTTTTTGCTTTCATGTTTATTATTAAAAGGTCGCTGCTTGCATTTTTTTAACTTGAAATCTCTTGGTTTACATTTTGAAAGCTTTGAAACGCTAGTTCACCAATAGTAATTTCCACTCTATTCCTTAGAACAGTTTTTATACGTTTCTACTTGGTTTCTTATAATTTTTAAAGGAAAAATAATCATGCAACAATACAACTTTGGATTATTCATTACTTCATATTAAAACGTAAGCCGATACACTAAGGAATTGATGTCGAGGCTGTAAATGATGCTAACAGATGTGCCGTACTGATATTACTGACGTTGTATTAAAGACACTTTGCTGAAATCGGTCGATGTAATCTTTGAGCTTCTTCAGACGCATCTTGTCGTACTTAGAAATCTTTCTGTCGAACCTGAGAATGGCTTCCATTAAAAAATGGAAGCCATTATTTAATCAACGGGGGAGGGGAAACCTAGAAGTTTCCCCTCCCCGTGGATAGAATTCTTAAGTATTTCGTGCAGACGATACTAGGAATTCAGTTTTAGAATATAGAATTTCTTGCTAGCACCCACCGACCGTTGAATTTTCTGGAGTTTACGTTGCAATGAGTGTCCCCAAGTTTGCAGTACTCTCCGTATCCTTTCAGTGGATATCTGATTGGTGTTCTGTTTCCTGGGTCGTTTTATTCTCATCGAGCGATAACGACATTTTTATACATTACACTTGTGTATGCGTTTGTGTGTTTATAGCAGAATTCGGTTTATGTGATTTCTTGCAGTTTCAAAATATTCAATTTGAGCTTGTGTAAGGGTATTATTATTATTATTATTATTATTATTATTATTATTATTATTATCATTATTATTATTATTATACACTAATCTTATTATTATTATTATTATTATTATTATTATTATTATTATTATTATTATTATTAGATACTAATCATTTTGCTTATTTATTTATACAATGTTTTCAATAGAGGATAGAGCTTGAATAAGACGGGAAGTGATGGCAGACGGACAGTAGGGGAAGGATAGTCATAAGGAGTAGCAAAAGAGCCTAAGAGTAGAGTAAGAGGATGGCGTAAATAAATGACGTAAATAAAGAAAGGGTTTCGAGCTTTTCTTTAATAAAATAAAAACCGCGTAAGAGAAGGAGAATAATAGTAAGATGTAAATAAATAAACGATGTGAATAAAGAAAAATTAAACTTGAAATTCATAAAACATTATAGAAATTGTAATATAGGTTCTGGGGGGGGTAGTACGTAGGAAACTTTATTCATTCCATCGTAACGCCGGTTAGCCTTTAGTTTCATAATATAATTCTACTCAATTCCACATAATGAATCATTCTACTCATGGGTTTTAGGTTTTGGATATTTGATCGCAACAAAACGGCGCTTAGTGAATTTTAATCCGAAGCTAACTAAATACTTTATTTTAGCTTTCTTTTTTTACATGCCCTCTTCATAAATCGAGGTTGGCAACTATAGGCACTGCAAACGATACCCTTAATTTTTAACATAAGATTTGTGTTATTTCTTCTTTTGCCAACGTTTTTAGTGCAATGGTGATCTACCCTGGTTCTGTTGTAGATGCACTCTATAACATATTTCGATAAAGTGTCGACACGGTCATTTTTTGTAACTAGAGTCACAATTTATTTACACAAATTTGAAAATATACAAGCTTGTTCTCATAATATCAGTTCTCCATAATCACATTAGTTTGAAATTCTAATTTACCAAACTAGCTTGAAAAAAATGTTGATGTACGCTTTTCCCATGGTTGTTAGTGAAAATTATAGAACTGGTCCGACACAACTTAGACTCAAAATAGCGAGTAGACAGTGCACACAAGTAACCATTCTCATTCTTTACGTTTTCAATTTTTATTTCTTATATACGTGATAGTTTAGAAAATAATTATCACCTGAAATGTTTATTCCTTATATACGTGATAGTTTAGAAAATAATTATCACCTGAAATTTTTATTCCTTATATACGTGATAGTTTAGAAAATAATTATCAGCTGAAATTTTTATTCCTTATATACGTAATAGTTTAGAAAATCATTATCAGCTGAAATGTTTATTCCTTATATACGTGATAGCTTAGAAAATAATTATCAGCTGAAATTTTTATTCCTTATATATGTGATAGTTTAAAAATAATTATCACCTGAAATTGTTGTTCCTTATATACGTGATAGTTTAGATAATAATTATCACCTGACATTTTTATTGCTTGTATACGTGATAGTTTAGAATATAATTATCAGATGAAATTATTATTCCTTGTATACGTAATAGTTTAGAAAATAATTATCACTTGAAATTTTTATTCGTTATATACGTGATAGTTTAGAAAACTATTATCACCTTAAATTTATATTCCTTATATACGGGACGGTTAAGAAAATTATTATCGGCTGCAATTATTATTCCTAATATACGTGATAGTTTAGAAAATAATTATCACCTGCAATTTTATTTCCCTATATACGTGATAGTTTAGAAAATAATTATCAGCTGAAATTTTTGTTCCTTATATACGTGATAGTTTAGAAAATAATTATCACCTGAAATTTTTATTCCTTGTATACGTGATAGTTTAGAATATAATTATCACCTGAACTTATTATTCCTTGTATGCGTGATAGTTTAGAAAATTATTATCAGCTAAAATTTTTATTCCTTATATACGTGATAGTTTAGAAAATAAGTATCACCTGAAATTATTATTCCTTGTATACGTGATAGTTTAGAAAATAATTATCACCTGAAATTTTTATTCGTTATATACGTGATAGTTTAGAAAATAATTATCACCTGAAATCATTATTCCCTGTATACGTGATAGTTTAGAAAATAATTATCACCTGAAATTTTTATTCCTTGTGTACGTGATAATTTAGAAAATAATTATCACCTGATCTTTTTATTCCCTATATACGTGATAGTTTAGAAAATAATTATCACCTGAAATTTTTATTCATTATATACGTGAAAGTTTAGAAAATAATTATCAGCTGAAATTTTTATTCCTTTTATACGTGATAGTTTAGAAAATAATTATCAGCTGAAATTTTTATTCCCTATATACGTGATAGTTTAGAAAATAATTATCAGCTGAAATTTTTATTCCTGTATACGTGATAGTGTAGAAAATAATTCTCAGCTGAAATTTTCATTCCCTATATACCTGATTATTTAGAAAAAAATTATAAGCTAAAATTTTTATACCTTATATACGTGATAGTTTAGAAAATAATTATCACCTGAAATTTTTATTCCTTATATACGTGATAGTTTAGAAAAGAATTATCACCTGAAATTTTTCTTCCTTATATATGGGATAGTTTAGAAAATAATTATCAGCTTTAATTATTAATCCTTATATACGTGATGGTTTAGAAAATAATTATCTGCTGAAATTTCCATTCCTTGTATACGTGATAGTTTAGAAAATAATTATCAGCTGAAATTATTGTCTATTATATACGTGAAATATTTGAAAATAATTATCAGCTGACATTATTATTCCTTATATAAGTCACACTTTAGAAAATAATTATCAGCTCAAATTATTATTCCTTACATACGTGATAGTTTAGAAAATAATTATAACCTGAAATTTGTATTCCTTGTATACGTGATAGTTTAGAAAATAATTATCAGCTGAAATTTTTATTCCTTTTATACGTGATAGTTTAGAAAATAATTATCAGCTGAAATTTTTATTCCTTATGTACGTGATTGTTTAGAAAATAATTATCAGCAGAAATTTTTGTTCCTTGTATACGTGATAGTTTTAAAAAATAATAATCAGCTGACATTTTTATTCCCTATATACGTGATTGTTTAGAAAATAATTATCAGTTGAAATTTTTATTCCTTGTATACGTGATAGTTTAGAAAATAATTATCACCTGAAATTTTTAATCCATCGCATACGTGATAGTTTAGAAAATAATTATCAGCGGAAATTATTATTCCTTGTATACGTGATAGTTTAGAAAATAATTATCATCTGAAATGATTATTCCTTGTATACGTGATAGTTTAGAAAATAATTATCAGCTGAAATGTTTATTCCTTGTATACGTGATAGTTTAGAAAATAATTATCAGCTGAAATTATTAATTCTGGTACACTTGATAGTTAAGAAAATAATTATCAGCTGAAATTTTTATTACCTATATACGTGATAGTTTAGAAAATAATTATCAGCTGAAAATGTTATTCCTTCTATACGTGATAGTTTACAAAATAATTATCAGCTGAAATGTTTATTCCCTATATAAGTGATACTGTAGAAAATAATTTTCAGCTGAAATTTGTATTCCTTGTATACGTGATAGTTTAGAAAATAATTATCACCTGAAATCATTATTTCTTGTATACGTGATAGTTTACAAAATAATTATCACCTGAAATTTTTATTCCTTCTATACGTGATAGTTTAGAAACTAATTATTAGCTGACATTTTTATTCCTTATATAGGTGATAATTTAGAAAATAATTATCGGCTGCAATTATTATTCCTTATATACGTGATAGTTTAGAAAATAATTATCAGGTGAAGTTATTGTCCATTATATACGTGAAATATTTGAAAATAATTATCAGCTGAAAGTATTATTCCTTATATAAGTCATACTTTAGAAAATAATTATCAGCTTAAATTATTTTTCCTTATATACGTTATAGTTTAGAAAATAATTATCACCTGAAATTTTTGTTCCTTATATACGTGATAGTTTAGAAAATGATTATCAGCTGACATTTTTATTCTTTGTATACGTGATAGTTTACAAAATAATTATCAGCTGAAATTTTTATTCCTTGTATACGTGATAGTTTAGAAAATAATTATTACCTGAAATTATTATTCCTTGTATACGTGATAGTTCAGAAAATAATTATCACCTGAATTCATTATTTTTTTTATACGTGAGAGCTTAGAAAATAATTATCACCTAAAATTTTTATTCCTTGTATACGTGATTGTTTAAACAATTATTATCAGATGAAATTTTTATTCCCTATATACGTGATTGTTTAGAAAATAATTATCACCTGAAATTTTAATTCCCTATATACGTAATAGTTTAGAAAATAATTATCACCTGAAATTTTTATTCCTTGTATACGTGATAGTTTAGAAAATAATTATCAGCTGAAATGTTTATTCCTTGTATACGTGATAGTTGAGAAAATTATTATCAGCTGAACTTTTTATTCCCTATATACGTGATAGTTTAGAAAATAATTATCACCTGAAATTTTTATTCCTTATATACGTGATAGTTTAGAAAATGATTATCAGCTGAAATTTTTATTCCTTGTATACGTGATAGTTTAGAAAATAATTATCACCTGAAATTTTAATTCCCTATATACGTGATAGGTTAGAAAATAATTATCAGCTGAAATTTTTATTCCTTATATACGTGAAAGTATAGAACATAATAATCACCTGAAATTTTTATTCCTTGTATACGTGATAGTTTAGAAAATTATTATCGGCTCACAATTATTATTCGTTATATAGGTGATAGTTTAGAAAATAATTATCACCTGAAATTTTTATTCCTTATATACGTGATAGCTTAGAAAATAATTATCAGCTGAAATTTTTGTTCCATATATACGTTATAGTTTAGAAAATAATTATCATTTTCTTAACCGTCCCGTATACAAGGAATAAAAATTTCAGGTGATAATTATTTTCTAAACAATAACGTATATAAGGAATAAAAATTTCAGCTGATAATTTTTTTCTAAACTATCACGTATACAAGGAATAATAATGTAAGGTGATAATTATATTCTAAACTATCACGTGTACAAGCCATAAGAATTTCAGGTGATAATTATTTTTTAATTATCAGCTGAAATTTTTATTCCTTATATACGTGATAGTTTAGAAAATAATTATCAGCTGAAATGTTTAATCCATCGTATACGTGATAGTTTAGAAAATAATTATCACCTGAAATTATTATTCCTTGTACACCTGATAGTTAAGAAAATAATTATCAGCTGAAATTTGTATTCCCTATATACGTGATAGTTTAGAAAATAATTATCAGCTTAAAATGTTATTCCTTCTATACGTGATAGTTTACAAAATAATTATCAGCTGAAAATTTTATTCCCTATATACGCGATACTGTAGAAAATAATTTTCAGCTAAAATTTTTATTCCTTGGATACGTGATAGTTTAGAAAATAATTATCAGCTGAAATTTTTAATCCCTATATACGTGATAGTTTAGAAAATAATTATCAGCTGAAATTTTTATTCCTTCTATACGTGATAGTTTAGAAAATAATTATCACCTGAAATTTTTATTCCTTTTATGGGTGATAGTTTAGAAAATAATTATCAGCTGATATGTTTAATCCATCGTATACGTGATAGTTTAGAAAATAATTATCACCTAAAATTATTATTCCTTGTATACGTGATAGTTTAGAAAATAATTATCAGCTGAAATGTTTATTCCTTGTATGCGTGATAGTTTAGAAAATAATTTTTAGCGGAAATTATTATTCCTTGTACACCTGATAGTTAAGAAAATAATTATTAGCGGAAATTTTTATTCCTTATATACGTGATAGTTTAGAAAATGATTATCAGCTGAAATTCTTATTCCCTATATACGTGATAGTTTAGAAAATAATTATCAGCTTAAAATGTTATTCCTTCTATACGTGCGCTACTTGGCCTTCGGGACAAGCTCAAAGTGTAGTATCTGTTCTCTGATACATACACAGCGATAGGCAGTGTTGTTCTGGCGACACATTCTCGTGCCCGGCGAGCTTGTTGGGTAGCGTTCTGTCCGCACCCCCACTTGGTCTGTCTTTCTCTGCTCTCCCCCCTCACGGGGGGATCCGAGCTGATAATTTACGACCTTCCCGCGAGGGAGGGTCGGAAACACTTTCTCTCTTCCCTCCACTAACTTCCCACTCCCTCTCTCAGTTCTATCTCCCCTCTTGCCGCCTTTGGCGCCACTTCTTTTTGGCGCCAAAGTCGGCTCCCACTTTGGACGCCGACTCCACGTCACTCATTTTGGTGAATTATACAGGGAAGAGAGAGCTTTTTTCAAAAATGGACACCCCCAGCCCGGGGACCACCAATACCGATACCCCCAGCCAGGGGGCTACCACAAGAAAAACTGCTCCCCAAGAGGACGACTCCCCAACAGGGGAAGCAAAAAGCAACGGGGCATACCGCCCGGACACTAAACCGAAGGACGCCCCCCAGAAGGGAGAAAACTCACCAGCAGCTCCCCAAGAGGGCGACTCCCCACAAAGGGGAGAAAAAACAATGTTGGACGGGGCATCCCGTTCCGACAAAAAAAATCAAGAGGCAGTAGCCCCAAAGGACGATAAGGGAGACAGTGCTCCCCAAGAGGGCGACTCCCCACAAAGGGGAGAAAAAACAATGTTGGACAGGGCATCCCGCTCTGACAACAAAAATCAAGAGGCAGTAGCCCCAAAGGACGATAAGAGAGACAGTGCTCCCCAGGAGGGCTACTGCCCCAAAAGGGGAGCAAATCAAGAAAACGAGGGGGCATACAGCCTAAACCTCCCCAAAACAAAAGGGGCAAAAGCTCCCAAGGACAATAAAGAGGACAATGCTCCCCAGGAGGCCGACTCCCCAAAAAGGGAAGTATTTCCTGGAAGAAGTATAGAGCAGGGAGAGTCGGCCCCAAAGGAAAGCGGAAAGGGAAATGCCCCTCAAAATAGCAACCCTTCCGCCAAGGAACAGCAAAAACAGTCCAACCTCACCAAAGATCCAACACCAACAAGAGGGTCGGCATGGGGGAAGACTGTAGAGAAGCAACTGTCCCCTCAAGAGTATAGAGACTTGTACTTGACCAAGTACAGACAATACATAGAGGGGGCAGAAATTAAACCAGTGCCAGGCGCTTGGGAGGCAATCGAAGACAGAGTGCTCTCCCTCATCATCTCGGATATGCCGGAAAACCGCCTCCTAGGGATGAAAAAGGAAGACATGGCAGGGCTCCTACACAAGCTAAACATCCCGGTATTATACCTGTACCAGAGGAGCTACGCCATGTGGGACATCCTCCTACCCACCAAGGAAGATGCGGAGAGACTCTCCCTACAGGAAATTAAGTATGGGAGAATAAAACTAAAGCCCGAATACCAGGGCAGGACAAGGACCCGGGTGCAGGTATTCAATGTACCTATGCAAATATCAGCAGAAATCCTGGGATCCTTCTTCACACAGTTCGGCGAGGTGGAAAAAATAACCCCAGTGCGGTCGAAAACCGGCATGCACTTGGGCAGCTACACTGTGGCCATGAGGCTAAAGAAAGAAGGCTTCCAGGCGATACCAGCACAGCTGACATTTAAGGAGGCAACTATGACAGTAGTAGTGGAGGGGCGTCGTCCGCACTGCTGGTTCTGCCAAAAACAGGGTCACATGGCCAAGAGCTGCCCTCAAAGGTCAACTCCTACTCAAGTGACACTTAAGGCGGTCCCAACCTCTGAGACAGCACCAGTGTCCAAACAGGCTGTCACAACTCCTGCAACCGGAGCACCAACCCCAGCACCGAGGAAACCCAAAACTGTGCAGTAGGCCAAAGGGGAGGAATGGATCACGGTAATGAGGCGGAAATGGAAGCCCACAATCCCATCTGCCACCGTCCCACAACCAACCCAACAACTGAGGCAGCAACAACAACAGCAGCCTCCACAACAGCCGCAGCAACAGCCATGGCAGCAGACACAGCAGCAGCAGCCAAACCAGCCATTGAACCAGCCGCAGCAACATCAGCTGCCGCGGCCAATGCCACAACCAATGCCACGAAAACAGCGGCAACAACAAAAACAGCAGCAGCAGCAACAGCCAGAACAGCAGCAGCAGCAACAAAAACGGCTGCAGCAACCAGAAAAGCAACAGCACCAACCGGAGAAACAACAACTAGAGGAGCAGCAACAACCAACGGTCCCCACACCAATTGAGACGGGGATCAAGCGAAGAAAACACTGCTCCTCTGAGGATGAATCTGCTAGTGAGAGGGAGAGGAACTCAACCTCACCACTCCCCGGTTCATTCAAAAGAATAAAAAAGAAAAGGAAAGGGGAAGAAAAGGCAGCCCCCACTCCCTGTGAGCATACACCACCTCTAACAACAACACAACCCACTTCCACCCCCATACCACATACTGCACCAACACTAGACACCGCACTAACACCAACACCAACATCAGACACCGCACCAACACCAGACACTGCACCAACATCAGAAACTGTACCAACACCAACACCAGACACCGCACCAACACCAACACCAGACACCACACCAACACCAGACACCGCACCAACACCAACACCAACACCAGACACCACACCAACACCAGACACCGCACCAATACCAACACCAGACACCACACAGACACTCGTCCCCACACCAATGCAAATTGAGCCGCCATCCCAGAAAGAAAAGAATGAACCCGGGAGGGGGAGAGACCCTTCAGATTCTTCCACTTACGGACTCACTCCAACAGGGACTCTCGCCCTCGAAACGAGAGAGGAACTTTGTTTTGTAGACCCCCTGTCTGTGGCAATGGGCTTACCACACCGGCAGAGAAAAAATTTAAAACCTCTGCTGGACTTCCAACAGATAGGGGGAAAAGACGTTAATGTCCCCTCTAATTTCCCGGACGCCCCACGGCTAACAACTTTCGTCAGGCTTCCTGAGGCCTGCAAAACCAACGTGTGGACAATGCTGGAAGCCGCTGAAGGGGCTGGTCCGGGAATTGAACTGATTAGGAAAAATGACCCTTCCCTTGAGGAACTCGCAAATCAATGCAAGGGAAGGGTCCCAGTGTTGGTCCATCCGTCACTCTATAGGGCCCTTAAATTGACTTACCCTTTGGATGTCGGCGGCATTGTGAGAGAAGGTCAGGACATGAAAAACCTGACCACCTTGAGCATTGCACACAACGTCGGTGTCCTTTCCCCGGCTGACTTCGGAGCTGAGTGTAACACACCTTAAGGTAGGTACCATGGCTTTGAATTTGGCTAGTCTGAATGCGAGGGGCTTGAGATCATCGGGCCGGGCGGCTCGCCTCCGGCATGACCTCTTGTCCCTGGGAGTGGATGTTGCTGCGATTCAGGAGACGCATTTCGTTTCCTCTGTGGACTGTCAGGTGCTGGCCCGAGACTTTGAGGTTTTCTCAGCATATGGCAGCCCGCGGGGGAAGGGAGTTTCCGTGTTGGTTAAACGTACCCTGTCGGCGACGGTCGACGTTGTCCATAGAGATGCGGTGGGTAGGCTGGTTGTGGCCGATGTTGCCGTAAAAGATTCTGTGTTTCGGGTGATTGCGGTTCATGCGCCCAGCACCGCTCGTGAGAGGGTCTCATTCTTCAGTCAGCTTGACGCGTTTGTAGATTGTCGGAAGCGGGTAGTGCTAATGGGGGATTGGAATTCCATCTTAGACCCCGACATAGATAAGGTAGGAGGCGGAGCTAGAGGGTCGGAGAGGTGCGAGTCCAGCCTGGCTGATCTGATGGCTAGATGCGGTCTGGTCGACAGGTTTCGGTTCGAGCATCCAGGGCGGGAGATGTGGACGTGGACCAATAGTGTTTCCTCCTATCCAAATACTTATTTGGACAGGATGTTAGTTAGGAGAGGCGAAGTAGACTTCTTATCTTGTCCCACGTTCACTTGGCTAGGCCAGACGGACCATAAATTAGTTATGGCCCGGCTGAAGCTAGGAAATAGGCCTAAGTTAGCGGGGTACTGGAAGTTAAACACCTCCCTTCTGGAGATACAAGACTTCCAAGATCAGTTAAGAGAATTGATTAAAAAGGCACTAGTGGGGGCGGTTACCGGGAGTAAGTGGTGGTTAGGTCTCAAAGCCAAGATCAGAAGCTTCTCCGTCAAGTATGCCCAGCGCCTCGCACTAGATAAGGCCAAGACGAAGAAGAAGCTAGAGCAGAAACTAGCCCAGGCTACGGGGGAGGGTGATAGGGTTAGTCAGGAACTAGCTAAGCAGGACCTTCTACGCAAGACTAGCGAGCGTTACGAAGGCCAAGTAGTTAGAGCTAGGCTTAGAAAGATAGGCAACGAAGCAGTCAATTCTGATGCAGACGTGCGCCGTGAGGTTTCTAGGCGTGGCTCGGACAAATACATTGCAAAAATCAAACATCCGAATGGACGCACCCTGGAATCGACTCGGGAGATCTGCGAGGGGTTTCGAGAACATTTCGAGGAGCGTTTTACGCAGCAGCCCGATCTTCCGGTCCTTGAGTTTAGCGACTATTTGGCCGACTCTCCCCGCCTCGAGGCGGCTAGAGCGGCTGGTTGCGAGGGCCGGGTGACGGAGCAGGAGGTCTTTACTGCGCTGAAGCAGGTCAGCTGTGACAGATCGCCAGGACTTGATGGCCTGCCATACGAACTGTACTTGAGGCTGTTGCCCATGTTTCTGCCTCTTCTGACGGATATGTTCAACCATTGGTTTGCTCAGGGATCTATCCCAGGGCAGGTGACCAAGGGAGTGATCATATTGCTGAAGAAAGGTGACGGGCATGGAGGGGAAGAGTTAGACGACTACAGGCCCATAACTCTGCTAAACACAGAGTTGAAGATTTTGGCCAAGGTCCTGTCGAATCGGCTGCAGGTTGTTATCGACGAGTTGGTTGAACCGGAACAGAACTACGCTGTGAAGGGGAGATCGATTCAGAACAACTTGCACCTGATCCGCATGATCCTAGAGGGGGGAATAGATGACGACACGGAAGCCGCGCTGATAAACTTAGATCAGTCCAAAGCTTTCGATAGGGTCGACCATCGTTTCCTGGCATCTGTCTTAGAGGCCGCCGGTTTTAAACCGGACTTTTGCAAGTGGATCTCCATAATGTATCGACAGCCCATGGCTGTCGTGCAAGTGAACGGAAAGCGCTCGAAACCCTTTGTTATCTCTCGGTCGGTTCGTCAGGGTTGTCCGCTGTCGCCCCTGCTTTATGTCCTGGCTTTGGAGCCTCTTCTCCGCAAGCTGAGACATGGGGAGGCAAATTCGGCCCTGCGCGGAATGGCTCTGCCTGGCGGCTCAGCTGCCAAGGTATCCGCATTCGCCGATGATGTCACGATCTTCGTGTCGGGCTTCAGAGACATTGAGGTCGTGTCGGAGGCACTCACACAGTACGAAAGAATTACAGGGGCCAAGATAAACCGCAACAAGTCGGTAGGACTGCGGTTGGGCGCATGGAGTGGCAACACAAACCTCCCTGCGCCCTTCAGCTGGACAGATGGCCCGGTCCGGATCCTCGGCGTGTGGTTCGGACCGGGTCTCCAGCTTGACAAGAATTGGTTGGAGGTACGGTCAAAGGTGGAGGCTGCAGTCAATTCGTGGCTTCCTAGGAAACTTTCCTTAAAGGGTAGAGCTGAGGCGTGCGCCACTTACGTCTTTCCTCTCATCCTTTACCGACTGGCCGTACTTCCCCTGCCTGCACAACACCTAAAAGCTCTTGTCGAACTCTTGTCCTCGCTCCTTTGGGACAGAGGAAGACACTGGGTGAGCAGACAGGTCTGTATTCAACGTCCGTGTGAGGGAGGCTTGGGAATGCCGGACTTGAAGTGTCATCGAGATGCTGAGAGGCTGGTCTTCCTGAGCCACTATATGCAGGATGACCAACCGTGGCACCCCGTGGTTACTGCCGCCTTCCCCGACCTTGTTCTCGACCCTTCCATCGAGAGCCGTCGCAGGCCGCGGGGAGAATCTGCCTACATGAAAGAGTGCCGAGCCGCGCTAAAACGACTACCAAGGTCCAGTGACCTTGTGACTACTACCCGTAGGGAACTCCACAGGGATCTAGTGAAGGGGGCCGCTGACGACCCGCTATGCGCGCGTTTGGGGTGGCAGCAGAGTGAGATCCGCTCCGCGTGGAGCTGGGCGCCAGGTTCGAGTCATCTGAACAATTCGGGGTTCTCTCTGACCTGGCGATTGGCCCGAAATGCACTTCCACTCAACAACATACAATGCAGTTCTGGGTTTCTGGAGTCGCCTGATTGTCCCCGTTGTGGGACAACGGCTGTGGAAACTACGGATCACGCTTTCTTCGATTGCCGCGAACTCCGCCAGTACTGGTCGTATGTCAGTGGGGTGACGGCTCGCATCGATCCTGAGCATCCTCGCCCAATTACTGTATCCAATGTTGTGGACAACGTGAGGCCGCCGTGGGACCGGGAAAGACAAATGGTCTACGTTATGATCCTAGCCGTGGCGAGAATGGTGATTTGGACGTCGCGTCTGCAAGGTTGCCGGGGGGTGTTGTCTTTTTCTGATCAAGATCTGATCGCGTTCTTTAAACACCAACTACAGGTGAAGATCAGATGTGATAGAAGAAGGCTGCATCGCGCGGCATTTGACAGAAGATGGATACATGTGGCAAGTCTGTGTGTACGAAGAGGAGCCAAATTTGAATACGTGTTCCCCGCCTAGGTGTGGAACGCGCAGTTCTGTAAAGTTAAATTAAACAAGTAGTCTCTCAGCTAGCTGAGTGTGTGTTCCATCCCTCCCCGATTAGGAAGCCTCCAAGATCCCCATCCCCTCTTACCTGCAATTTTTGTTTTCACCCCTTCCTCTAAATTTTACCCATCTTGGAGAAAAAGAAATACAAACTAACCTCCATCCCTTACCCACAAAAATTTTCTTTTCTCCATTCACCCCCATCTAGAGGGCATCCCCACCTAGAGACTGACCCGCAGAAGCGAGGTTCCTTTTACAAACCTAGTGGAACGGGCAGTCTATCAACTAGACGGGGTTGGGAGGGTCCTACTAATCACCTTTTGTTTTTTCTTCCCCCTCCCTCGACACAAATGAATTATTGTTACCATTTTATTGTTATCTTTTTTGTTTTTACACGTCAATAAAAAATGTTTTAAAAATTGGGAGTTACTAGGACGTCCCCCAATATGAAAGGGTGAATATGGTATTATGGTGAAAGAAGATACTAGCTGGGAGAAACTTTTGACTTTGTTTAGTTCTGGAGTGACAAGGATGACCAACGACCCCCAAAATCCCCCCTTTTGAGTTGGCCATGTGCCTAAGTTTTTTGTTCATCGTTGATTTTTTTTCTGTATTTTTTTAACATGAATAAAAGATTTAATATCTCAAAGTGTAGTATCTGTTCTTCAGATGCTGCACTTCTATTTCTTGTTCTCTTTCGGTGGAGGAGAAATCCTTCACGACTGAGACAATTTTTATTTTTGTACCTTTTCTCCACGTTAAAAAACGACCCTGGTGTCTAACTCTGTCCCGTGGGGAGGCATAGTAAATAGGTACAAAATAATTATCAGCTGAAAATTTTATTCCCTATATACGTGATACTGTAGTAAATAATTATCAGCTGAAATTTTTATTCCTTGTATACGTGATAGTTTAGAAAATAATAATCAGCTGAAATTTTTATTCTCTATATACGTGATAGTTTAGAAAATAATTATCAGCTGAAATTTTTATTCCTTGTATACGTAATAGTTTAGAAAATAATTATCAGCTGAAATTTTTATTCCTTGTATACGTAATAGTTTAGAAAATAATTATCAGCTGAAATTTTTATTCCTTGTATACGTAATAGTTTAGAAAATAATTATCAGCTGAAATTTTTATTCCTTGTATACGTAAAAGTTTAGTAAATAATTTTCAGCTGAAATTTTTATTCCTTGTATACGTAATAGTTTAGAAAATAATAATCAGCTGAAATTTTTATTCCTTGTATACGTAATAGTTTAGAAAATAATAATCAGCTGAAATTTTTATTCCTTGTATACGTAATAGTTTAGAAAATAATTATCAGCTGAAATTTTTATTCCTTGTATACGTAATAGTTTAGAAAATAATAATCAGCTGAAATTTTTATTCCTTGTATACGTAATAGTTTAGAAAATAATTATCAGCTGAAATTTTTATTCCTTGTATACGTGATAGTTTAGAAAATAATAATCAGCTGAAATTTTTATTCCTTGTATACGTAATAGTTTAGTAAATAATTATCAGCTGAAATTTTTATTCTCTATATACGTGATAGTTTAGAAAATAATTATCAGCTGAAATCATTATTCCTTGTATACGTGATAGTTTAGAAAATAATTATCAGCTGAAATTTTTATTCCTTCTATACGTGATAGTTTAGAAAATAATTATTAGCTGAAATTTTTATTCCTTGTATAGGTGATAATTTAGAAAATAATTATCGGCTGCAATTATTATTCCTTATATACGTGATAGTTTAGAAAATAATTATCAGGTGAAGTTATTGTCCATTATATACGTGAAATATTTGAACATAATTATCAGCTTAAATTATTATTCCTTATATATGTCATACTTTAGAAAATAATTATCAGCTGCAATTATTATTCCTTATATACGTGATAGTTTAGAAAATAATTATCACCTGAAATTTTTGTTCCTTATATACGTGATAGTTTAGAAAAGTAGTATCAGCTAAAATTTTTATTCCTTGTATACGTTATAGTTTAGAATATAATTATCAGCTGAAATTATTATTCCTTGTATACGTGATAGTTTAGAAAATAATTATCACCTTAAATTTTAATTCCTTATATACGCGATAGTTTAAAAAATAATAATCACCTGAAATTTTTATTCCTTATATAGGGACAGTTAAGAACATTATTATCTACTGCAATTATTATTCCGTATATACGTGATAGTTTAGAAAATAAGTATCAGCTGAAATTTTTATTCCTTGTATACGTGATAGTTTAGAAAATAATTATCACCTGAACTCATTATTCTTTGCATACGTGATAGTTTAGAAAATAATTATCAGCTGAAATTTTTGTTCGCTATATACGTGATAGTTTAGAAAATAATTATCAGCCTAAATTATTATTCCTTATATACGTGATAGTTTAGACAATGATTATCAGCTGAAATTTTATTCCTTGTAGACGTGATAGTTTAGAAAATAATTATCACCTGAAATTATTATTCCTTGTATACGTGATAGTTTAGAAAATAAGTATCACCTGAAATTATTATTCCTTGTATACGTGATAGTGTAGAAAATAATTATCACCTGAAATCATTATTCCTTGTATACGTGATAGTTTAGAAAATAATTATCAGCTGAAATTTTTATTCTTTGTATACGTGATAGTTTAGTAAATAATTATCAGCTGAAATTTTTATTCCTTATATACGTGATAGTTTAGAAAATAATTATCAGCTGAAATTTTTATTCCTTGTATACGTGATAGTTTTGAACAAAATTATCAGCTGAAATTATTATTCCTTGTATACGTGATAGTTTAGAAAATAATTATCAGCTGAAATTATTATTCCTTGTACACGTGATAGTTTAGAAAATAATTATCACCTGAAATTTTTATTCCCTATATACGTGATAGTTTAGAAAATAATTATCACCTGAAATTGTTATTCCTTATATACGTTATAGTTTAGAAAATAATTATCAGCTGAAATTCTTATTCCTTGTATACGTGATAGTTTAAAAAAATAATTATCAGCTGACATTTTTATTCCCTATATACGTGATAGTTTAGAAAATAATTATCAGCTGAAATTTTTATTCCTTATATACGTGATAGTTTAGAAAATAATTATCAGCTGAAATGTTTAATCCATCGTATACGTGATAGTTTAGAAAATAATTATCAGCTGAAATTTTTATTCCTTGTATACGTGATAGTTTAGAAAATAATTATCACCTGAAATGATTATTCCTTGTATACGTGATAGTTTAGAAAATAATTATCAGCTGAGATGCTTATTCCTTGTATACCTGATAGTTTAGAAAATAATTATCAGCTGAAATTATTATTCCTTGTACACCTGATAGTTAATAAAATAATTATCAGCTGAAATTTTTATTCCCTATATACGTGATAGTTTAGAAAATAATTATCAGCTTAAAATGTTATTCCTTCTATACGTGATACTGTAGAAAATAATTTTCAGCTGAAATTTTTATTCCTTGTATACGTGATAGTTTAGAAAATAATTATCACCTTAAATGTTTATTCCCTATATACGTGAGAGTTTAGAAAATAATTATCAGCTGAAATTTTTATTCCTTATATACGTGATAGTTTAGAAAATAATTATCAGCTGAAATTTTTCTTCATTGTATACGTGATAGTTTAGAAAATAATTATAACCTGAAATTTTTATTCCCTATATACGTGATAGTTTAGAAAATAATTATCAGCTGACATTTTCATTCGCTATATACGTGATAGTTTAGAAAATAATAATCAGCTGAAATTTTTCTTCCTTATATACGTGATAGTTTAGAAAATAATTATCACCTGAAATTAGTATTCCTTCTATACGTAATAGTTTAGAAAATAATTATTAGATGAAATTTTTGTTCCTTATATACGTGATAGTTTAGAAAATAATTATCAGCTACAATTATTTTTCCTTATATACGTGATAGTTTAGAAAATAATTATCTGCTGAAATTGTCATTCCTAATACACGTGATAGTTTTGAAAATAATTATCAGGTAAAATTATTGTCCATTGTATACGTTAAATATTTGAAAATTATTATCAGATAAAATTATTATTCCTTATATAAGTCATACTTTAGAAAATAATTATCAGCTGAAATTATTATTCCTTATATACGCGATAGTATAGAAAATAATTATCACCTGAAATTTTTGTTCCTTATATACGTGATAGTTTAGAAAATGATTGTCAGTTGAAATGTTTATTCCTTGTATACGTGATAGATTAGAAAATAATTATCAGCTGAAATTTTTATTCCTTACATATACGTGATAGGTTAGAAAATAATTATAACCTGAAATTTTTATTCCTTGTATACGTGATAGTTTAGAAAATAATTATAAGCTGAAATTTTCTTTCCCTATATACGTGATAGTTTAGAAAATAATTATCAGCTGAAATTGTTATTCCTTATATACGTGATGGTTCAGAAAATAATAATCACCTGAAATTTTTATTCCTTGTATACGTGATAGTTTAGAAAATAATTATCAGCTGAAAATTTTTTTCCTATATACGTTATAGTTTAGAAAATTATTATCAGCCGAAATTTTTATTCCTCGTATACGTTATAATTTTGAAAATAATTATCAGCTGAAATTTTTATTCCCTATGTACGTGATAGTTTAGAAAATAATTATCAGCTGAAATTTTTATTCCTTATGTACGTGATAGTTTAGAAAATAATTATCAGCTGAAATTTTTATTCCTTATATACGTGATAGTTTAGAAAATAATTATCAGCTGAAATTTTTATTCTTTGTATACGTTATTGTTTAGAAAATAATTATCAGGTATAACTTTTATTCCTTATATACGTGATAGTTTAGAAAATAATTATCAGCTGAAATTTTCATTCCCTATATACGTGATAGTTTAGAAAATAATTATCACCTGAAATTTTTACTCCTTGTATACGTGATAGTTTAGAAAATAATAATCACCTGAAATTTTTATTCCTTGTATACGTGATAGTTTAGAAAATAATTATCACCTGAAATTTTTATTCCTTGTATACATGACAGTTTAGAAAATAATGTTCAGCTGAAATTTTTGTTCCCTATATACGTGATAGTTTAGAAAATAATTATCAGCTGAAATTTTTATTCCTTGTATACGTGATAGTTTAGAAAATATTTATCAGCTGAAATTTTTATTCCTTATATACGTGATAGATTAGAAAATAATTATCAGCTGAAATTTTATTCCTTACATATACGTGATAGGTTAGAAAATAATTATCACCTGAAATTTTTATTCCTTGTATACGTGATAGTTTAGAAAATAATTATCAGCTGAAATTTTCATTCCCTATATACGTGATAGTTTAGAAAATAATTATCATCGGAAATTTTTATTCCTTGTATACGTGATAATTTAGAAAATATTTATCGGCTGAAATTTTTATTCCCTATGTACGTGATAGTTTAGAAAATTATTATCAGCTGAAAGTTTTATTCCTTATATACGTGATAGTTTAGAAAATAATAATCATCTGAAATTATTATTCCTTGTATACGTGATAGTTTAGAAAATAATTATTAGCTGAAATTTTTATTCCTTATATAGGTGACAGTTTAGAAAATAATTATCAGCTGCAATTATTATTCCGTATATACGTGATAGTTTAGAAAATAATTATCTGCTGAAATTGTCATTCCTTATATACGTGATAGTTTAGAAAATAATTATCAGGTGAAATTATTATTCCTTATATACGTGAAATATCTGAAAATAATTATCATCTGAAATTATTATTCCTTATATACGTGATAGTTTAGAAAATAATCATCAGCTGAAATTATTATTCCTTATATACGTGATAGTTTAGAAAATAATTATCAGCTGAAATTATTATTCCTCATATACGTGATAGTTTAGAAAATAATTATCACCTGAAATTTTTATTCCTTGTATACGTGATAGTTTAGAAAATAATTATCAGCTAAAATTTTTATTCCCTATATACGGGATAGTTTAGAAAATAATTGTCAGCTGAAATTTTTATTCCTTATATACGTGATAGTTTAGAAAATAATTATCACCTGAAATTATTATTCCTTCTCGTCGTGATAGTTTAGAAAATAATTATTAGCTGAAATTTTTATTCCTTATATAGGTTATAGTTTAGAAAATTATTATCAGCTGAAATTATTATGCCTTATATATGTGATAGTTTAGAAAATAATTATCTGCTGAAATTGTAATTCCTTATATACGTGATTGTTTAGAAAATTATGATCAGGTTAAATTATTGTCCATTATATACGTGAAATATTGGAAAATAATTATCAGCTGGAATTATTATTCCTCATATAAGTCATACTTTAGAAAATAATGATCAGCTGAAATTTTTGTTCTTTATATACGTGATAGGTTAGAAAATAAGTTTCAGATGAAATTTTAATTCCTTATATACGGGACGGTTAAGAAAATTATTATCGGTTGCAATTATTATTCCTTATATGCGTGATAGTTTAGAAAATAATTATCGGCTAAAATTATTATTCCTTGTATTAATGATAGTTTAGAAAATAATTATCAGCTAAAATTTTTATTCCTCATATACGTGATAGTTAAGAAAATAATTATGAGCTGAAATTAATATTCCTTATATACGTGATAGTTAAGAAAATAATTATGAGCGGATATTATTATTCCGTACATACGTGATAGTTTAGAAAATAATTATCAGCTGAAATGATTATTCTTCATATACGTGATAGGTTAGAAAATAATTCGTAACTTAAATTATTATTGGTTTATACGTGATAATTTAGGAAATAATTATCAGCTTAAATAATTATTCCTTATATACGTTATAGTTTAGCTAACAATTATCAGCTTACTAATTATTCCTTATATACGTGATACCTTAGAAAATTATTATCCGCTGAAATTATTATTTTTTATATATTTTATAGTTTAGAATATAATTGTCAGCTGAAATTAGTATTCTTTATATATGTGTTAGTTTAGAAAATAATTGTCAGCTGCCATTTTTATCCCTTATATACCTGATTGTTTAGGAAATAATTATAAGCTGAAATTATTATTCCTCATATACGTGATAGTTTAGAAAATAATTATGAACTGAAATTGTTGTCCGTTATATACGTAATATTAAGAAAATAATTATCAACTGAAATTATTTTACCTTACATACGTGATTGTTAAGAAAACAACTATCAGCTGCAATTATTATTGGTTATCTACGTGATAGTTTAGAAAATAATTATCAGCTTAAATTATTATTTCGTATATACGTAATAGTTTAGAAAATAATTATCAGCTGAAATTATTATTGTTTATATATTGGATAGTTTAGAAAATAATTATCAACTAAAATTATTATTTTGTATATACGTGATAGTTTAGAAAATAATTATCAGCTGAAGCTATTATTCCTTATACACCGAATAGTTTGTAAAATAATTATCACCTGAAATTAGTATTCCTTATATACCTGATAGTTTAGAAAATAATTATCAGCTGAAATTATTATTTCATATATACGTGATAGTTTAGAAGATAATAATCAACTAAAACTATTATTCCTTATACACCTGATAGTTTAGAAAATAATTATCAGGTGAAATTATTATTCCCTATATACGTGATACTTTAGAAAATAATTATGAACTGAAATTATTATTCCTTATATACGTAATATGAAGAAAATAATTATCACCTGAAATTGTTTTTCCTTACATACATGATTGTTAAGAAAACAATTATCAGCTGCAATTATTATTGGTTATCTACGTGACAGTTTAGAAAATAATTATCATCTGAAATTATTGTTCCTTATGTACGTGATATTTAGAAAATAATTATCCTCTGAAATTATTTTTCCTCATGTACGTTATATTTAGAAAATAATTATCGGCTTGATTAATTATTCCTTATATACGTGAAACTTTTGCAAATAATTATCAGCTGAAATTATTATTCCTTATCTAGGTGGAGGTTTAGAAAATAATTATCAGCTGAAATTATTACTTATATACGTTATACTTTAGAAAATAATTATCAGCTGAAATTTTTGTTCGTTATATACGTGATAGCTCAGGAAAATAATTTTCAGCTGAAATTATTATTCCTTACATACGTGATACTTTAGAGAATAATTATCAGCTGAAATTTTTGTTCCTTATATACGGGACGGTTAAGAAATTATTATCGCCTGCCATTATTATTCCTTATATACGTGATAGTTTAGAAAATAATCATCAGCTGAAATTATTCGTTATATACGTGATAGTTTAGAAAATAATTATCACCTGAAATTATTATTACTTATATACGTGATAGTTTAGAAAATAATTATCAGCTGAAATTATTATTCCTTTTATACGTGATACTGTAGAAAATAATTATCACCTGAAATTATTATTCCTTTTATACGTGATAGTTTAGAAAATAATTATCAGCTGAAATTATTATTCCTTGTATACGTGATAGTTTAGAAAATAATTATCATCGGAAATTATTATTCCTTGTATACGTGATAGTTTAGAAAATGATTATCAGCTGAAATTATTATTCCTTTTATATGTGATACTGTAGAAAATAATTGTCAGCTGAAATTATTTTTCCTTATATGAGTGATAGTTGCGATAATAATCATCAGCTGAACTTATTATTCCTTATATACGTGATACATTTGAAAATAATTATCAGCTGAAATTATTATTACTTCTATACGTGATAGTTTAGAAAATAATTATCAGCTGACATTATTATTCTTTGCATACGTGATACTTTTGAAAATAATTGTCAGCTGAAATTATTATTCCTTATATATGCGATACTTTATACTATAATATCAGCCGAAATTTTTTTTCCTTATATACGTGATACTTTAGAAAATTATTTTAAGCTGAAATGTTTTATTCCTTATAGCCGTGATAGTTTAGAAAATAATTATCAGCTGAAATTATTATACCTTATGTACGTGGTTGTTTAGAAAATAATTATCAGCTAAAATTTTTATTCCTTATATACGTGATAGTTTAGAAAATAATTGTCAGCTGCAGTTATTATTCCTTATATACGTTATACTTTGGAAAATAATTATAAGCTGAAATTATTTGTAGAGCGTTTCTTGAGGTCTGCGTTCTTTCGATTTAAATTTGTCAGGAGTTTGTTCATTCTAATAAATCCCAGGCGAACTCAAAGCCTAGAATACAGATTTCGCCTCGTATTTCCAGAAAATTACGCGGAGGGGTGCCTAACAGCCATGCTTGAATCAACTGAATAACTACATATCCAACCCAGGCACGAATTTTGTGGTGAAAGCGTTACAAAAAAAATAGGTTTCATTATATCGAATTTCATCCGCACCCAAATATTTTGAAGTAACACAAAAACGTGTTTGTTATTAACCAAACACGTTTCTGGCTTTTTATAGGAAAAACTATCAAATTTATGCCACTCTTAAACATGAAAGGAAACTTTTATAAATCCTATCTTTTTTATCGCTTTATGTTATCCACACACACACACACACACACACACACACACACACGCACACACAACATACACCCACACACACAAACCCACACTCACAACACAACACATATACAAACATAAATGCATATATAGTTATAGATACAATTCAGTTTATTCGTATTATTTTATTAAATTTTTATACAGTGGAAAATACTGACACGACTGAAAATAGATTACTCAGTCAATAAAAGACGCCAGCAAGCAGTAACCAACGGGAGAGAGTAAGCTAATCATGATACTGCGCCATTCAAAATGCATTTGAGTATCAATCTCTTATTTGCTACCTTTGTAAAATAAACTTGTTATAACTTTGTGTGTCTGGTCTCATTTCTGAATCATTTATGTATATATATATATATATATATATATATATATATATATGAATAATTATATATATATACATATATATATATATATATATATATATGAATAATTATATATATATATATATACATATATATATATATATATATATATATATATATATATATATATATATATATATATATATATATATATATATATATATATATATATATGGAGAGAGAGAGAGAGACGAAGGCCATCAACTCCCCGTATTTCCTCCTATAAAAGATAACATGCTATGCAACACACAAATATCTGTGCGTGAGGTCACCAAGCTAATCAAGAACCTTGATTCCAGTAAAGCTATTGGCCCTGACGGCATTCCAATTATAGTGTTAAAAAAGCTTCAACCAGAACTTCCCTCTATACTTACAAAACATTTAAGGGTTGCCTTAAGGAGAAGTGCTTCCCAACACCCTGAAAAACCTCATCAGTATGCCCTGTATTTAAGAATTCAGGTGATAAGTCATCTCCCTCTCAGTACAGACCAATAAGTCTCTTTTGTGCCATGATTAAGTTGCTGGAATCCATATTAAATAAAGAAGTAGTCAACCACCTTAATGACATGCAATATGGTTTCCGTTCTACTAGATCTACAGCAGATGTGCTACCGGTTATATCTCATAAGATTAATGAATCTCCCAACAAAGGCTTCCTTTCTAAGGCAATTGCTCTTGACATATCAAAGGTCTTCGATAAGGTATGGTGTAAAGGCCTACTTCACAAGATTTCCAGCTACGATATAACTGGAAATGTTTTCTTAATTATTAAATCGTTTCTCTCTGATAGGCTCATAAGAGTAGTGGTTGATGGGCAGAAATCAGAGGCTCCTATTAATGCTGGAGTCCCTTAGGGGTCCATCCTGGGCCCAACTCTCTTCCTGATCTACATCAATGGTCTCCCACATACATATATCCCTGCAACCTCTCTCCCACAGAAGAAACGTTGCGAGCCTGTCTCTGTTTTATCGTTATTTCCATGGCATGTGCTCGTCTGAGCTCCAATCTCTGGTACCCCCTTGCCAATATTTCACGAAAAACACCCGTCTAGCTGAAACTACTGTCAATAATTTCCCCCACTCTTTATCTGTGCCAAAATCAAAATGTAGATTCCATGAACAAAGCTTCTTTCTTAGAACTGCACAACTGTCGAACTCTCTTCCGTTTTCCTGTTTCCCACCTTGCTACAACTTGGATGTCTGCAAGTCCAACATAAACAAATTCATGATGAATCGTCCCCTTAAGTAAGACATTTTATCAGATCTCCATTACTAACAATTACTACGATATTATCCCATTGATTACTGTACACACAATAACCCTTATCCCCGAGTGGCTTCGTGGCCTTGATAAGTGATGACTACCATGTCAAAAGAAATATATAAAATATATAACTATAATCATATTTATAAGCATATTTACTGCTTTTAGTAGCCCATCTGTGGAATATGACGGGGTTTTTTTCACTTACTTAAAAAATATTTTCTCTTCAACAATGTGGGTAGGAAGAAACTTTAATAAGGCCGCCTTAATTTTTATTAGTGCTTGTAGTGCTCTGTGGCTTCCCGAGTTTTGTTTTTTTTCACTCCAACTTAAAACAATGTTTTCTTAAGGCAATAAATGACAATATAATTTACAAAATCACTTTTAATTTTGAACATTTTTCATCTTACCCTTTAAAGGCAAACGGGTAAACTAGTATATATATATATTAACTTTCATCTGCGCTGTTTTTGGTTGCGCTGTTATATATATATATGTATATATATATATATGTATATATATATATATATATATATATATATATTTTTTGCTTGTAAAGTTCAACTTACAGTTTTAATCTTCTTTCTCTTATATATATATATATATATATATATATATATATATATATATATATATATATATAAGAGAAAGAAGATTAAAACTGTAAGTTGAACTTTACAAGCAAAATTTATTGTTCGACTGAATACTCAAAAAAAAATTAACCAAGTCCTTATTCACGGAGTTTCAAAAAATGCTATTCTTGTTATTCTTCTCATCAGAGGACATAAAGGAATCAGCAAATTATATTTGTAGCAATTCTAGAATTTGCTAGTTAAGGCATTTAGTGAAACAGCAATTTATTGTAGTTATAAATTGTCGATTAAAAAAGTGAAAATATTTTGGATATGTAAAAAAAAACTATATATAAAAACAAACCGCACAAAATATTTCAGCTTGCATGAAACTCCTCTCAAGATGACCCAAAATGCAAAATAGTTATTTAGAGAGAATGTATTCTAAAATAAGTCCAGCGTGACGATGCATATAATCCGATTGGAAAATTTTCAAAACAACTGAAATAATGAAAATTGTTATTTTCCGGGCAGTACAGTACCCAAAGAGAAGTCTGTCCCCAGTCAAATGGGACCTAATAGTAAAAAGAGAGAAATCCAGTATGAGAACCTTCATCATAAGTTTAATTAGAAAAAGTAATTTCAAGCAGAAAAAATCATTCCGTGAAAGCTTGTATTATTATGACCGGAAATTGTCTAGACAGAACGAAACAGACCCATCGTTAAAGTGTTAAATTCGATGTCATTTTTTAACAAAATTGTAGGAGTGATGATTATAGTTATAAGTGTTACAGAATCATAGCTTATTAAAGCTGTCTAAGAGGCATGGTTATGATAAAGATGATAAAATAATAATAATGATAATAATAATAATAATAATAATAATAATAATAATAATAATAATAATAATAATAATAAATGCAAAATAATTCTAATAATAGTATAGTCAATGATCAGGGGTAATAATAATTCTGATTTCGTTTATCAACGTCTCTCTGGAAAGGTATGGGATTCATTTTCAGAGCATTTCCGTCAATCCCGGCTTCAAACCAGGAGCTTCAAAGATCAAGGGTTTTCCTAAGGATGTAGGTGGTACCTACAATTGCAGAGGTCTGGAGGCCACCTAAAATATCGGGGATTTGTAGTTTTTTCAATCGTCGTTCTAGACTACTGTATACTACTCCTAGTGTACCAACTACGACCGGTATTTTTTGTGTTTTAACCCCGTGTACACACCTTATCTCCACGGCCAATGGAACATAATTGCTCCACTTCTCATTCTCCTTCTCTCTCACATTCCTGTCCCAGGGTACTGAAAAGGCTACAATCTGACAGTTTTTGAGACTTTGTCAATGACGACCAGTTCTGGATGATTATGTTCCTATTGCTTGATCGATATAACACTTTTGTCCCACCATACCTCTACCTTGTCATCCTCATTTGTTCTCACTTCATCAGGCACCTCCTCAAACCATTTTCCAGCACATTTCACCCCAACCCTCTTAAACACCTCCCAATATATCTGGATTCCCATGCGATCGTGCCAAATTGACTCTGAGGTCTTACCACAAATCCGGCATTCTGCAGCAACTCCTCCTAGAACTACTTTTTTGAACAATCGTGTTCCAAATGCCTGCTCGTTTGCTGTACAAACAAAAGTTCCAGTACTCTTAGCTAGATACCCAGCTCTAAGCCATTGCCATGATTTTTCATCAGACACTTCTGCTATATCCTCGAAGAACCTTCCATACATTTTCTTCCTAGCCAGTTCCTCTGCCCTTTCTCTATCCATACATTTCACATAATCAGCCTTGGTCTCCTCGGTTCTAACACAATCTTTTACACTTTTCAATCCTCTTCAACCGCCTTTCCTCTTTTGATATATCCTTGCTACGCTACTACGCTAAAACTTTTCTTGTTTCGATAACCATGGCATGCAACACCTTGTCAGACCATTCTAAAATTCCCACACTGTATCTCAAAACTGCTTTCATTAGGTTTTCTCCATACATTTTCCACTTTGCAATTAGTTTCACTCTTCTAAGATACTCCTTCTTTATTTTCTCCTTCATTTCTCTGTTCATGATGCCTACACCCTCCAACTCTGCTAAATACTTAGCCCCTGTATCTTTCTTTCATGATTTCTCCATTTGGCAGTACTATTCCATTCGAATGAACCTTTATTCCTCTTTTCATCACCAGCACCACGCATTTACTAATCCCAAATTCGATCCCAATGTCTTCTGTGTATAGCCCCACAAGTTCTACCAGCCTCTCCATTTCCTTTTCATTTCTACCGAATATTTTCAAATCATCCATAAACAGTAGATGGTTGAGGCGTCTGTCACCAGATCCAAAGTTATCCCCAGTTTTTCTCTGAAATGTCCAAAGAAAAGAAATCATAAATTTTCAAATAATAGCAATAATAATGTCAATCATACTAACCACAAGAGCACTAACATAGACAGACCTTCCACTAGAAAAAGGACGAGGAGAAAGAATAATCTTTGGTTTAATGCCCCTTTCAGCTTCAATGTAAAAACTAATATCCCTAAGGAATTCTTCAATATTGTTGAAAATCTTTTTAGGTACCCACATAAGTATGGCATTTTGTTTAACAAAAATTCTATCAAGATATCATACGCTACAATGCCTAATTTAGCCCAGACAATCATAACGTTTAATAATAAGAAAATTAAAGATGCCCAAGCAATTCCTTTTCCTTTGGCCAAGAAAACACAATGTAATTGCCAAAAAAAAAGAATAATTTCCCCTCGATAATAACTGTATCCATAAAAATGTGATTTATTCATGTACTGTAACTGAGATACCATCTGAATCCCTTCAAAGAAACGCCACTAATCTTTCCCAACAGCCAATCTTTGGTCAAACAAATGGCAATGAACTTGAGCATCCCCCTCCACTGATAAGATTGATTAATAGCAGTACTAATAATATAAATACTGGTAGCCCTTCACAGAACAACTACCATTATAATAACTTTGGAAACCAGCCCAGTAATAATATCCCCATTCATTCACCTACATTCCGGCTCTAACCTTAATAACAATTTAATATTAAATGCAAATAACAGTATCCACAATAAATATTTAGAGATTTATAAAGAATCGGAAGCGGTAATTGCATCGGAATCGAAAATTTAAAATGGAATAGGGAAAAATTTTGGAATAGCCTCATCACTAATATATATATATATATATATATATATATATATATATATATATATATATATATATATATATATTCTAATATTAAATGCAAACAACAGTATCCACAATGAACCCAAAACATACACATACATCGGATCCACTTCTACTTTAATAAAGCAGAGAATCTCTAACCATACATCATCTTTTAGCAATAAAAACACAAATAGTAAACAGGGAACTTCTTTGGCTACTTTAATTAAAAAACTTAAATCTAAGAATATTCGCTTCTCAATTAATTGGAGTATTATATGTAAATCACAATCTTACACCCCTGAATCTAAATATTGTAACCTCTGCCTTTGTAAGGCAGTTAGGATAATAATGTCTCCTCAATCCAAGAATGTAATCAATAGAAAGAGTGAGCTGATTTTCCAATGCAAACATAGGGCAAAATAAAAGTATTGCAATTTTGAAATTACGTAGTCCCTCTGTTGAAATTTAAAATAAAAATACGCTAGAATTTTTTTTCTACATTCTTATAATTGTAGTTTTTCAACCCATTCTACCGGATTTTATCATCTTGTCTTACATAGTTTATTGCTTTTATCTTGAGAATTATAGAAATAATCAATACTACAATGGGCTGTTATTATATTATTGTATTTTTTACATATTAAGATAAATAGTACTCCTAAATTATACATATTTCTCTGTATGTGTATATTTTTATATTTATATATTTATGCACATATATATATATATATATATATATATATATATATATATATATATTTACAAGCTGCACCCGGCCACGCGTTGCTGTGGCTCAGTTTGTTAAAATGAAACACATTCCTCAAGAAAAATTGCATTTTGTTCGTTTATTTACTTTTATTATTTTTTGCAATTTTTTTAATCAATAAAAGTTATTATTTTTCCACCAAAAAAAGATAAATTTTTTACCATAAATTGTTAGGTGAACGTTTTTTTTTTTCAGGAAAACTTGCACTTTTTTTAAAAAAGAAATTTGGCAGTATGCGTTTCTCTTTGAAAACGAAATTTTTATTATAAAAAGAACAGATGAATGCTTTACATGAACACTGTAAATAGTAAGGTGAAAGTAGAGAAAAGTTTGATTCTTTTTTTCAAGAGAATGTACAAATTATTTTTTTAACAGATGTTCAGAAAATAAACAGAAAAATACTTCAATCATTAATTATGCAAAAAAATAAATAAAATGTTGATTTAGTGTTTCAATATGCTTATAAATTACGATAAAAACTTGCTGAGTATGCGCTGTTTTACGGTTGTTGTAAAAATGGAACTGAAACATAAATTTCGCTCCGTTTCAATCTTTCTTGATTTTTTAATTGTGCCCCCCAAACGAATATAATCAAAACAGTACCATTTAACAATTGTACTTTATGTATATAAAACACAAGATATTTAAAAAAAAAAAAAAGAAGAAGTTAATAACGAAAGGGAAATAATTCCATTTTTAAACGAAAAAGTCAGTTTGGTATATCTTTTTGTTATTTTTTACATAATCCAGCTTACCATTCACATTGGAAATGTCGACATTTATAGGTTGTTGGGTACGTTTACAACGAATAAGCACTCCAATCTACCCATGTTAAGAACGGCTTTCGGAATAGACACCCCTAACCTTGTCAGCATACCCGAAAAGCTATAAAAGTTGACGTGTCGAATGTGAACGATGAGTTGGACGTAATGTAAAAATGTACCGAATTTAAAAGGGAACGAAATTCAAATTTCCGCTCCATTTTTACAACAATCGTAAAGCAGAGTATTCTATGCAAATTTTACCTAACTTACTGTATTAATGCTATGTTTTTAAGCAAAAGAAATATTTAGGTTTGGCTATAAATTCCTAAACTCATTTCACCCTAAATAATTTAGGTGACTGAAATAGAAATCTAATTGAATCTTTAATTTCCTGAATAGTATTCGAGAAATTCATTTTTCTTCGAGTTATATCGAATTCATTAATACGGACTTTAGGAGCTTTTTTCGTAATGTTCCGGTAAAAATTATTTTTTTATTGTTACAAATTACGATGCTTTATTTATATAAAAAAAGCAAAAATAAATTCTTGCGTTTTTTATTTACTACTGAAAACCATAACTTTAGTAAAGGTATTTTTTATTTAAACAAAATAAAACATTTTCACTAAAAGTTAAGTAAAAAATAATTAGTTCATTATATTCTGCGATCATTATTTGAAAAATACTGCAATTTTCATTAAAATTGGTTAATTTCCTGATTTTTGGTGAATTTTTAAGTAAAGGGAGGGGTCAAAATGTTTACACACTTTGAGCGTCGGCATTCATTTTGTCTGTACCTACCACTTTTCGATGAATATTTGATAGGAAAGCGACCACGTGTGGTTAATTTAAATTAAATTTCAATCACATCGTTACATTATCAATAATCATGTGATTAAACCCATTGAAAATTTACCGATATTGTAAACACATTCTGTAGTGGTGAGACCTTTTAGTGATATCACATGCAGTGTTGGCAACTGAGATTTAAAAAAAACCGCGAGATCAGGAGAAAGAAATCTCCAGAAAATCGCTAGATATTTAACTTTTATCCTCTGAAATTTTCAAAAATCGCTAATTCATCCCCCCCCAAAAAAAACTCCATATTTTTACTTCCTACCATAAAAAAAACTTATAGATATAGTATATTCAATATATAAAATGTTCCGTGTTTTCTTACTGTATGTTTCTGGAATTATATTGAAGCGGTTAGCTCCCCAGAAGGCTTACATATTTTATCAGCTAGTTTTATCTGTTTTTCCAGAGAGGGTACTTTTTTTGCAAGAAACAAATCATAAACTCAAACTTTTTTATAATAAAAGTTAAATTGAAATATACTGCAAATTAAACATGGCAATAATGGTGCAACATATTTTGAAATTAGAAAAATAAAAAACAAAAAAACTTTGTTTTAGCATGTAAAAAGTGTTTAGGTTGGTAGATAATTAAATTCTACTGTATTGGTATAATTTTTTTTTTTGCTGTTGTTTCTTGCTTTTTACAATTTTCGACTAAATACTTCTAAATTAAGCGGGGTTGCTTAGATCGTATTTTAAACTAAACTTCGGAGGTTGGAATGCCCCCTACCTAAAATGTACTTAGAAAAATCGATTTTATAGCGAGATTTAGGCTAGCCGAAAAAAAAGGTAAAAAACAAAACAAATAATCAATAAATAATTGTTACCAAAGGCAATAAATGCTACTTTTATTTACTTACATGAATGAGTTTATTTTATGTTTTAAAGTATTTTCAAGCGCTTTTCTTTATTTTTTAATCTAAAATTGCGGGTGTGTGGGTGCTAAATATCTCCAGATTTTCTAGAATTCCCCGCTAGATTGCAAACGAAATTTCCAGATCTAGCAGGAAAACCGCTAAATTGGAAACACTGGTCACGTGACGGGAAGCGATAATAAATAATTGTCCCTAAATTAAAAAAAATGGCCTATCGGTACAAAGAAACCCACCTATTTATTATAGAAAAATTAAGTATAATGTTATAATTAAAAACAAATATATAAAAACACACATGGGTATAGTAAACATATTATACCAAAACGTGGAAGCCATCCGTCGAGTGGATCTTTAGACTATTAATTGCGGACGAACCAAGAGTTATATTTATATATATATAGATATATATGTATGTATATTTACCTATACATTTTTTTTACCAATACAGTTTCAATTATTAATTTTCTCTAGGCGCATTACTATTCACTCACTAGCTACTTTTATTTATTTATTTATTATCTATTTTTAGTGATTATCATTATTATTATTATCAGTAGAATTGGTGGTGGTAGTGGTGGTAGTGGTGGTAGCGGTTTTAGCATCTGCTATAATTTGTATATGTGTATATACATGTCCTTATGTGTGTCTATGTATGTGTATCTATATATATTTATGTATATATGCGGAGGTTTTTATTTTATTCATTTTTTTCATATGTCTATGTGGATGTTGTATGTATATATATATATATATATATATATATATATATATATATATATATGTACTTGTATGTTTATGGGTGTACTTATGTATGTATAAACGTGGGTAAGTACGTGTATGTATGTTTTGTGTATATATGTAAGTATGTATATGTGTGTATGCATATATATATACATATATATACATACACACATATACACATACGATTGCTCTTGCTGCCGTCTCTTTTTTAGATTTTATCATTAAGGAAAACAAATTACTAAAAAAATAAATCCCTCGATTCCAATTCTGATGAGTGAGGGCGAAACATGTCAATTGACTCGTTTTGATTTTTTTCTATTCTCCTACTTTTATTTTTTAGTCGCTATCCATTTTCCTTTTCTCCTCGGTCTCTTTTTATATATATATATATATATATATATATATATATATATATATACTTTTATCAATATCTATATATGTGTATATTTACTTTTATCAATATCGCTATATGATTGACATAATCATTCCTGTCACTATCTCTTTTGATGCTATTATAATGATTATTAATATCGCCATCTTTATTACGTTTTTTGTCATCACTATTACTAAATTTGTTACTATAATTACTAAATTACTATTATTATTATTATTGTTATTATTATTATTATTATTATTATTATTATTATTATTATTATTATTACCTATGGTTATTGACTATACTATTATTAGAATTATTTTGCATGTATTATTATTTTGTCATCTTTATCATCATGCCTTTTTGACAGCTTTAATAAGCTATGATTCTGCAACACTTATAACTCTATAATCATCACGCCTACAATTTTGTTAAAAATGACATCGAATTTAACACTTTAACGATGGATCTGTTTCGTTCTGTCTAGACAATTTCCGGTCAGATTAATACAAGCTTTCACGGAATGATTTTTTTCTGCTTGAAATTACTTTTTCTAACTAAACTGATGATGAAAGTTCTCATACTGTTTTTCTCTCTTTTTACTATTAGGTCCCATTTGACTGGGGACAGACTTCTCTTCTGCCCGGAAAAAACAATTTTCATTATTTCAGCTGTTTTGAAAACTTTCCAATCGGATTATATGCATCGTCACGCTGGACTTTAGAATACATTCTCTCTAAAGAACTATTTTGCGTTGTGTGTCATCTTGAGAGGAGTTTCATGCAAGCTTTAATATTATGCGGGCTTTTTTTATATATTTAGTTTTTTTTTACATATCCAACATTTTTTTTACATATCCAACATTTTTTTTACATATCCAACATTTTTTTTACTTTCTATTCGGCAATTTATAACTACAATAAATTTCGGTTTCACTTAATGCCTTAACTAGCAAATTCTAGCATTGCTACAAATATAATTTGCTGATTCTTTGAGGCCTCTGATGACAAGAATAACAAGAATAGCATTCTTTGAAACTCCGCAGAATAAGAACTTTGTCAATTGTTTTTTGGAGTATTCAGTCGAACAATAAATTTTGCTTGTAAAGTTCAACTTACAGTTTTAATTTTCTTTCTCTTATAATAAGCTCTACTCTTTATTGCGTATTCAGCTTTTTTCATTCGATTAGGATTAATTTTTTTATATAAATACTGTTATTTATATTAATTTGAAGTTTACCATTGTGTATATCAGGTAAGCACTACATCCCTTTGTTTTCATTTATATATATATATATATATATATATATATATATATATATATATATATATATATATATTAGTGGCCTGACAAAATCACAGGGGAGACAACCAAGCAAAAAATCATAAGGAAAATTCATCGAAGAGTAGCAAACTAAAGCTGGCTTGTCGTGACACTATATATACAAATGTAGGCACATTTGGGCATGTTTTATTGGTTTGAAAATATAGGTTATATAGAGCATTCATTTGTTAATTCTGATCAAAAATCGGTGAAATTTTGAACTTAACTAACGACCTAAATTGTGTAGTTGGCTATGTGACATTTGCCTTTAGGGTGGCACATTTAGGGAAACATCCAATATTCAGAGCCTATTTTGGGCACTTTTTTCAACCAGAAATTTTTTTAATCATAGTAATTTGCTTTCTTAGTTTGTCATATGAATATTTCCCCAAATACTTCTGGCGATGATGGAGGGGAAACTAAAGCTTGCTACTATGGTTTCTGTTCTGGGTAGTTAACACACCTATATCTATGATAGTACGGATTCGTCTGGCACTGTGTAAGCACGACAGTTCTTCCGTTGAGCAAAGAGCACACGCGTTGTTTAACCGCTTGTAATGAAGACCAGGACTTTTTCACTCTAAACAGGACCACATTGGCTACGTATGGATTCGGAAAAGGACCCACAAGGATATTCTTTGGATAAACGACCAACTTCTGTTCAACAAACTCGCATTTATCTACCTTCTTTGAAAAAAGTAAAGTTTTTTTTTTAACGACGAAAACGACCTCGCCTCGGAAAAGTTTATTTTTCAAAACGCCGTGAGTAGAAAAAAATCTACAACGCTGTCAATTGCTAAATAATTGACCTAATTCATTTCTCACTTTTGGTTTGTGCAAATTATACAAAGTTTTCAAATTTGAAGTCATTTTTATTGCCCTAGAATTTTTTCTTTATCCAAAAGCCTTTATTTTGGGACTGTTCGTTGAAAGTGAACATTTTTGGTTTTAGACACACAAAGGAAAAAAAGAAACTAGTTTTTTTCTTGCGGACTGGTCGACTTTCGCTTGTGCAAATATCGTAATTTTTCCTCTTTGCAAGAACCCATTTTCGTTTTACAGAATATATTAAAAAATATTACTGTGACCTAAAAATTTCTCTCTAAGTAGTCTGCATGATTTTGGTTTTATAGGTAAAAAAAACGAGAAAAGAAAAAAAGTATATCAACGCTGCAAAGGATCGAAACCGCATTCACCCCATTACTAGAATTCAGGACAACAATGTAAATACTCGGCTGGATTTTGCTACGAAAAGGGATTTCGTTTGATTATTCTAAATTCGTTTGGACTCAAAATTGAAACAAAAATGTAGTAGGCAAAACAAACAAACAAAAAATACAACTAAAAACAGACGGAACAAAAACTCGCTTCTCGCAGACACGTGGGTCGTAACATGGACAATCTACTCGCCAGAATCACCTACACACAATCTGCAGAACGCCCTCTCTCCTTTCCAGTGTCCTGCCTTTATAGCGGCCGGGAACGACATATTTGCATAATCGCGCGAGAGCAGACGTGATTCAACGATAATTACATTGGGTAAACGCTAATAAAAGCCTATGGACGCCATCTTGGAACTCTCTCTTTCGCTCAGCCCAAAACAGACGTATCCGAAGTAAGCTCTCTATTTCTCATTTTGGTTACTGCTAATTCTGCTACACTCCCCCCTGATCTCATGATCACAAACGGGGCATGGGGGCAATCGTCTTTGGTTGGTACTTCTTCGAAGAACCGGAGGCAGCACTTCCTCCTTGTCATCTTCCTCATTACCACCGTTATTGCCGCCAGCCTGTTCCATAGGCGGTGTTTCACAATCAGGGCAGGGACAGGGGGGCAGTATCCGTCTTTGTCGGGTACTCCTTCGTAAAGGCAAGACGGGTGGTCCCTCTTCTGCTTCTTCAGTATGTACATTATATGGCTCTCCATCGTCCTGCATTATACTCTCTGCTCGTTCAGAAGACATTGTGCTGTCTTCCTCTTCCACCGATGTAACAACATAATGGCGAGGGCTTAGATCTCTCACATGGCGAGGCACACCGTCCACCAAAATTGATTGAGGGCTGATTACCTTGGTCACCTCACCCTTGCCGAACATCGATTTTGCGGTCTTTTGACCCACACGTGGTCTCCAACCTGGTAAGAGCTGTACTTGGGATCTGCGGACACAGTTGCGAGATTGGTCTCCTTTGCTCGAACTTCGTATCGATAAATCCTGTTGGCAGGCGCAATGAAGGGAGATGTGTCGTCTCTTGGTGTGATGTTATACCAGCAGACAGCTTCCTGTATGGGACAGCGCATTCTAGCCGCTATTCGTTTCACTGTACGGTGACATTGCTCCGCTATGCCATTCCCGGCTGGAGCGTACGCACAACGGAATCGCAAGTGAACTCCCCATTTATGTGCAAATGCTTGGAATGCGTTGCTGCAGAAAGCCGTGTCATTGTCTAAAAGGATTTCATGCGGCGAGCTACGCTCGAGGAACACTGTTTCCAACTGATGGATCACGCTTGCCGAGTCCTGCCTTGCCAATTTCCTCCAAATGGAGAAACGCGATGGACCACAGTCTGTTAGAGTTAAAAAATGGAAGGTGCCATAATGCGTGATATCCATTCCAATTCTTTGCCAATTCTCGTTAACTTCCAGCTTTCCCTTTTCCCACCTGACTGGCGCTGGGTCAATGGACTGACATTCTTCACATTTCCGTATGACCGTTTTAACGGTTGCTTTTGTCGTGGTTGGGCAACTTCTCCTGACAAAGTAGGTAGAGCGTCGCACCCCCGGATGTCCACTACCTTTGTGAATAGCCATGATTTGACTCTCATCCAGCTCGTCTGTGTGAACCGCGCCTATCACCGGGTCAAGCCCGTTTTTCTTTTTCATTGCCTCAAACCATGTCTGTGGTACTCGTGTCAATCGGTCAGCAATGTTTCGTGCTGATGGAACCAGCGTCACGTCCACTGTCAGCCCGTACTCTTTCACGAGCTCCTTTAGAGTGCTTAGTCGCCTCCTAATAAGCATCTCGCTTGCTGCTTTGGTGCGCACTCGCGCCTTTCCAGTTAGCGTGTCCGAATGGTATACGCAGACAGAATCTGTCTTTATGTGTAGCACTTTGCTCTGCCACTGTAGAGCCAAATTTATACCTTTCAATACGGCATCCAGCTCGGCTAAGTTGATATGTTGAGAGTCACCTTCAGGTCGCAGCCAACATGCATCCTCCAACACAGTTTTGCGCATCTCCAAGGCTGCACTAATTACTAGGGAGCTAGCATCGACCCATACATTCAGCTCTTTGCCATCCACTTACCAATTTCCCCGGACCGGATGGTTCCACTGCACAGATTCCAAGGTTTCGAACATAATACGATGCAGTACGGTGTCCCTTGCTTCATTATCCCAGCCCTTTGTTACCGAACTTACTTTCCTTCTAAGTATTCCACAAGTCACACGAAGCCAATCGCACACCGGAAAGTGACCGACAAGTCGACCACACAGGGAAAGAATTGTTCGTCGTGTAACAATGCTGGGAGCCTCTGGAATTGCATTTCCTCGCTTCCACTGTAGTTCACTGTGTTCCATCCAGACTGCCAATCCCAGCACCCGTGCACCGTCCTTCAACCGCTCCGGGTTCTTGCACTCCAACCCAAACTGCGCTAGGTGTTCTCTTACATGGGTCGCGGGCACCACGTCCTCGTTGACAAAAATGTCATCGATGTAAGAAGATGCTGCGCGGCTTACAACTTCTTCCTAAGACAATACTTCGCTGACAATTGCTCTCATGATCAGGGGAGCCACATTCAAACCGAACCCCAGACGGGTCAGGCACTATTTTTTCCCATCGATTTCCACAGTCTGGTATGGCCACAGTGTCTCATGGACCCGGACTTGTAGGTATGCTCTCCTGAGGTCCAGTAGAGACACGTTAGCACCTTTTTGTCTCCATTTGCGCAGCTTAGTCGCACAAACATCTGCGTTGGCCGTAAATGCGTCTACGTAATGATTTAGCTCCCGGTAGTCCATTACCGGGCGCACTTTGGCTTTGTTCTGCTGCATCACAGCCATCAGGGGAATTAGGCCTTTGGGAGGTCCCAATTTATCCTCTGGGTACGGCACGAGCCAACCATTATCTATCCAGGTGCGGAGCTCCTGCGTGTATTCTTCACGGATTTCTGCCGGCGCTGAGTATTCTGACACTCGATTGTGTATTCTTTCAGGGGGGGGGTCCTCAGACCACTTCGACGATGCGGTCCACGTTCGGTTTTGATGATCAAAGGTGGCGGTGAAATCTGGTTCATTAATAGAAATGGGCGCACATTTAATATTTTTCTTGTCGCCCAGCCGCACTGATCCTGTACGGTTGACAACGACACCGCCCAGGGCTTTTATGGCGTCGATCCCTAGAAGTAAGTCAAACCCCAGTGGTTTGCCACGCACCACCAACACATCGATTCTGGCAGACACACCTTCGTCAGTGGACACAGAGACCGCTCCAACACCGCAGCATGCATGGGACATTCCACCAATCGTTTTGACATCTACGTTCGTTTTTCTCCAAGACCGACACTGGTCTGCATGTAAAATAGTCCTAGAGCATCCTGTATCAATAAGTGACAAACATCGCGTCCCGTCAACATGGATGCTTATCACCGGGAGTGTCGTGCTCGCATCTTGGTGGGGAAGGAGACTGGCGCTTATGCGTCCTCCCCATGCTCGTTTCCCGAGCAATTCCGAGCCCAGTGTCCACTCTCACCGCAACGGTAACACCGTATTCCACGTTTTCGACAGTCCTTTGCAAAGTGGCCTTTCGTATTGCACTTGAAACAGGTCACACTAACAGGAATATTCTGGGCCCTGTGGTTGTTGGGTGAGCGTGTGGCCGCAACCACTTCCTGATTGTGTTCCCCAGTCGTCGTCAAAAGTCTTGCTCTTGACATTAGTTCACCCATGGTCAGAACTTTGATGTTCGGCACCTGTTGAAGACCAATTGAGATAGCGTCAGGGAACCCAGTGACGAAAGTCAATTTTGTGAGTCTCTCTAAGCCATCTCCTGTGAATCCGGCCAATCCAACCAACTGCCTGATTTTGTTGGCGTAAACATCCACACGTTCGCCAGCCCATCTAACCATAGTTATTTTTCTGTATGCTGTAAACGCATCGTCGGTAAATGCCTCCTTTAATCGGGCCTCAATCTGGTCTATTTCTCTTTGATCGTCCTCCTCCATTTCCATGTAGTGGGCCAGTGCATCACCTTCCAGATATAAAAGTAGCGCACTCGCTACATCATCCACCTGCTGAAGTTGTGCGACAAGTCTCACATTTTTCAGCCCCACTACAACGTCTACCTCGCCAGAGAACGGCTTGATAATATCGCTGCTTATCCGCACCTTCTCCATAGTAGGGCCGAAATAGCTTGAAACAAAAAAAATACAACTAAAAACAGATGGAACAAAAACTCGCTTCTCGCAGATACGTGGGTCGTAACAAGGACAATCTACTCGCCAGAATCACCTACACACAATCTGCAGAACGCCCTCTCTCCTTTCCAGTGTCCTGTCTTTATAGCGGCCGGGAACGACATATTTGCATAATCGCGCGAGAGCAGACGTGATTCAACGATAATTACATTGGGTAAACGCTAATAAAAGCCCATGGACGCCATCTTGGAACTCTCTCTTTCGCTCAGCCCAAAACAGACGTATCCGAAGTAAGCTCTCTATTTCTCATTTTGGTTACTGCTAATTCTGCAACAAAAATTCTCAATTGTATTTTGTTTTCTGTGGAAAATTGAACATTTCTCTGTTTAAACATGTATATGGCTTTTTTCTTCGTGAATATTAATTTGGCATATATTCTCCCTAAAGTCGCGGTTTTTCTGTTTAGCATTTCTCAGACCAAGATTTGTCTTTCAAAATGGAAGAGATTTCAAAGCAACTAGACTTTGGAATTACAGAAACAAAGAGAACAAGAAAGAAGAGAAAAAGAAAGAAAAAACGAAAGAGAAAGAAAGAAGAGAAGACAAAAAAAAAAAGAATCAGAAAGAGAAGATGAAAGAAAGCAATACAGCGAAAACATACTGGAAATGCAAACACTGGCAAAGAAAAAAATAAACGCGAAGAAAGACAGCAACAAGTCAGACCAGAATGGTTTGTTTTTTTTTTTTGCGATCTGGTCAGCATTAGAAACATTTCACTATTGTCCTAAAGAGCAGTGAATTTTGAAGCCTATTTTCGCAGATTTGGTGACGTATTCAGGATTGATTGTAAGTCATGGAGCGAGCAGATGAAGGTTCGTCTTTTATTACAGCAATTAGGAGCTATAGAACATGATAGGTTTGTGCACTACACCATCCTTAGACAGACGAGCGAATTGTCCTTCAACAAGAGAGTGAAATCTTTTATGGAATCATACTGTCCAAAAATCAGCTTATTCTATAAAAAATAGAGATGCATCAACCCAACACGAAGATTACACCAAATTTGTTTCAGTCGTAAATAGACACTTCGGACTATCCTGATTGACAGCCGACAACTTTAAGGTCCTGATTTTCATTCAAGGCTTAGTATCGACCAGGAACACTAAACTCAAATGCCGGGCACTAAACAGATTGGAAAAGGAACTAAATATGACCCTCCAACAATTGCCTGAGGAATGACAAAGAATCTTCTCTGAGAAGCAAGACTCAAAAAATATAGAAGGGGCAGGTATAGCACACATTGGAAAAGTATCAAGTAACAAAAAATGTTACTCTCCAAACAGTCGAGCGAAAGCCAGACATAACTCTGCAGAAAAATCCCAAAAGAAGCCTGAGTTACCCCATTACCGACGCCAGATATTTGTAGAACTTCACTGACAGAAGGATTGTCCATACCGGTTCCGGAAATGTGATCGGTGCAGACGCAACTGTCCCAAAGCCTCTGATCGAAGCGTACCTACAGTTTCCCGTCGAAGAAGAAAGCTCAAACCTTTTGTGCATTACCACTCACCAGGAACTTTTTCAATTCAATAGGTTAGCTTTCGAGATCAAAGTAACACCAGCTATTTTTAAACAGATAATCGACACGATGGTGAACAGCCTTGACTTTTCCATCAGACACCTGGACAATATTCTAATGAAAAGTGAATTAATAGAGCAACATAGAAAACAGTTTTCAGATGTCAAAAAGATAAAGGAGTACGGCTTCACACATAAAGACACCAAATGTGAATTTTTCCTTGACTAAATCTGTGTTAAATAGAGAAGTAATCAACCATCTCAGCAAAAATAACCGTATTAGTGACACATAATATGGTTTCCGTTCTGCTAGACCTACAGCAGATGTGTTTACAGTTATATCTCATAGGATTAGCGAATTTTTCCACGGAGGCAACATTTCTAGGGCAATTGCACTTGACATATAAAAGGCCTTTTATAGGGTATGGCATAAAGGTTTACTTCACAAGATCTCCAGCTATGGTATAGTTGGAAATGTCCTCTCAATTATTAAATCATTTCTCTCTGATATGTTCATAAGAATAGCAGTTGATGGACAGAAATCAGAAGCTCACAGTATTAATGCTGGAGTCTCTCACGGGTCCATCCTGGGCCCACTCTCTTCCTGATCTACATTAATGATTTTCCAAATCACATTCTTACATCATTCGTAGACATTTATGCTGATGACATCTATGGTAGCACAAGACCTAAGACAAGACCCTAAACGACCAAGTTCTCTCCGATTCTCTTTCCTCTTATCTTGAGCACGTGGTACAATGGGGAAAGGAGGGGCTGGTTACTTTTAATGCATCTAAAACCAAGCTTTTATCTTTACATCATCAACGCTCTGATCCCCATTTGGCATCAATTGAAATGAATGGCTCTCGTTTTGCGGAGGCTCCATGTTTTGACAAACTTCTGGGATTAACCGTTACTCCTTATCTGAAATGGAACACTTACATAAAATCCGTTGCCAAGGCCGCTAGAAAAATGGCGGGATTCTTCTATCGATCCAGTAGATATCTCACTGCTGATAAATTTTGTATCTTTATAAGGTACGTCCAAGGATGGAGTACTGTTGCTACATCTGGGCAGGAGCTGATGGAAAGGACTTATCCTGCCTTGATAGAGTTCAAGTATACTTCCTAGCCTCGTAGGAGATGTCCATTTCTCTTCCCTGCAACCTCTTTCTCACAGACAAGATGTTGCGAGTTTGTCTTTGTTTTATAGTTATTTTCATGGCAAGTGCTCGACTGTTTTATAGTTATTTTCATGGCAAGTGCTCGCCAAACTTACACAAGAAACACTCGGCTAGCTGAAAATACTATCAATACTTCCCCCGCTCTTTATCTGTGCCTAAACATAAACGTAGATTCCATGAGCAAAGCTTCTTTCTTAGAACTTAACGCCTGTGGAATTGTCTTCCGTTTTCCTGCTTTCCAGCTGACTACAATATGATTGTCTTCAAGTCCAATGTAAAAAGTTCTTGCTGAGCCTTTCCACTTAGGTTATAAATTTACCGAACTTCCATTATTAATTATTACTATATTGTCCAATTGACTACTGTACACTCTTAACCCATACCCTCGAGTGGCCTCTGGGTCTTGATAAGTGGTGATGCCTATGTAAAACAAAATATATTTGTGATAAATTTAAAACAAGTAAAATATTTGTTCATTTTCCTTATATTGCGCTGTGATTTGATTTTCAAGCGCACTTGATGCGTATTTTATTTTATAAAAAAGTTTTTTATTTCTTTTGCCTCTCCTTCTCCCTCTATTTTATATATTTTTTTCAGTTTTTCCGTTTTACTCAGTGTTAATCCTGGTCACGGCACCAGATGTGACCTTTTGGGGTCACCTGCAACAGATGTTAACCCTCAGCGATCCCTAATAGGGATCTCTTTGTCACATATGTTTTCTGTTCGTTCTTCATAGGGAATTTTTCACAGGATCTCTCGGCACAGCAGGATTTCGTTGATCAGTTTGGTTGGTATCGATTTCACCTTCGGTTTGATATGCCACTGTCACGCCGGAAGTGAATAGATTTTCATGCATGCAAAAGAAGTACAGACTCAGAGATCTCTATTCTACTTGATTTATTAAAGTTATATATACAAAATATGATATACACTTATATACAATTGTTCAGTGGTTGATTTTTAACAAACACTAATGAGTCTCAATTAGATTTAGTCACTCTTTGTTTTTTGGACGTGGTGATGGAGGGGAAGAGAGGGTTGTGACGGCTCTTTAATTAGGATTAGATTCGCTCAGAACTCAGCTCAAACTCTCTCCAATTAACTGATTTTTTCGCTTATGTATCGGGGTATCGGCGTAGGATAGGTTGCTCCCTAGACCAATCCCCAGTAAGTACGTTATCTCAGGGGAAATCCTCCGATTCCCTGCGTGTGTGCCTGCGATCTGCCAATTTCTCACTCCCCAAAGGTCAAGCTCAATTTCCGTAACCTTTTCTCAAGGTGACATATGTTGACAGTTTTCCATTAAACAATAAAATTCATATGTTGCTTTCACAAAAATAATAAAATTTATTATTTTCAGCAGGATTGGATGCCGATGCCCGGGCATACAATAATTCTTAACAAATAACACAAGCATAGTTGCCCGGCATTCTCCAGAGTTTCGGGAGTCTTAACCTCTTCCAAATTGGGGAGGTCTACCGCTCCTTGGGACGGTCACATCACACACACGACATAACAACACTGCAAAGGTTTTTAGACTGATCTAATTATTATGAAGCCTTCATTCCTATTATACACACATTTGTCGCACCTTTAAATAAATTACTTAGGAAGGACAAGGTTTTGGACTGGACCACGGAATGTAAGATGGCGTTCGAAAGCCTAAAGAGGTGCTCACATCGGAACTATTCCTGACCTATTACAACTCAGATTTAGACATTATCGTTGCAAGTGACGCGAGCGCATATGTGATCGGCACGTGTATCCTGCATAAAATGCCCAACGGTTCTACGAAACCGATAGCACACGCGCCGAAAATCCTACTACCCACGGAAAGGAATTATTCCCAGATAGAGAAATAATCCTTAAGTGTCTTTTTCGCGGTAAGATTTCATAGATTTATGCATGGACGACATTTCAAACTTCAAACGGACCACAAGCCGCTGATCTCTATCTTTGGCTCGAATGAGGGTTGCCTACACATACGACAAACGGGCTCCAAAGATCGAGAACAATCCTACTAAATTACGACTTTTGTAAGGAGCTCCTTCCATCAAAGAAATTAGAACACGCAGACGGGCTATTCCGGTTAATACCAAGGAATGGTGAATCACTTAAAGACTCCGTGATCGCATCACTACGATCAGAGAGAGATTATAGTCTGATCCTATACAACACTGTGAAAAACTTCTCTTTATCTGGATAATAGAAGGACTGAGCCGAAAGTAATGATGTTATAAGAGAAACCAAGGAAAAACTGCAAACTGATGAACAAGTAGCAGAGGTTTTCTCAACATGCGATCAGGTATTATTATATAGGGAGAGAATAGTTGTTCCAGCGGCCCTCCAAAAGAAAATCTTAGAGGATTTTCACACAGGATGCCCTGGCGCCAGCAGAATGAAAAGTTTAATTCGTTCACACGTGTACTGGAAAAACATGGACAAGGATATTGAAGAAAAGGTGAAAGGATGTTCACTAGCTGATAAAGCGCCACCAATTCAATTTAGTCCATGGCTCGGTACCATGATCATGGATATATGTGGACTACGCGTGACCACTTGATGGACAATACTTCCTCATTGTAGTGGACAGTTTTTCTAAGTGGCCTGAAGTCTTTAGGTGCAAAAGTCCAACTACTGATTTCACTATGAAAACTCTTCGTGAGTTATACGCACGGTTCAGAGTGATCGACTGTTTAGTGTCAGGTAACGGCACTCAGTTTACATCCGGGGACTTTAAAGAGTTCGTGGACAACTTCCAAGTTGACTACATAGCAATCCTACTTACCACACCAGGTCAAACGAACAGGCCGAAAGAGTTATGGACACCTTTAGAGGGGCTTTGAAAAAAGTAAAGGACACTCCATCCGAAAAAGCCTTGCAAGAATTTCAACGAGAATACACTATCCAAGATGTCTCCGGCAGAAGTGATGTTCGCGAGAAAAATACGGCCAGTCTTTTACAAACTATTGCAAAAACAGGTAAAACCCGCTAAGACAACTGCTTCCAATAAGAATTATCTGCCAGGGGGAAAAATATTATTCCAGATGAACTAAGATAATATTTTCTGGGAGCAGGGAACAATCAAGAACAGGATCGGTCGCATGGTCTACATGGTGGAAGGACAACATTTTACGCATAAGAAACACTTGAACCAGGTACTTCGAATGAGTTAAGTAAGACTCCGCCAGAAGAAGAGACGTATTTGACCTGGAACCCCTCAAAATAGTACCGAAATACGTCATTCCAACAGAAAAAGGAAACTGACGAACTCCTTGGTAGGCAGCCCGAGAAAGAAAAACTATATGTCGGGGAAATAAATCTTCGGTGGATTTCTAAGATAGGTAACACACCTATATCTATGATAATGTGTATTTGTCTGGCACTAGGTAAGCCAGACATTTCTGCCGTCGAGCAGACAGCACACGCGTAGTTTAACTGCTCGCAGTGAACACCAGGACTTTTTCACCTTAATATTGTCATCCACTAAACAGGACCTCAACAGCTTCAAATGGTCTGAAATAACAACAAAAGTAGACGTGATTCCAAATATTGTTATTACGTTATATCTCCCCTCTTTGGTTTTTATACATAAAGTAAATTTCACGGTGTATAAGGATTATTTGATACTGAAAATATGCACAATGGTACCCAATTTCCAAAAGATGGGAGATACATACGAGCAATATTTGGAATCAAGTTTTCCTTTGGTGTTATTACAAATCAGTTGAAACCATAGCAGCAAGTTTTAGTCTCCCTTCCATCCAGAGGTTTTGGGGAATATATATATATTAGTAAACCGCACCGGCGTTGCCCGGTCGTAAAGTATGCATAAATAGTATACTTTAATTTGTGTAGATGTTTTATTTATTATACACAGCAATACCTTATGTATTAAACAAATGAAGTAAATTCTTTTTTTTTAAAAATGAAGTAAAAAGGAAAGAAACTTAGACATGTGCATGCGAGTATTCTGTTTTTTCTAAACAGTTCATTTATTGTAAGTTAAAAGTATTCGAGCTAAGATCGAAACCAAAACCTAAAGACAGTGATTCAAGTACGATAACCATAATGCCAGCTTGTAACGACCTTTAAAATGCGCTTTCAAACCTAGTTATTCTTAACATTAGAAAGCTGTCATATTTCACGACTGTACATGCACAGTCGTGAAACAGCAGCTGACAAATGGATAAAAATTCGATGACCTCAAGTACTAATTTTTAAATTGTTACCCCTTAGCAGCCCTTTTCGGATGAAAACTTATTAAAAAGTTTTCCTAAATACCCTACATACTAAATTTCAAGTTATTAAATTAATTATTCGTTGAGTATTTCGGTTGAGAATGTCCTCACACCGACACACATTCTCATTTTCATATATATAGTAATCCAGGTAGATTTACAAGTCCAGTTATTGCTGTTTGTATATAAAAGTTCTAAAGAATAAAGGTTTATTTAGCTACAAATTTACAAACATCAATTTTAATCAGAGCCCCAAATTTCCAGATGTTTTTGAACCAAAACTGTTATTACAGCTGTATTGAAATGTAACAATGTTTATTTATAAAGATGAACACGTGATCAATTCAAACTTGGTAAAATGTTCTATTCATAAGATTTATTTTGTAATTTTTTTAAAGTAAAACTATTATATTCATTTTTTTCAATATTAAGAAAGTTTTAAGTGTTGAGCCAGTATGTTGAACAAAGATAGCAATGTGATCTCGAATGTTGAGTTACGATCTCGAATGTTGAGTAATGACGGCGAAGAATCAATGTAGTTCGGATCAGCAGTGGTTCAGTCATTTCAAGATGGAGACTGACAGCGAACTGACTTGCATCCAAAATTCAATATTTTATAATGAGATCGGGGGCTTTTCATTAATTGATTTTTCTACTCGTAGTTATAAATAAGATCGTCCAAATTTTGGTAGTCATACCCCTAATTATAATCCAAAACATTTTAACTCCCTTTTTTATATAATGCAGAAGACCTTTCGGATTCAATTGCATTCCAAACGTTACAGGATTTTGTTAATGTACCGTGATTGATTCATTGTTATAATTTCATTTTTACAAGTAAACTTTATACCATGATAACTGTCCAAAATCGGCCATTTTAAATTTTTATTTAATTTATTTTCGACATCTTTTAAAGTGTTGCAACAATTTCAGACGAGTAATATATTGTCAACACAAAACAAAACAAAATCAACAATTTATTACCTATATTTTTGGTATATATGCACGCGTCTACGGAACACTGTCTGAATTTTTGTTCTATTTAATAATTGTTAAGTGTTAGATTCCAATTGTGAACACTTTGTTTTATACCGTACAGTAACTTATTCAATTCCCATACGAATGTTTATTTTTCATTTTAAATCCCTCGGGAGGTAAATATAAATTTCACAGGCAATCGGAGCATTCTAATACGCATTTTTTAAATCCATTTGATGTATTTTTAAATTGTATTGATCAGCAAGTTGCAAATAAAATTCTGATTGTCGTTGAATTTGTTGTTGGTTAGAATGTGGCAAAATATTCGACCCCAGAAATTTGAGAAAAACATTTTGCAATAAATCTTACATAGTTTCACTGCCAGAGGCCGTTATTTTTTTGGTAAAAACACAGCGAGAAGAAATAAGTTTCGGTACCATTTCATATGTGGTATTTTCAGATAAAGCTTCCAATTCGGATTGCATAGCTTTTTTCCATTCTTGGTGATTTTCTGAATTAATCGCCTCAATATAACTTTCTGGTGCGCTTTTCAACGATTAACGGTAATCTATTGCGTAGTCTTGTAGCTTTTTAATTTTAAGAAGTTTGGCCTTTTTCGATCCCTTATCGGGTATCGACATGTCAGGTTAATATTTACATCAGTAATATGCAATATTCATCATTATTAATATTTTCGTTGTGATCAACAAAAACACTAGGTAATATTTCCTCACGGATTTCCTCCACTGGTGTGTTTTTAAAGTTAAATGTATCATTGAATTTTACACATCTAACTTTTTATGGCATCTTTTTATGGCATTAGCCTTTCAGTGTGTTTTTCTTCTATCTTATTCTTTTTCTTGGGAAAATTATTTTGGAGGAAAGTTAAGATGTGTAATTTGGTTGTGTCGGTTTTCGAGAAGCATGTTTTTGTTTTTTGATGTTCTTCTAACCGTACTTCCAATGGACGACATGTTTCACCTCTGTATAGTTTTCCACATTTACATGGGATTTCATATACACAGTTCTTAGTCATGGTTTTTTCTGTAGGAGGCCTGACTCTCACAAGCTGTTTCCGGATAATTGAATCACTCCTGAATACTGTCTTAATGTCATATGGATTACATATTCGTGGACGTTTTTCAGACAAGCCCTTCATTTATGATATACAACCTGTGGTAAGTTTCTGAGTGGTGCCCTTTTGTATCTGGTTCTGATTTCTTGGAACTGCTGTCATGCTCTCTGGATAGTTGTTTCAATGGAGGGTTTCTTTCAGACTGTCCAACTCTTCTTGATATGTATTGCTGTTACTACATATTGCTTTTGCTCGGTATTGTAGGCAACGGACGATTCCTTTCTTTACATTATATAGATGGTGGGAGTTAGAGTTTAGGTACTGTCCAGTGAAAGTTGGCTTTCGATATACAGATGACATACCCCCTGACTACTGCGGGTTATCAGCACATCTAGGAATGATAATTTATTGTTGCGTTCTTTTTCCATCGTGAACTGTATAGTTGGACGGATCGAGTTCAGATGGTCTAGTAATGTTTGAACATCTTCCTGATGGGGTTAGATCATGAACGTGTGATCTACATACCGCAACCACATTGTTGCTTTAATTGTGTTGATCCTAATGCCGTTTCCTCAAAGTATTCTATGTATGCATTGGCCAGTATCGAGGACAATGGTGATCCCATCGCCGGACCTTCTTCCTGCCGATATATATCAGATCTCATCACGAAGTTTCAGATCTCATCATGTAGTTTCTACACAGAAGGTCAACATCTCCATTATATTGTCAATTGGGATGCAAATGCGTTCTTTCAGTGAGGCATCCGATGTCAGCTTATCCCGTACCACTGTCAGTACAAATATATATATATATATATATATATATATATATATATATATGTGTGTGTGTGTGTGTGTGTGTGTGTGTGTGTGTGTGTGTGTGCCTTCAATAAGTTTCTCGACTTGTTTTGTACTGGTATTAAAAATTGTCGTAGAATCTTGAAAAATCATTATGTTATTGCTATACATCTTATGAGATGACTGCCCAATGTTTTATGATTTCAGGTTCAAATGAACAGCTACAGCAAGAACTGTGATACACCCTACTAAAGCATGAGTGTCAAAGCTGGTGAATTTCGAAAATGCAATCTTGACGTGATTCTGATTTTAAACTTGGCAAAAGCAGTCTGAAGCATTCCATCTGTGGCATAAAAAAATACCAAAGAAACATATGGAATGCTTCAGACTGCTTTTGGACCCCTTGCCTGAATCGAGCATAAGTTTCTGAGTAGTATAAGAGATACAATGTAGACAGAAGGTTTGTAAGGGATGATGAGAAGCCTAGGAGGAGTAAGGAAGTCAGAACACCGGAGTTCATTAACCAAGTAAAGAATTTCATAAACAAGGACACTCGGGTGTCTATAGATAAGTGCGCAGTTTTATGTCAGTGTTGGAGCTATACACACAATTATTTACAAGGAATGGAAGATGCGGAAGATTTGCGTGAAGTTGCTCTAAGAACTGTTCAGAGAAGATCAAAGACGTTGTCATGAGAACTGGTCAATTCAGATCCCGCAGTTCTTGATGCTATGGTGACCTGCGATGAAAGCCGGATCTACTGCTATGACTCAGAGATCAAGACACAGAGTTCCCCGTGGATGCATGCTAACCAGAACGAATCCACCCAGAAACATACGATGATCCCCCTTTTTTATTTTTTGAAAGCACGGACATGTTCTACATGCACTGAGACAGTGAACAAGGAATACTATGTAACGATTTTAAGGAAGAGATTTCGTTGGAAGAGGCGAGTACTCTTCAAATTGAGTCAGAGATATTTCCACCAGGATAAGGCACCAATCCACAACTACATCCTCGTCACAAACTATTTGAATAAGATGAGCATCAAGGCAGTTCCTCACTCTCCCTATAGTTCAGACCTTGCTCCCTGTGACTATTGGTTATTCCTAAACTCACGGAAAACCTTACAGGTTGTCATAATGAGACAGGTAAGGACAGGAGTGAAATTGTCTGAGTGTCCATTTCTCTACAAAATTATTCTGTCAATTTTCTGGCGAGATTTGACATAAGGAGTATTGAGTTTTGGGAAAATCTTTGTTATTGGTTTCTAGGCCAGAAATTTCCCTGTCAACGATTTGATCTTTAAAAACTCTACCGAACTCCTCTGCCAATTTTGGGTTTAAACACAATTAAAACTTTAGATGTAGGTTACTTGGACATGGATCAAACGTTTTAATTTGATTTGAGCCGAAAAAAAATAAATTTTAAGGGGTCAAAATTGGGGTCGAATTTAAAAAATTTTTACCTCCGCGATCTCTACTAAATAACTCAGCCAATTGTTGGTCTAAACATTTGAAATTTTACATAAAGTATATTTAGACATAGGACAAGCTTTTTAATCAGTGTTTGGCCAAAACCTTGGCTGCCAAAAGGGTTAAAGTTCAAAGTATTTTACCTTTGCAGCCTCTAGCAAATTATTCGACCAACTTTGGATCTAAACATTTGAAATTTTACATAAAAGATATTCAGATATGCAGCAAGCTTTTTAATAAGTTTTTTTTAAGTTCAAAGTTGAATGAGTTGACCTTTGCAGACTCTACCAAACTCTTCCGCCAATCATTATACTTGAAATTTTAGATGTAGGTTACCGGACATGAGTAAAACTTTATATATATATATATATATATATATATATATATATATATATATATATATATATATATATATATATATATATTAGTGTTGGGTCAATTAATCAGAATCGGAATCGGGAATTGGAAAAATCGACAAATTTTGGGGTATCGGAATCACAAAAATTGATGCCTATTTTCCGATGCCAAGACGATTCTTTTAATTATCTTTTTTTATTTGATTTTATTTAAAGCAAAATCTTCCATTACTAGTAATAATGATAAAATAATGAGTATTTGTTGATTTTAAAATACCAGTAAAGCTAAAATCGATAACTCATCCTCCACAAGTTAATTTTACGTTTAGAGAATATATCTGCGCATTTAACATGTGTTTTTTACAGAAATCGGGGGGAAATAACAACTCTATAGTTAAATATTTAGAGATTTATAAAGAATCGGAATCGGTAATTGTATTGGAATCTGGAAAAATATTGGAATCGTTCCATCACTAATATATATATTCGTTGCTGCGTCTGTTGTGCTTAAGTTTTGGAAATATACTTTTTGTTGGTCAGTTTTATGTAAAAATAATATTTGTTCATAGAATTTTAGATGCGTCTCCACATGTGTATAAGAGGGTTTGTCTGTTCATTAGTCGGTCTGTCACGCAACAGAATTTACATTGCTAAACGCACCTTACATTATATGAGTGACTGTGTTGGTTTCTTTCTTCATCTTTTACGCTTCTATTTTAAATCGTTGAAAGCGTAGATTAGACACGAATTTTCGATCTTGTTTTGATTACATCTCAAAGAGAATCGTTTCAATCACTTCCCCATGGGTTTTCTTTTATCGATCTACGATCGATACAATAGTTGGGATCGATTTCAACACGAATTCGCCTTCACAACCCACACTCTGACAAAAAAGGCAAACCGCCAAATATACCACTTGACCTCCTCTTTTTTTTCTTAGGGATATTAATACTGACGAGTTGGCCCTTCAAAATAACTGTTTATTGTTGGCATAGATTTTTGACAACGTGTATGAATTTTAACGGATACTGCCTTATTTTTTTTTAAATTAAAATATTTCATTTTCTTTTTTTCTTGTCTTTTTCCCCCATTTACTTGACGCCAATTTTACATATGGCTTTTAATGTAGGAGAATCCAATTTCTCGAAATGGCCACTTAAATTAAAACAAAAATTATTATTGCTTCAATCTCTGAGTTTTTCCTTTGAGTGAGGACAGAATATATACTACACTTTGATACTCGCTCAAAAGTCAGGAAATTAGCCTTTCATTGTGTTTTTCTTCTATCTTATTCTTTTTCACTGGATGTGATTTTATCAAGATTATTAAGAAATTTCTTTATGGCATTGGTAGAATTTCTTTGTATCTGGATACTGTTCATTAGATTTTTGATCCCCTCAAAAACATAACTAATGCACATCTGATCCCCCAGACATACTTAGGTCAAATCTGATTCACTTAAACAGACATAATTAAGCCAGTCAATAGAATGCTTTGTACTATACTTGCAGTCACTACTGATGTTGTCCAGTAACGAATAAAAACGTATGCTCCCAGCCCTGAACTCCATATAAATATTTTTATATTATTTCTATAATTTTTAATAAATGAATTAAACATTTGAGGGGGGGAGTGCGCACTATATTAAAAAATCTCGTATTACTAAATGAATTGTAAAATTTTACTCATCTAGTTGATCTTTATATGGTGCTTTTCAGTTGCATTCACAGGCAGATAACATATTTATATTATAGATTGATTTTTCCCGATAATACTTATTCTGTATCAACCAAACAATATAATATTTACTGACAAAAAGGTAAATAATAATTCATTCTATTTTGGGAAATAATTCGAATTGTATATATGTGTGTGTCGATAGATCGACTGATTTGGTTTCAAAATCGCATAAGCAAGCATCATCCGCAGAAAATTCTCGCAATTTCCTTCGTTTGGTGAGGGCCACGCAGCATGCGTCTAGCTCCGTCGCTGGTCGGACCCCAAAAGAGGAAGTGGGCTCCAGAAGATCCGTTTTCTGTTCCTCCACTGCGCATGGCAGAGGAGAGGGGGGAGCCTCATCCCGGGTGTGATTACTGCGATGTCAGTAAAGGTGAATTGTCGTCGTAGTTATTTGTATTTGGGGCTGACCGACCCTTTTATTTCTTGTCTACTCCTTCTCTCTCTCTCTCTCTCTCTCTCTCTCTCTCTCTCTCTCTCTCTCTCTAACTCTCTCTCTCTCTGTACTTCCCCACCCTCTTTCTCTCTGTATTTTCCTACTCTCTCTTCTCTCTGTATATCTCGTTATTCCCTCATTTTCAGACTTCCTCGCCGACAAGTTAAAATAAACAAAACAAGCGTAAAATAACAAATACGGATGATGCGTGCTCGACTTTTAAATATTCTATAAAAACTTTAAACTTTCCTTATAATTATATAACACCTCCTTAACAAAAATGAAAAGGATTGCGAGCAATGCCTTTCCAAAAGGGTCGGGGTCTATCGGGTGACTATCTACTCTGCTTTTCATTATTTTTTTTTATACTATGTGCGGGACAAAGCATCCGCACAGACATTGTCAGTTCCTCGGATGTGCTGAATATGAAAATTGTATTCTTGCAGGGCTAAGCTCCAGCTGAGGAGACGTCTATTTTTGTTTTTCATCCTATGCAAGAATGTGAGGGGATTATGGTCAGTATACACTAGGGTCGGTTGGAACGAAGATGATATATACACAGCGAAATGCCTCAGACTCAAGATCAGAGCTGCCCGCAAATAACCCATCCGAATGTCTCTTTAAACAAAAATCCATCCGGCACTTGTACAGTGCTCGAACCGCTTGTTTGTAAACAAATCGCGAGCTTCGCATTTTTCAGCCAATTAAGTAGCGAGTGAGATTATTTATGACAGTGCTCAACCCAAAGAGGAGGGTTTTAAAATATATTTATAGTCATCGACATACAGTCCTGTTTCGTTGTATTACAACGTATCAGTGCCACTAGTTCTAGGGAGGGTATTGACCCCAAATCATTTATATATATATATATATATATATATATATATATATATATATATATATATATATATGATTTGGGGTCAATACCCTTCCTCACCTCTGAATTAACTCAGTCCACTGCATGCTATCTTTCTCTACAAATTCTTCAAATCGCCTTCTCTTTAGTTAAACTCAGAGACTGGACTTTTTCATTTGTGCCTATATACACAGAAATTTATTTTTGGGGCCATTTATAAACTCCAACACTATGCACTTAAACTACAACCTTCTTGGATTCACTGGATTTTGGACTCAACAACCATGAGAACACCGTTTCACGTGAAACCATTTTCCCCTTTTTACCATACTCTATCTGTTTCATTGTTCTATATTTCATTTTTACGCTAGTATGATCCTTTTCTTACTACTTTAAATACTTTACAAGCACAATTTCTTTATACATTCTGTTAACGCCTCTCTAACGAGAAGGAAAGTATTTCTTCGAAACTCTGTGGATTAAGAACTTTTATCTCCATTTGTCTTTCCTTTCCGAATAATAAATACTCTTGCTAAATTGTTTCTCAACATGTTTTATTAAACCTATGTACTTTATTTAATTGAATTAATTAAGCTTTCCAAAGTCAAAGACATACTTATTTGACACTCATATGATGAATATGGTATGTCTTTACACGTGTTTCGTTGAATAGTGGAAATACCCCATACAACTCAATAGAGACATATTTATATTCCTCGGATAAAAACAGTGGGATTTTTATTGCCATATATTGAAAAGAATAAATGTTAGTAAAAGAAATAGAAATCTTTAAAAGTTATTAGAGTAAAAAGATCTAACTTATTATAGAATGTGTTGGATATATATTATTACATTTTAGTCATGATTTTCATGTATGTCATTCAATATATTCAGATTTTACAGACTGACAATTACCACTCGCATTACAGTGTAATACATTGAAATTATTCAGGTTACTGTTGTTGCTCTTTTCGAAAATAAGCCAATAATAATAATAATAATAAAAATAAGAAGAAGAAGAAGAAGAAGAAGAAGAAGAAGAAGAAGAAGGAGATAGTAAAAACATACACGTGTAATGATCTTAAATAGACTCCCACTGGCAAAATACAGACTGTTAGAGCTTTTTTTTTTGGGGGGGGGCTTTTGTTGTGATAAAGCAAACTGATTTGAAACGTTATCAGTGCTGAAAATTTGTGGGGATTTGTTATTATTCAGACCCTAGTGAAAAATTCTAGTGAATAATAATAATAATAATAATAATAATAATAATAATAATAATAATAATAATAATAATAACTTGGGAATTCTGCAATCAGATACCATCAAAGCAACAGAAATGAAAGAAAGAATTGGAAAAGAATACCTAAGAGAACAAGAAAACTCCTGGAAACGAAATTATATAGCAGAAACCTAATAAAAGGTATAAATACATGGGCAGTATCACTAGTAAGATACTTTGGACCGTTTATAGGGTGAATAAAAAAAGAATTGAAACAACTCGATCAGAAGACCAGGAAACTCACGACCATGCACAATGCACTACACCCAAAAATGATGTTGACAGACTCTACGTAAAAAGGAAAGATGACGGGAGGGGACTGTCCTGCATAGAAGACTGTGTGAATGTCATAATAAAAAGAACTAGAAAAATACATAATGCAAAATACTGAAAGGATAATTATGGCAGCGAGAGGCATGGAAAAAATCCACAAAACAGAAAACTGAGAGACAAAGGACAAAACGAGAAAAGAAAATGGGAAGAGAAAAAACTTCACGGAAGATTCATAATAATGACAAAAGATGAGAATAACGAAAACACTTGGACATGGATGCAAAAAGGACATGTAAACCAAGAAACTGAATCCCTAATAACTGCAGCACAAGATAACTCGATAAGAACTAACCATATCAAAGCAGAGATCGATAAAACACAAGAAAACAGCAAATGCAGACTCTGTGGACAAAGAGACGAAACGATAAACTAAGTAAGTGAATGCAGCAAACTAGCCCAAAAGGTATACAAAAACAGGCACGACCAAGTGGGGGGCAGTACACTAAGAATCATGCAAACAACTGCATTTGAACGTATAGACAAATGGTACAAACATAAGCCCACAACAGTACTCGAAAACGAGAACCACAAAATTCTATGGGACATGGGCATAAAGACGGACAAACCCATCCAAACAAGAAGACCAGATGTCTTAATTAACAAGAAAGAAAAATCCTGTCAAATCGTAGATTTTGCTATCCTAGCTGACCACAGGGTGAGTATGAAAAAGAAAGAGAAACGGAGCAAATACACAGAGCTAGCCAGAGAGTTAAAAGGGATTTGGATGATGAAGAAAATCAAAATAATACCTATAATAGTAGGAGCATTAGGAACAATTCCGAAAAAATTTGAAAAAAGAATAGGAGAAATTGGAATCAGAGGAATGACTGGAAAGATACAACGACTAACGATAAGGAAAATGGCTGAAATATTAAGGAAAACCCTTGAATGCGGAGAATAATACACATCAACCACATGCATGAGTCAGACAAACTGCTGCAGAGGCAAAACATGAAGAAACATTACAGGGAATGAAGAACACTGAAGCTGCATATCCAGAAGTTCTACATCTCCATCACGCATCCCCTCCCATTGTCCCATCACCGTACCCCTCCCCAAAAAAAGTGTGATACCAAATAGCTGAGAAGGGTCAAGGAGGATGGAAAAACCGAGGAGAGAGCGCTAGACAGACTTCCGCTGGGCAAACGTGAAGAGAACTGGGACCTTGGGGAGGCTTAGTGCCACTCAAATTCCAGTATAGACCAATGGCCGCTTCTAGCAAGAAATCAATGGTGTTGCGATCACGCAAATTTATTTGCAAATGCTGTCGAAGGAGGTGGAGAGTGGTGGACGTCTGGGGAGACTTGTTGTCACTCAGTTTCCAGGGAACACCACAGGTTTTCAGTCAGATATTTGATGATCTGTGTGAAAGGTCCATGTGAATAATAATAATTTCGAAAAACTTCTTTTTTTTTTAAAGTGATGGGAAATTTGAATGAAAGTAAAAACTGAGCCCAGACAATCCAGGGAAATGGTGAAAACAACTAAAATCTTAAGGAAAACCCTTAAATACGGAAACCAACATATATAACCGACGAATTTCAACCAAATAAGTCACTTGCAAAGACTAGAACTAAAATACAGAAAGAATATCACAAGAGACAAAGGGAAATGAAACTGACTCCCAAGTTCTTCTCCTCCCCAAAAAGACACACACAAATATGAGGTAATGTTCCAGCGAATAACCATTGACAATGACTAAAGAACACTGAGTAAAGTCATAATAATAATTTGTCCCAACGCTATCTTGTAAATGTTTTCGATTATAGCACATTGTTTATTCTTGTGCAGTTTATCCAATCAGTTCAAGTGGATTCGCCAATGAAAAGATAGCATCGCTTGTAAATTATTTCTCATCTTGTGTCCCGGTTATTGTCACTCGAACAATTGCTGAATGAAGCTTTCATTTGTGGCTTGAAGGTCGACTAGGCTTTTGTCAGTCTTACCGTTTGTAAATAGAAGAAAAATGAGATTCACTTTCGGTTGTCAAAGATGGACTATTATGCTTGTCAGTTAAGCCACTACAATTCTTCAAGAATTGCTTGACAAAGATTAAAGATCCGCCTTGTCGGTTAAGCAGTTACAAAATGTCCCACATTCGATCCTTAATGATCGATCGATAATAATCGCTGAACCGAAAAAAAGATTGGTTCGTTAATCAAGTCATTCATTCATGCAAGCATGTCCTGAAAACAACATGCAGGTTTATCACTAAGTAGGCGTCTTAAAGGTGTATTATTTATTTATTTATCATTAATTATGAATTAATAAATAAGTAACTTGATTATGTATTAGAGCTGACATTATTATTATTATTATTATTATTATTATTATTATTATTATTATTATTATTAATAATAATAATATAAATTCTCACATAGACCTTCATTAAAGATTACTCACTAACAACAACCGGTGGTATCCCCCCCCCCAGATTTCCAGTACTCCGTACCTCTTTCGATAACCTTTGCATATGTGCCTGACCTTATATTCCTTTTGGGCTAGTTTGTTGCATTCACTTATGTGGTTTATCGCTTCGTTTCTTTGTCCAAAGAATATACGTTTGCTGTTTTCTTATGTTTTAACTTTAATTTTGTTAGTTCTAATCGCGTTGTTCCGTGCAGCTATCAGTAGAGATACTGTTTTTCTGTTCATGGTTTTTTCTTACCCATATACACATGTTTTCATGATTCTTTTTCTATTATAATTATTATGAATCCAGTTGGTGTTCTCTGCCCTCCATCTTTTCTTGTTAACCATTTTTGTGACTTTTGTTAATTATTTCTGTGATGCAATCCAATGAGTGAGAGAAGGACAAACGTAAGTAAACTTTTAGTTTAATGAGAAAATAATTCAGATAAGTTGTTTTTAAAATGCTCAAACTATTTACCGCACCTCGGCTAAGTAGTTTTTAGCTAACGTCACCAACTAACTTCGGAAGAACCCCTCCCCCCCCCCCCATCTGCTTTTCTTTTATATCATAAGTTTCTTAAAACGTGACTAGTTAAAGTTCAGAATAAAATCACGCTTTCTCTTAACGGTTAATTTAAAAAAAAAAAAAAATCTTCTGAACGCTATTAAAAGTTAAATTCTTCACTAGTTTGCAGTTTGGAGACGGAAGCGTTGTTGTGATAAGTGATTTTCTCTACTAATTCGCACTTTTTATTTTTAGATTCAAATATTAATAACTACATTTTATTTCAGTATTTAATTTATGTATTTCTGTTGTATTAAATGCTAGCTTTTTTTTTCTCGTCCATAAATGTTTATTTATCTACTGAGTTGATTGCAAAAATAGATTACCTAATTGCACTCATTTTTAGTTCGTGAGAGGGGAATCAATCACCATACTTTCCCTTAAACACGTCTGTTGGACTTTTATTAAGTAGAATACTTAATAATTTTTTTTTTTTTAATGGAGAGTAGAAAACGCATTGTGGATGCGTTATCGGCAGCTCCTGTTACTCTCGCTTCTTCTTATTTGTCCCTCAGTCCTCATTTTTTAATGAGTGATTTTTCTGACAAAGGGAGAAGAAAAAGCTGTATTCTAGGTTGGCAGTATTTTGCGCGAACAGTTGGTAGAGTTGGTGGAAATTTTCTGTTTCTATGTCTATCCTTGTAGCCATGTCACTAGTAAGGGTGCTGGAGGTAAACGTTTTGTCTGGGCTGACGTTATCCGCCTGATAGTCAGGGACCCGAACCTTGGATTAACCACTAAGGAGGCTGTCCTATCAGCAGGTGCAAAGTACTGGGGCTGCTGTATTGCCATTTGGTGAATGGAATCTGGACCATGCAGTAGCTTCTGGTGGGGCCTCTCGATGCCATACTAGTGGGTAATTGTTACGGCTTTACCTTATCATGTGTTACAAAAAAAAAAAAAAAAAAAATTCTTCGTTTCTTTTTCTCTCTTAGTTTCCCCTCTTTGTCCTGCTCTAAGTAAACCTGACGACCTAGTCCACAAATTCCAAAATTTCATCATGACAAGTTTCAAGAAAAAATACACGATTAAACCCGGTTCTACAACTTCCAACGTAGACCCCTACTACCATGTCTCCTTCTCCAACATCAGGGGTCTTCGTTCTAACCTTCCAGAGGTTGAAACCCAATTACAGGAGACTAAACCAGACCTTTTATTTTTAAGTGAAACTGGCATTGGACAGGCTATTTCCCTGGATGAGTTTGCAATTACAGGATACTCTAACTTAACTTCTAAATCTGACCCCCAAGATCGCCATGGGCATGGAATATGTGCCTATATTAAAGATAGCTTTCCATGTGGGAGGGACATCTCCAGGGAAGATCCTAACTTACCCTATATGTGCTTTCGGGTTGCTTTAGCTCACACTACTGCATTTATATTTACTTTCTATCGCCCCCACAACAGCGGAGTTACTATCTTTCAAAGCATATCTGAGAAAATTGACCAAGTCCTTTCTACTTATCCTTCAGCTAACATTCACGTATGTGGAGACTTCAATGTTCACAACGTCGAATGGTTGACCCACTCAAACAAGACCGATGATGAGGGGCGGTTCTGTCATGATTTCTCCATTGCCTCTGACCTCACTCAGATTGTTCAGGAACCTACCCGTGTGCCCGATAATGACGGCCAGTATGCGAGCCTACTAGACCTTTTTCTCACAACTTGCCCTGAACTATGTTCAGTTTCTGTTCTGTCGCCTCTTGGATCTTCCGACCACTCTGTTGTATCAATTAAGATAAAAATGAAATGTAATAAGTCCCCAGACGTACCTCTTCATCGTACAGTATATCGATACACTAAGGCTGACTGGGATAGCTTCCGTACATTTATATCTGATCTACCTCTGCATTCCATGTTTAAAAAGGATGTGTCCTCTATAGTATTAGACCTGACTGAATGGTTAATTGTAGGTATTGACCATTTCATACCCTCTAAAAAGTTTCAGCAAAAACCTAACAGCCAGCCATGGTTCTCTCCAGAATGTGCTGCTGCCATTGCGCACAGAAATCACTTTTTCCACTGCTTCAAACGTAATAGATGTATGGAAACTAAAGCCGTTTTCAGGACTGCCAGCAACCATTGTAAGAAAGTAATAAGGAACGCAAGAGAGTTGTATGCTCAATCTGTTAAGTCCAAAGTAGCTGAGCAGCGGCTTGGTTCCCACCAGTTTTGGCAAATAGCAAACAGAATCCTGAACAGAAGCGTGTGCTCCATCCCAACTATTATCAATGGACCTGAGGTAATCTCGTCAGCATCAAACAAAGCCAAACTCTTTGTCAAGAACTTTGCAGCTAATTCTACCCTTTGCGACCAAGACCGCCAACCCCCAATATTTCCTCCTGTATCAGAAAACACGCTATGTGATATACGTATATCTGTACGTGATGTTGCCAAGCTAATCAAAAACCTTGATTCGAGTAAAGCAACTGGCCCTGATGGTATTCCAATTATAGTACTCAAAAAACTTCAACCTGAACTAGCGCCCATACTTACAAAACTGTTTAAACGTTGTCTTAAGGAGAATAGTTTCCCATCTCCCTGGAAAATCTCATCAGTATGCCCTGTATTTAAGAATTCAGGTGATCGCTCATCCCCCTCTCAGTACAGGCCAATAAGTCTCCTGTACGTCATGAGTAAGTTGCTAGAATCTGTGTTAAATACAGAAGTAATCAACCATCTCAACAAAAATAACCTTCTTAGTGACACTCAATATGGTTTCCGTTCTGCTAGATCTACAGCAGATGTCCTTACAGTTATATCGCATAGGATTAGCAAATCTCTCGACGGTGGCAATCTTTCTAGGGCAATTGCTCTTGACATATCTAAAGCCTTTGATAGGGTATGGCATAAAGGTTTACTTCATAAGATCGCTAGCTATGGTATAGCTGGAAAAGTCTTCTCAATTATTAAATCATTTCTTTCTGATAGGTTCATAAGAGTAGTAGTTGAGGGGCAAAAATCAGAAGCTCACAGTATTAATGCCGGTGTCCCTCAGGGATCCATCCTGGGCCCAACTCTTTTCCTGATCTACATTAATGATCTTCCAAATCATATCCTTACATCATTTGTAGACATTTATGCTGACGACACTACCATTTATGGTAGCACATCTAAGACAGTAAATGACCAAGTTCTCTCGAATTCTCTCTCCTCTGATCTTGAGCACGTAGTACAATGGGGAAAGGAGTGGCTGGTTACTTTTAAAAACCAAGCTTCTCTCTTTACATCATCAACATTCTAATCCACATTTGTCATCAATTGAAATGAATGGCTCTCGTCTTCAGGAGGCCTCAAGTTTTGACAAGCTTCTGGGCTTGACCATTACTCCTGATCTTAAGTGGAACGTATATCAAATCTGTTGCCAAGGCCGCTGGTAAAATGGTGGGATCTTTCTATCGATCCGGTAGATATCTCACTGCTGATGCTATTCTCTATCTATATAAGAGCCAGGTACGTCCAAGGATGGAATACTGTTGCCACATCTGGGCAGGAGCTGCTAGAAAGGACTTGTCCTGCCTTGATAGAGTTCAAAATAGACTTCGTAGCCTCGTAGGAGATGTCCTTTTCTCCTCCTTGCAACCTCTATCTCACAGAAGAGATGTTGCGAGTTTGTCTCTGATGTATCGTTATTTTCATGGAAAGTGTTCAACTGAGCTTCAATCTATGGTCCCCCCTCGCCAAATTTTCACAAGAAACACTCGTCTAGCTGTAAACACTATCAATAATTTCCCCCACTCTTTATCTGTGCCTAAACCTAAACGTAGATTCCATGAACAAAGCTTCTTTCTTAGAACTGCACGCCTGTGGAATTGTCTTCCGTTTTCCTGCTTTCCGGCTGACTACAATATGGTTGTGTTCAAGTCTAAAGTAAATAAGTTCTTGATGAGCCGTTCCATATAAGTTATCAAATTTACCAAATTTTCATTACTAATGATTACTATATTGACCAATTTCTACTGTACACTCTTTAACCCTTATCCTTGAGTGGCCTCTGGGCCTTGATAATGTGGTGACGCCTATATAAAAAAAAAAAAATTAGCTAAAATCTCTACTAAGCGCCATGTCTAAAATAGCAGAACAAAATGTTACATTAGTCCAACAAATCAATGACGTATTGAAAAATTATCGACAGCATTTTGACATTTAAAGCAATGAACTATTTACTTTTATCTCAATTATCATCTCCCTTTTGTTGGGGGGGGGGGGCTCGGGATGGGGTACCCTAGCGAATGTCAAACATTAACCTGCTATTTCAGAGATACCAACCGAGAGATCGTTTTTAATATCCTAACTGTCTTTTTAAGCGAAATTGTTTGGATCTATCTTGCACTTGGCTTATGGAATATATTATCCGGATAGCTTTTTGTAATTCTTTTACGCGTATCTGCTATGATTACTGAAATGATGGAGATCTTTCTAATATTTCAGTTTCGCTTCGTGTGGTACATAAAACCTTGCTATACAATTATCCCTCTCACTTCTGTTTAAGCTACCATCATCAGAAACGCTTGCTTGAAGTAGATTTTCTACTTTCTCCTTCCTATCCCATATCACTCTGTCAGGCATAACAACTCCGTATTCTAGAAATATTGCTGTAGGGATTGCATAGTTATAGTGAATGATGCATGACTTATTTTCAACAGTTTTTTTTTTCTGGCATGTATTCCCAGGAGTATCTAAATTGTATAGTGGCGTTATTTACACATTATTTTCCTGCTAAGTTTTTAACATAATGCATATCTTAAATTAGCTTTGCTGTAGCAATTACTGTTGATTACTACTCGATATCGATTCTACCTTTTATATTAGTTGCTTCAAGATTATGTTTTTGTAAGATTTATTTCGGAGCAGCATATCCAGGTACACTTTGATGTTGATTTTTAAGCTGATTTCGAAGATGTGAGGTGGTATGGTGTGGCCATCACTTGAAACCGCATCAAAGACCTAAATTGTGACCGGAAAATTCGCTGAGCTGTACCCTCAAGGATGCTGGCAATGGTCTTGTTGTCATAACTTGGATCGGTAGAGAGAATGAGTTTTGCAGTGATGCATATCCAATCTCGCTTGTTGAACATTATGTCACTTTCAGACATGATAGAAGGTTCCTATCTCTCTTGGAATTTGTACACAACTGGTCAACTAGTAGATGTTTTGTAACCACAAAAGAAAATCGGTTTTTATCAAACGAAAATGGAATCATGTCGTCTTTTCTAAAGCGACAATTTTATCGTTCAAATGTGTACAATCTTTTTAAAAATTTAATCCGTGGCTTTGTCAGTTTTTATGTCATATTTTTCAAACATCAAATAATTCATTGCAAACAAGCCACGACATATGCGGCTAAAGGGTAGCGTGCAAATATATATAAATAAATATAGCAGCAGCTGTTGACTTGGTTTTTTTTTCGAAATCGTAAGACAAAAATCGGATTTTTGGCTTTCCATATTTCATTTACATTCAAATCGATAGATAAAAGTGATACAAGTGCGCAGACGTGTCCATGTATCATGATATACGCCCATTATTTGTAGATTTTAACGACCTGTTCTTTTGGCGCGAAATTTCCTTCTCTTTTATTTCTTTTACTTTGGCAGTGCACTTAATGTTTATGCTTATTTCTATAAACAAAACTTTCTGAATAATTTTCTTGCAGGACGCATTGCTATATAATAATACTAAGAAACATATAATACAAATAATGATGATACTATTGATTGCAATATTCATAATGATACTAATAGCTAAACAATATTACCATTAACTAAAAAAGAAATAAAATACTAAATAGAATGATAATAAATGAAACAACAATGATAATAAATTATTAACAGTAATAAAAGCAAAAACGCATGAATAATGTTGAAAATTAAAATATTATTAGCTATAATAACAAAACGAAAATCACCACCTAAAAAAAGCAACAACAATAACAACAACAACAACAATAACAACAATAACAACAAAAACAATAATAATAATAATAATAATAATAATAATAATTCTGATTTCGTTTATCAACGTCTCTCTGGAAAGGGATGGGATTCATTTACAGAGGATTTCCCTTAATTCCGGCTTCAGACCAGGAGCTTCAAAGATTAAGGGTTTTCCTAAGGATGTTGGTGGTACCTACAATTGCAGGGGTCTGAAGGCCGCCTAAAACATTGGGGATTTGTAATTTTTTCAATTGTCCTTCCAGACGACTTGATACTACTCCTAGTGTACCAACTACGACCGGGATTATTTGTGTTTTAACCCCGTGTATACGCCTTATCTCCAAGGCCAATGGAGCACAATTGCTCCACTTCTCATTCTGCTTCTCTCTCACATTCCTGTCCCAGGGTACTGAAAAGGCTACAACCTGCCAGTTTTTTGAGAGCTTGTCAATGACGACCAAATCCGGACGATTATGTTCCAATTGCTTGGTCGTTATGACACTTTTGCCCACCATACCTCTACCTTGCGATCCTCACTTGTACTCACTTCATCAGGCACCTCCTCAAACCATTTTCCAGCACACTTCACCCCAACCTTCTTATACACCTCCCAATATATCCGTAGTCCCATGCGATCGTGTCTTTTGTGGTACTCTCTCTGGGCCAGTCCACTACACCCTGCTGCAAGGGGCACAATTGACTCTGAGGTCTTACCACAAATCCGGTATTCTGCAGCAACTTCCTCTCCTAGAACCACTTTTTTGAACAATCGTGTTCCTAATGCCTGCTCTTGTGCTGCACAAATTAAAGCTTCAGTACTTTTAGCCAGATACCCAGCTCTAAGCCATTGCCATGCCATAGCCACTTCTGCTATATCCTGGAAGAACCTTCCATGCATTTTCTTCCTAGCCAGTTCCTCTGCCCTTTCTCTATCCATGCGTTTCACATAATCAGCCTTGGTCTTACATACCTCCACTTCATTGGCCACAACCTTAAGCATTCACTCCTCACTTCTAACCACATGCTCCTTCAACGACATCTCCTCGGTTTTAACACAGTCTTTTACACTTTTCAATCGTCTCCCACCGTCTTTCCTCTTTTGATACAGCCTTGCTACGTTACTTCGAATATGAAATATACCAAACATCGCTAAAACTTTTCTTGTTTTAATATCCATGGCATACAAATCCTTGTCAGACCATTCTAAAATTCCCGCACTGTATCTCAAAACACTGACTGTCCATGCATTCACTGTTTTCATTAGGTTTTCTCCATACAGTTTCGACTTTGCAATTAGTTTCACTCTTCTAAGATACTCCTTCCTGACTTTTTCTTTCATTTCTCTGTTCATGATGCCTACACCCTCCAGTACTCCTAAATACTTATATCCTGTATCTTCTATTTCTTTCATGATTTCTTCATTTGGCAGCACTATTCCATTCGAATCAACCTTTACTCCTCTTTTCATCATCAGCACCGCACATTCACTAATCCCAAACTCCATCCCAATATCTTCTGAGTATGTCCCTACAAGTTCTACCAGTCTCTCCATTTCCTTTTCATTTCTACCGAATATTTTCAAATTATCCATAAACAGTAGATGGTTGAGGCGTCTGTCACCAGATCCAAAGTTATACCACAGTTTTTCTCTCTTCCAGAGGATGTTCAGTAGCATCATTATCATTACAAAAAAAAGTGGCGATAACGAATCTCCTTGAAATATTCCACGTTTAATGCCAACCTGCCCCATATCCTCTCTGTTTGCTGTTAGCACCGTTTTCCATTGAGCCATACCTGTCTATAAAAGCCCTACCACATTCTCAGCAACCTTCATCCTCAATAATAATAATAATAATAATAATAATAATAATAATAACACTCATGATGCATACCAAAATAACTTTCAACTACCCTTGTGGTTTGTCAATTGCTAAGTGAAACTGCTTATGTTCAAACTAGCCTCATGAATAATCTGTCATTAATTGTCCGTGATGAACTAACATTGATATTATTTAGAACCCCGTTCTAAACATGGCTGAGGAACGGGGCTTTATTAAATATTCTCTACTGTCACTTAACAAATATATACACTTATATAGTTGAGTTTTTTCTCGCTCTGACATTGATATTAAAAGCCTACTTTTTCTATTTAAAAATTATTAAAACGAACTTCTTAATATATTCAGTCATGGATATACGAGCGACTACATAAAACTTAACTAATTTGTATATTCTTTTGAAAAACGAGCGTTAATGATTAACTTATTTATTTCTTATGATTTCTTTTCAGATGATTGCTTTCATTTCACTATTGCACTAAATTCTATTTATGCACAGTTTCAACATTCTGCATAATTACGTAGAATCTGAGATAAAAACGTTCTAGCATACGGATATATATATATATATATATATATATATATATATATATATATATATATATATATATATATATATAAGTGACATTATCGGTGTGTATGCGTAAAGTCTAAACCAAACTCTTCTTTGAATATTTTGTCTACAAAGTTGAAATTTGATATATAAGGTATTTAGATACGTAGCATACTTTTAATTTGGTTTTTGAGAGACAAAATAACTGTTAAGGGGGTCAAAATTTAAAACAAAAAAGTTTTCCTTAGCAGGGTAAGTCGAAAAAACATTACTTCTGCTGTTACTTTTGCGCATGTACAAAATTAAACATCCGTAGTTCGAAATCGGTTATTTTTTAAACTTTTGGTTTCGTTTGTCGGTAGCTCAGCCGATAACGACGCTGGAGAGATAAATAAGTATTAAAGTTGGAACACTAAACGTTCTGGTTTCGAATCTAGCGGATGGTACTGTAGTCATATTTTTTATAAGTTTTGAAATCATTAAATACTAGCATGGGTGCCCGGCGTTGCCCGGGTGTTTGTAAGTGTGTGTTGAGCAAAAAAAAAAGTGGTAGTAGGCAGGTAGGCCCGAACCCGTACCGTGAAGGAGGAAAAGAACGGGGAAAACGTGACGTCTTTGCTGTTACGACCACCGCCAAATCGGAAGTGACGTAGGTTTAAATTAAGGCTAGATAGTCGAAAAGAGGGGATGACATTCGAAAATATGGGCGAAAAAAGCGACCCTTCCCTGTAGAAAAGTGCCCAGTTGAGGGTAACGAAATTAATATTTTAGCCAATTTTTCGGTATTTGTCGTCTGAAAGGTCGAACTTAAAAGCGATACTGATCTTGTAAAGATCCGTCGCCTCTGTCGAAAGTTATAGGCAGACATGCAAACAAAGATACATACATACATACATACATACATACATTTATATATTCGTAACTCAATTTTTTTACCCAAACCGATTAAAAAGCTTTCCCTATCTCTGAATACCCTTTATGTAAAATTTAAAATGTTTAGACCAGAAATTGTCTGAGTAATTTGGTAGAGACCGAAGCGGCCACTTTTTTATCCCTATTATGACCCCTTAACATTTATTGTCTGGGGCTCAAATTAAGTTATTAAGCTATATCCTTGTCCAAGAAACCTATATCTAAAATTTCAAGTGTTTATACCCTAAATTGTCGGAGGAGTTTGGTAGTGTTCTCAAAAGTCAAATCGTTGAACTTTGATCCATTAACAGCCAAATTTCTAGCCGAAGTTATTGCGTAGGAAAATGTACACAGACACACAGACACACAGAGAGACAGGCATTTTCACTTTTATAGATATATAGATATAGATAGATTGGATAATAAAACAGAAAATTGGCTTTAATTTTTTTCGGGTATTGATGTTCATATTAAAAACCCTTTTATCTATTGATTCAAAAAGAAAATACAAGTTTTTTATATATGGATCGCGGAACTGCATTCACTAGCAAAAGATCCAGCTAATTTTCATATTCTTTTAAACATCATTTTAATTAATTCCCTATTGTTTTCGGTTTTCTTGTGGGATAATCATCTTTAGTTAACTATTACGTGTAATTATATTCATGTAGATATTTTACATAATTTATACTTGCATAATATTTGCGTACTGGTATTCAACAATGTTGACTGAGGAGAGGTGTGGTTAGAGATTGCGCAGCTCTTGCCACAAGAATTTCACGCGCAGTCACCCTTACAGTCAAGACTGAAGGAAGCCTTAAGAAATATTTGCGTAAGAAGCTAATAGTAGGCACAAAACTCTTTCCATACATATTTATGTATGGTATATATATATATATATATATATATAAATTCCAATTAAATTTACTAAAATGATCCAAGATAGTAAAACTAAAGTATATTATAAATATTAAAGAATTAATAGTTATAAAGTTATCTCAGCCAGATGTAAAAGCTCAATAAAACCAAATAATACGAGCAAACAATTAATAAAATATGTTAAAAAACACTTTGAAAAAGAGTTAAAAACATATTTAATCTGAAAAGGAAACACTTGATAAGTGAATAGTCCTTAATCCGCGGAGTTTCGAATAAATACTTTCCTTCTCATCAGAAGGTAGGAATTAGCAAAATGCGGGATCGGATTTTGCATATAAAAGTATTTGATGAAACAACAAGTCAGTCAAAGATCTTACTTGATAACAAATATATATATATATATATATATATATATACACACACGATCAAACAGTTAATAAAACATGTTAAAAACACTTTGAAATGAGTTATAAAACATTTAATCTGAAAAGGAAACACTACATAAGTGGATAGTCCTTAATCCGCGGAGTTTCGAAGAAATACTTTCCTTCTCATCAGAGGGTAGGAATTAGCAAAATGCGGGATCGGATTTTGCATGCAAAAGTATTTGATGAAACAAGAAGTAAGTCAAAGGATCTTACTTGAAAACAAAAAAAGTGAAGCAGAGGGAATATGGTGAAGAATAAGGTGATTACACATGAATGGATAGTCTGGTGGAAGATAAATAATTCGGGGACGGTAAAATCCAAATATATAACCTCAAGAAAGTTAATTGAACTTTCATTTGCACAAGTAAAATCGAAGGATATCCCGTAATTGGAAGAAGATGGTTCATATTAATCCAAAGGCAGAAATCCATGGGAAAATTCACAAAAATGTGTACAAAGAAAAAAAAAGCTCTTTCTCCTATTTGGTTTTATCGAGGTTTTACATCAGGCTGAGATAACTTTATAAATATTAATTCTTTAATATTTATAATATACTTTAATTTTACCGTCTTGGGTCATTTTGGTACATTTAATTGTAATTTTTTTATTTTATTTTATACATATATGTATATATATATATATATATATATATATATATATATATATATATATATATATATATATATATATATGTTTTATTTTTTATTACCGTATCTTTTTGTAAAGTTACATTATTGTTTCAGCTACCCGGCTGTTTTTTTGCCGTCTGTAGCTTCCTCAGACTTTTACAAAAATGTTCGTTATGATGGGATGAAAGAGTGAATGATGTCAGGGGAGGGGTGCGAGAAGAGCGAAAAAAAGAAAACCTAAAACACTCTTGCAACGTTTCACTTTTTTCTGAAATCTCTCTAATGGTGTGCTTTTCCTTGTGTAACTTCACAATAACTTGTCTCGCAGAGTAATCAAGTTTTGGGCGTTTCGCCATGGTGCCGGTTGATGAAACGTTCACAAATGACTAAGTAAGACTTATTCTTTAGAGGAAATCAAAAAATTTGAATATAGCATACTGTTTACATTGTTTTTCTCAATTTTGTCCCTTACTTTTGGACGATCCGATTTTGAAAATAAATACTTGTTATAATTCTTTTTCTATCCTTTGCAAATAAATTCAAATTTTAGTATGTTATTATGGGTGATAACGACTACCAGTTGTCAAAATTTTAGCTTTGCACAGTTGTTATTTCTTACAAATATTAGGTTTTAAACTTTTGTCCCTTATTTTTGGACGCTACTGTATATATGATTGTCAATTAATTTGCTATTTTTTTTTTAATGATCCAACTAATAGTTTCTGAGTGTGTATGGAGAGACAGCTTGATAACCTTGACAACTACATTTATTCGTCTACGGTTTTCAGATTGGTTTTGTCTCCTCTAAATCCTATCAAATCTATTGTTATGACTTAGTTGAAAGATAAGCTACGAATCAGTAGTTGCTTCATATGATTAAAATAGCAAATGTTCACTTTATCGCATATAATGAATCGTTTACAATTAGTATTGTTCAGAATTTGATAACATACAAAGAATGCACGTGCTATAAAATAAACAAACGTATTAATTCGATAACGCATACATTTTTTCGGTTCGTGGTTTCCAAGTAAATAATCGGCAACGATCTGCGGAAAGAAAAGTTCGTCAAACAGGCGTTTCTCTCAGCTGCTATAATGTGTTTCCTATTTGTTCGACTTCTGTTTCTGATTTTATGTTTTATAAGCGTATTTGCTGTTGTTTTATCTTTCAATCCCAATTGTCACAGCCTGTAACAACGGTGTTCGACCATTATTGTTCAATTGCAAATCGACATTTATTTTTGGACATTGATTTCTGATTTTGCAGTAATTCATCAGACCAGGCACACTCAGATATTCAATTTAACCTGTAAGAAGAAAATACTAATAAATACCATTCTAAAAATGTTATATGTCGTGGATATTTGCCAGCGATTGACTTTAGATATAAATGGCAAATCTATATTCCTATAAATTCGTTTTTCTTTTGTGTGTATTAATATTCATATTAAAACCTTTTTTATTTATTTAAAAAGAAAATACAATTTTCTTATATATGGGTTGTGGAATTGCATTCACTAGCAAACAATCTAGCTAATTTGCATATTCTTTTAAACATTCATTTTAATTAAGTCCCTATTATTTTTTTTCGGTTTTCTTATGGGATGATCATCTTTAGTTAACTATTACGTGTAATTATATTCATGCAGATATTCTACATGATTTATACTGGCATAATATTTGCGTAAAAAGTTTACAGTAAACACACAATTGTTTCCATATATATTTATGCATACGTATATATCTTTGCTAAATCTATAAAAGTGGACGTGTCTGTGTGTCTGTGTGTGTACATTTTCCTACGCAATAACTCTGCCAATTTTCAGTTTACAGACTCGAAATTTGATGAGCACGTAAAAGAGATGGCATACAAGAGAGATGAACCATGCTGGGATATTTGGAACAGGATATTTCTTCTTCTTTTCTGTGTATCTTAAAATTAATAAAGACCTATTCTGTGTACAAATTTCTTTATGTGTAATCATTGGCAAGAAGCCGCGAATGGGTTATTCTCAATGAGATATTCTCTCTGATTAGAATAAACGTACAGCAAAATATCAATAAACTATATGTCCATACCTGGTGTTGAGGGGAACATTCATTTTGATTTCTTTTTTTTTCTCTTTCTTTTTTAAGCTATATCGTTATTTTTTTTTTTACCAAAATATTATTTTTTAATATATCAAATGTCGTATGCAATTTTAAAATTTTAATAGCATAAATACGTTTGTTCGTTTTACCTCTTAAATTTAAAAATGATAAAAAACTAAGAATTAGGGTTTTTTTAACAAATGTATGTCAACATTATTGCTTAGGCCATTCGAAAAATAACATTGACGCGTCAAGTTTTTTCATAATTTTCGAAATCTAAAGATAATGCTGATGATCCAAGTTGGAACAAATCTATTTTATAAGAGGTGCTATCTGTCCAGGAGTCATTTCGTCAGCTTCTTAGTCTAGAATATTAATTTTCTCCGGTGATTGTCAATTGAATAGTGCAAATTGAAAGAATACTTGTTCTTGCCATATCATTCAAATGATCTTTAGACAATGGGTCCCTATTTACTAGTCTCTCTAGAATTGCAAAGTTTGACACAAGCTCAGTTTTTAACGTAGGAAAATTATTTTCTTAATAAGGGATTAAGACAAAAATAAAAATTACCTCAGTCTAGGAAACTGATTAATTCTCTCTTCTTAGTCAGCCCACTTGCAGAATTTATGTATAAAATATGTGATGCATGAGTTGAATAAAAAGAAGGTTTTACCTTTTTCACGTCGCGTCATGGGTTCATAAAAATGTCTGCTCACAAAATATCACAGTGTAAAATAGAAGTTTATGCATGTGGAAGCTGGAAGATATAGTGATTGCAAACGACTTAACTGCTGGTAACAAATAAAAGCTTTTTTTTTTAATTTATATACGTTTCTTTGTTTGTTTGTTTTTTGTTTATATTTCTTAATTTTTCATCCAGCGAATTTAATGATCAGTCTAACAAATAGTTTTATTTTAACAGATCAAATCTATTTTAAGAGGCACGATTTTTTACACCTACAAAATACCAGTTATTTGTGTTGGCGCCAAAAAAAAATTACTGTTGGTTGAAGTGATAACAATTCGTTTATTATGTTTTCTTTTTTCTCTATTTTCCCAGGATATTCCTAGTCAACTGGCCGAGAAAAGAGTATGATTATTTCAAGAAACTTTGAAAAACTTGTTTAATCAAAATGTCGATGTTTTACCAACTCTTACCACGTGTCTTCTTTCACTAACTTGATCAACCAATGAAAATAAGGTACGTCACATTTTCTTATTGACTTTTGTCGCCTTTGTTTGTTTTTTTTTGTTTGTTTTTTTTTTTTTGCTTGTTTATTTTATTTTTATAAAATAAAAAAGACTTATTTGCTTTTAATAAAAGCAAATAAGTCTTTTTTTATTTTATCATTTCATCGACTTGCTAGCAGACAACCTAGGCGTTGCTCGGGGATTAACGATGAGCCTTGCCCTCAAACTTTAATTATTTGTCATCTTTTGTTATTTTAGAGTATATATTTGTATCAATTTTAATTACATAGCAGGATATCGATCATTCGTTTGAACACAGTTGGTGATACATTAGTGTATACGTTTACAGTCTCGGATCGTTGTTGCTACTCTTAATATTTGGTTGTTTTCCTATTTTTCTTTATAGAATTACTGAAGCTAAGGCGATAGCGCTAGATATATCCAAGGCTTTTGATATGATCTGGCATGATGATCTTCTCGTGAAAATGAATTCGTACGGTATTACTGGGCCAATATTTAATAATAATCAAAGCATTTTTAGCTAAAAAAAAGATCTAGGTTATTACTTAATGGTCGTATTCTAAACACGATATAATGCAGGTGTATCCCAGTGGTCGATCTTTGGACCGTTATTATTCTTGATCATTATAATCGACCTCCTTAATGCAGCTGTGTCCGAAATGGTATTCACAGATGACCCCATGCGTTTAACAAAACATATTCATAAATGAAACACAAACGTAAGTACTACTGTACACTGTTGAAATAAATGCTATCTTATCAATTTACTCTTATTCAAATTGTTATGGAATGAATACAGACATTAATTAATCTGTGCCTTCAGCAATAACATTCTTTTTCTACATTCAGCGAAAATGATTGATCGAAAATTATATATAAAAAACCTTCATGCGATAAATCGACGAAAATGCAATTTCAAACGGAACGTTGACCAACCAAAGTTCTCCTAAGAATGCAATCTAAAAATAAGAAAGCAGTAAGAAGTAATGTGTGTTGAATTCTGAATATTTAGAGTGGGAATACTGGCCTTTTTGACAACGTAGAATAGTTTCTCACGGAGCCCCCTCCCCCGGGGGAAAGAACAGTCTATTAACACCACTTACGACAGGGGCTACATCACTTTCTCTCTTAGAACTACTTATGTGTACCCAGGCGACGCTCAGCCCCTAATCTTATCAAGCATGGCGGACAGCAAATCCAACCGGTTTTACAAATCCCACCGGTCGAACTCATCCCACAACTAGCGGTCTTCCAGTAAAGCATCTGCCGCCATCTCTGCAGCTGCTGCCCAAGCTAAAGCCGAGGCAGCCAAAACACGACCCCTCTGTGCAGAAAGAGAGTTAAAAATAAAAATGGAATTAGAGAAACTACAGCTCGAAAAGGAGACAGCTGCTGCTGTAACTGAAGCAGAGACTCTGAAGGAAGCTGCCGATGAGCTAAATGAACGGTCCAGCTCAAAACTCGATTGTATTTCTGCTGACCCTAACATATGGGTTAGATAATATCTAGCCGACCAGGCAAATCAACCAAAACGAGAGACGACTGAATCCCACCCACCTCTTAATGAAGAAATCGGTCAAGGACACCTCTATGGTTGGCTCGAACATGGAAACCAACTTCCCCCTCATAGGCCAGAGAGCTCAACGGACCTATGCAAACAGCCCCCCCCCCCCCCCGATTATAAGTTATCACTCACCCACTTCACATCCTGAAGTGCACTACGGTTTAATCGATGGAACGAGGGACGTTTGCCAGCACTCCTCCGACCTAGTGAAGCTTTTCACTTGATGCGAGCTCCTCACTACTGGGTTAATTCAGTATAGCGATAAACCAGGAGACTACCAAGTGTTGAGACAGTCATTCCGGCACATTATAAAGGAACTTGGTCTCATTCCTAACGAAAAGATGGACCTTCTGATAAAGTGGCTGGACAAGGAATCCAGCAACTACGCTAAGAGAATAAGGGTGGCGCATATAAACAACCAGGCAAAAGGCTTGTCAAAAATATGGGAACGACTCGAGGAGTGTTATGGTGCTCCTGAAGTCATTGAGGAGGCACCTCGAAATTAAGAGAGTATGGAGATTTGCTGGCAGAGCTCCAGTCAGCGGGAGAAGATGGGAACCTTTGCGGCCTAGCTGTTCTGGATACTGCCCGAGGACTCCACCTCTTAGTAGCCAAGCTACCTTCCTCACTACAAGAAAAATTGCTGTCCGTTGGATCCAAATATAAAGACCAACACCAGGTTTCCTTCCCTCCATTTCAAGTTTTCGTGGGGTTCGCCAAGCAGCAGGTTAGAATAAGAAATGACCCAAGTTTCAAGACAGACTCAGTAAAAGGCCGACTCCTTTCAAATGGAAACAGGATGAGAGCAGTATCCGTAAATAGGACCGAGGTCTCCCCAACATCATCCGACTACAAATGTCAAAAGGACTTGGCTTGCTTCTGCCCTCTACACAGAGTTCCTCATCCTCTATTGGAATGCCGTGCCTTTCGGGAGAAGCCTTTGAAGGAGCGAGAAGCTTTCGTCCAGGACAAAGGAATCTGTTTCAAATGCTGTCTGTCCACAGGACACAAGGCAAGACACTGCAGGACAGACATGATATGTGATGTGTGCAACAGCTAAGAACACAATACTGCCCTTCGCCCAGAGCCACCACCTTGGACATCAATACAAGAGTCCAATAAAACATGTGCTGGAGTAGTACAAACTACTGGAAGATAAGTGGGTTCCAAGTGAGATCTGTCGACGGAGAAGTAAGCCTTCCACTCCCCAACCTCATCGAATGTGATGAAATACCAGACGATAGAGCTAACATTCCTACCCCTGAAACAGCCCATCATCACCCACACCTAAGAAGAATAGCCCATCTCATCCCTTCCTTGGAACCAGAGACTATAATAATGCTTCTGTTGGGGCGCGACATCATAAGGGTGCACAACGTTCGTAAGCAAATCAACAGCCCCCACGATGCACCTTATGCACAGAAATTGGACCTTGGTTGGGTCGTAGTGGATAACGTCTGTTTAGGAAGGACTTACAAACCTCCCAAAATAAGCATCCTTCACACCTTCATCAGCGAAGGGGGGAGGACCCACATTTTTCGAGCCCTGCCCAAACACACTTCACGTTAAAGAAATCTACAAAGAAGATTGGAGTTATAAGTCTTCCCACGAGAAAGAAGGATACTTGGGTGACAATGTTTTCCAACGGACCAAGGATGACGAAAAGGTATCCCCTTCCATCGAGGATACTGCCTTTCTCAACATCATGGAGCAACAAGTCGAAAGGGACAGCAGTCACAATTGCACTAGCTGAAAGTCGGCTTACTACGCTGATCCGCAACCTCAGAAAGAAACCCGATACAAGGAGACACTTCTTCTTCATGGAGAAGTTGTTTGAAAATGGCTACGCCGAGAAGGCTCCTCCACTTAAGGCTGATGAAGAGTGCTGGTATCTGCCCATTTTTGCTTGTATCATCCAAAAAAATTTAAAAGATTCACGTGGTCTTTGATTCTAACGCCAAACACAACGGAATATCCCTCAATGACGTTTTGATCAGTGGACCTGATCTTAACAACACATTGATTGGAGTTCTCAGTCGTTTCCGAATGGAGCCATTCGCAATTATGGTAGATATTAAACAGATGTTCTACTGCTTTCTAGTGAAAGAGGAGCACAGGAACTACCTGATATTTCTCTGGTACCAAGATAATGACCCCAACAAGGAAATCACGGAATACTGGATGAGAGTAGATGTCTTTGGAAACAGCCCATCCCCGGCCATAGCTATTTACTGCCTTAGACAAGCAGTTAAGAAGAACCAGCCTATGGCCCAATGGTGGAGCAGCTCGTCAACCGCAACTTTTACAATGATGATTGCCTGAAATCCTTCTCCAACGAGGAAGAAGCTATCTCGTTACTAAAAAAAACACGAGGCCTTTTAGCACAATCCAACTTGAGACTACACAAGATCGCCTCCAACAGTAGAAATGTCATGGGCGCCTTCCCACCCACGCAAATGACTTGCAGAATCTTTATTTGGGTGGAGACGAACTGCCCAGACAGCACAGTTTCGGTCTTGAGTGGGACATCGCGAAGGATATTTTTACTTTCAAGATGCCCGTGATGGAAAGACTTTTCATCCGCAAAGGCGTCCTGTCAACACTCAATAGCTTCTACGACCCTCTGGGATTTGCTGCCCCTGTCACCATCCGAGGTAATTTATTCTAAGGGAGTTGACGAACTGGAACACTGAATGGAACGCCCCTGTACCTCAAGAAATGTACGAACTCTGGTCATTGTGGAGAGACTCCTTGAGAGCTCTAAATGATGTCGTCATCCCTAGGATTCTCACAGAAAGAACACCATCCAAAGTAGCACGTAGGGAGCTGCACATTTTTTCTAATGCGTCCAGGAAGGTCATAGCAGCAGTTGCCTATCTTAAAACCATTGACTTCAAAGGTAACACCCAAACTGGCTTCATCATGAGGAAGGCGAAACTTGCTCCTCGTCCAGAATATTCCATACCAAGGGTGGAACTTTGTGCGGCTGTCTTAGCAGATGAGCTAAGCAAATTGATCTTCTCCAAGATAGACCTTCAGTTTGACTCTGCTGTCTATTACACAGATAGTAGAGTGGTCATCGGATACATTTATAACGAGACCAGATGATTCCACATATATGTAAGTAACCGCGTGTTATACATACGCAAAATTTACCATCCAAAACAGTGGAGACATGTGTCTGCTGACCAGAACCCTGTTGATCTTAGCACGTGGTCAATGCCTGCCTCACACCTCAAAAAGAGATACACGGCCCAACATTTCTTTCTTCTGCAAACGAAACTTGCTCTGGATCGACTGACTACAGCCTGGTTGAATCTGATTTAGACACCGGAATTCGGCCTCAGGTGTTCACGCTTATGACTTCCTCTACAAAAAAACGACTGAGATCTCCGCGTTTTGAAAGGTTCTCTACCTGGTTATCTCTAACTAGAGCTATAACCAACCTTATCCACATTGTTCATACCTTCCATCGAGCATGAGACACAACAGAAGATGGGTGCACCAATGGCACCATTGCCAACGAGCACGCACCGTTGAAGAGCTCCTGCAGGCAAAGAACGTGGTAATCCAAGCCGTCCAGAAGGACGTTTTTATCTAAAACGAATAAGAAACAAGAGAGAACATTCCAAGGACAACCCGCACAAAAGCCTCAGCCTCTTCTTGGACGACTGTGGCATTCTGCGAGTTGGAGGACGCTTAACCAGAGCAGAAATCCCTTCAGATGAAAAGCACCCCATCACCATTCCTGGGAAACACCATGTAGGGTTACTGATTGTGCGACACTAACATGCACAGATTAAACACCTAGAGCGCCTCTTTACTGAAGGGGCCATTCGCGCAGCCGGATTTTGGATTGTCGGCGGCAAGAGGCGTGTGAGTAAATCCATCAACCATTGCGTTATGTGCCGAAAACTGCGGCGCACTACCCAAAGCCAGAAAATGGCTGACCTTCCTGCTGATCGCCTCCTGATCAAGCCACCTTTTACTAGCATCGGCCTAGACGTTTTTGGTCCTTGTACAATTTCTGCACGCCGAACAAGGGGTGGCTTTGCCAACAGCAAACTATGGGCAATGATATTCACATGCATGGGTTCCAGAGGTGTCCACATCGAAGTGATCAAATCATTAGACACCTCAAGTTTCATAAATCCACTCAGGTGTTCTTTCTCTATCAGGGGACCAGCTAAAAACATAAGCTCTGATTGCGGTACCAACTCATAGGAGCCTGCAGAGAACTAGGTATAGAATCCAAACTAGAGTTTAACACCATCCAAAGGTTTTTGGGCAGCAAGGCTGCACCTAGTTGTTCAAACCCTCCTCATGCTCCCCACAGGGGAGGGGCTTGGGAAAGGATAATCGGCACGACAAAGAAAATCTTGGACTCCATGTTACTGGAACACAAACAGAGGTTGACTCATGAACTTCTTAGCAGAGGTTACCTCTCTCATGAATGCCAGACCTCTCCTAGAGGTATCTACGGATCCAAATGACCCCTGCACACTCACTCCTGCCACCCTCCTAACTCAAAAATCAGGAGAAAATTTCATCCATGAACTTGAATTTTGGCTAAGAGATATCATAAAAAGCCAGTGGAAATACATCCAACACCTGGCAGAGACATTCTGGGGAAAATGGCGGAAAGCCTACATAGCTTCACTCCAAACACGAAAAAAATGGACTTCAAAGGAATGTAATCTCAAAGAAGGAGGCGTAGTGTTGTTGGAAGACAAGCAGACAGAAAGAGGTTCATGGCTCTTAGGGCTTGTCGCTCGTTTTTCCCCTAGTGCGGACGGGCTCGTCAGGAAAGTGGAGGTAAACGTATCCAGGAAAGATGGCACTAGGAACCTACTGAGAGCTATTACAGAAATTGTCCTTCTCATACCCTAACATTGATCACAGTCGAACCCGCACCATTATGGACCTTCCTCATCACAGCTTAGTGACGTGTCAAACGTAAGGCGGGGAGTGTCGTGACTCAGTCTTTCTTTATTGCCCCTCATCTTTCCCTTTCTTTGGAGGGGACAACTTGTGACTCTTCACCGCTAACATCGGGGCTTGCCTTTTCCTCTTTCCATGGGTTGACGGCCACTAGGGTTTAGCTGCTACAGCCTCCTCTTCTCGGCGTCAGACCTCTGCTTTTTTACTGTTCTGTCCCGTAAAGACCATGTGCTCCATTGTCTAGAGTGTTTTAAATCTTACGATGGAAAGTATAAACATTTCTTCATTTTCATTAAACCTGTTGATTAACGACAAACTGTCTTCAGGGTTTTGATTTTGGAGAAGTGTTTATACTTTCCGTCATAAGATTTAAAACACTCTAGATAATGGAGCACGTGGTCTTTACAGGACGGAGCAATAACTCTTTCTAAATCGTCCCTACTTATTCACGTTCGACTATTCTATAAATGCTTAAAATATAAAACATGTTCAATTGTTAGTTGAGATCACATTTTCAACTCCTTTCTGCTGTGAGAATATCTAGAACTTCATCACGTGGATGATTTGAACAAATTTGAAAATAATTAATCAGTCAAGCTTTAAAACACGGTGTGTGCTTGTTTTAGTGGCTGGTAGAAATGAGAAAATACTTTTGAAATTAATAAGTTTAAATTTTAAAGGCTTGAGAATTCGAAGATTTCTATTCTGTATGGATACCAACTCAGTTCAACTGGTTTTTCCTTGAGATATAGATTGTTATTATGCAACAAACTGCTAAAGTTGAAACAATATTTATTGTTTTATATTATATTGTAATGAAAACAGGACAAGAGATTCCGTCTAGTAATCTTTATTCAATTAAGAATCTTACTACTCGTGTACTTGACAAGTGTAAATGTACAGCTTTTATAGCTGGGATGATCAAAGATGAGATAATCCATATTCACAACATTCTTCCCCACTAAATTTCTCACTGATAGGGAAGAAAGTCTCTTAAATGCCCAGGCTCCCCACAAGCTTGCAGTGGCCGCCTCGACAATCCATTATTCGTGGTCGAAGTACTCAAACAGGAAGGCTCTTCAGTGCGTGCCTGACTGTGAGCTCTAAAATACCTCGCTCCGAAATATTCCCTTCTCAGAGGAGTAAGCCATTCCCTTCTCAGAGGAGTAAGCCATTCCGCATTGGAGTCAGTCTCTGAATAAACACGATTTTCTTTGGTGCTAGTCCTTCATCTGTCAGGAATTCAGAGTGTTAATCCATACGAAATGTCTAACGGTGCCCCAACGGAGACAGTGTTATTAGACGACGTCTCAGGAGCAATTTCAGCAACTTTCAGAAAGGTTTCAGTGTCAGGGGGAGTCTCACGGATTGTCCAATGTCCTGGTACGTATCTGAGAAACACATTAGACTCTCTACCATCTAAATGTCATACTAGAGCGTACTGGAGGTTCGGCTATTTGAGCTCTATCTCATCCACCAAGGGATTGTTCTTGGTGTAACGTGCATGTCGTCTCAGAAACATAGTACCGGATCGAGAGTGCCGCAATGGAAGCGAAGCTGCCGCCGAGCTCCGTCACTGAAAAAGTAAAAACCTTTCGTGTAGAGTGGCATTCGTGGCAGTACAGAATAGGGCGTAAAATGCGGCAGAAAGATTTCCCCAATTATCAATCGAACATCCGTTATTTGATGCAGCCAATTGAACGGTCTTCCAAATAATGCCGCTATATCTTTCACATTGGCAGTTAGCCTTAGGGGTGTAGGGAGTTGTCCGGCTTATAGCTACTCTTAGTTCGTGTAGAAATTGTCGAAGCTGGTCTGACATGAAAGAAACCGCTCGATCAGACTGTATATAGGCAGGAACTACAAAGACAGCGAATAGTGTACAGAGGCATTGTATAATTGCAGTAGCCGATATGTCTGAGCAGGAAAGGCAAAAGGAAACCGTGAATATTCGTCGACAACAGTTAATATATATCAATTCCTTGTTTTGCTTCGTAGCGGTCCTTTAAAATCAAGATTGAGTCTTTCAAACGGCTGTGTTGCTTTTATAGAAACGCCAGTTTTGGGTTTATAAAACCGAGACTTAATTTCAGCGAAGGTTCGGCAGAAATTGATAATTCTTTTTACCTCCTTCACTAAGAAAGGCAATTTCCTACACCTCACAGCATGAACCATTCGAGTTATGCCCGGGTGAAGAGATTGTTATGTAGCGTTCGGAATTTGTCCTCGCTTGATGCCGTACAGCATACTCTTGGTGTTGTTCTCCTTGCCAGGTCGGTAGCTGACATTAAAGGAGAAACAAGATAGTTCAATTCTCCACCTACCTATTTTCTCATTCTTTATTTTGCTTGTCGTATTAGAACTGAACAAAGAAGCAACTGATTTTTGGTCAGTAATAAGTCTAAAGTGGCATTTTTTATAATAATGGAGGAGACATGTAATAATATTCAGTAAAATATCCCCCCAATTATTTCATTCTTTTTCTTTGTGTATGTAGCATAAGTCGTCCTCCGATCGGGTAACTCAAGGCTTTGCATCTCCTGTAGTACTTAAAAACCAGTCTTTTTCTAACACTACATTGCAAGAAGAGGGATTTTGATACTCCAACCCGGGCATTTTGAATTTGCGTGTACCCAGTTTCATTTAAGAGATTTCTCCCTATCTATCTAGGGGAGTAATATAAGTACCTAACCTCTTTGAATACCTTCCTCTATTCTTTTTATTTCTTTCTCCGCATCTCTATATGAGATATACATTTTTCCGCTATCTTTATTCTGTCATTCTTTTTACCCCTCTCTTTTTTGTTAAGAAAATATAGTTAAATTATTCATAAATTAAGATTTAGATGTTTTCAAATAAAAAAAATAAATCATTCAAACTGCACCAGTATAGTCGGTCATAACAGTTGAACAACGCTGATCTATAAATTAATTATCTGCATATTTATAAAAGTAATATAATAATATAAATTATTCTACTATTGTCAACTTATTGACGAGGACAAAAGACACAAACGTTCGGAGAACACAGTGACCAGATGTCTGTGAACATAATGATCATGAAAATAGGAGAAACATTATGAAACATGTTGATAACGTAAATTAAATTATAATAATATGGGAGTGACTTATTATAGCCAAGTAAAAGACAGCACAGCAGAAGTTACTAGATTTATCGATAAGTAGAGATTAAATTAGAAATCACAGAAAATTATCATGCGAAGTATTATTCGATTACAGAAAATTATCATGCCAAGTATTATTCGATCACAGAAAATTATCATGCCAAGTATTATTCGATCACAGAAAATTATCATGCCAAATATTATTCGATTACAGAAAATTATCATGCCAAGTATTATTCGATTACAGAAAATTATCATGCCAAGTATTATTCGATCACAGAAAATTATCATACCAAGTGTTATTCAATTACAGAAAATTATCATGCCAAGTATTATTCGATCACAGAAAATTATCATGCCAAGTATTATTCGATTACAGAAAATTATCATGCCAAGTATTATTCGATTACAGAAAATTATCATGCCAAGTATTATTCGATTACAGAAAATTATCATGCCAAGTATTATTCGATTACAGAAAATTATCATGCCAAGTATTATTCGATTACAGAAAATTATCATGCCAAGTATTATTCGATTACAGAAAATTATCATGCCAAGTATTATTCGATTACAGAAAATTATCATGCCAAGTATTATTCGATCACAGAAAATTATCATGCCAAGTATTATTCGATTACAGAAAATTATCATGCCAAGTATTATTCGATCACAGAAAATTATCATGCCAAGTATTATTCGATTACAGAAAATTATCATGCCAAGTATTATTCGATCACAGAAAATTATCATGCCAAGTATTATTCGATCACAGAAAATTATCATGCCAAGTATTATTCGATTACAGAAAATTATCATGCCAAGTATTATTCGATCACAGAAAATTATCATGCCAAGTATTATTCGATTACAGAAAATTATCATGCCAAGTATTATTCGATCACAGAAAATTATCATGCCAAGTATTATTCGATTACAGAAAATTATCATGCCAAGTATTATTCGATCACAGAAAATTATCATGCCAAGTATTATTCGATCACAGAAAATTATCATGCCAAGTATTATTCGATTACAGAAAATTATCATGCCAAGTATTATTCGATTACAGAAAATTATCATGCCAAGTATTATTCGATTACAGAAAATTATCATGCCAAGTATTATTCGATTACAGAAAATTATCATGCCAAATATTATTCGATTACAGAAAATTATCATGCCAAGTATTATTCGATTACAGAAAATTATCATGCCAAGTATTATTCGATCACAGAAAATTATCATACCAAGTGTTATTCAATTACAGAAAATTATCACGCCAAGTATTATTCGATTACAGAAAATTATCATGCCAAGTATTATTCGATCACAGAAAATTATCACGTCAAGTATTATTCGATCACAGAAAATTATCACGTCAAGTATTATTCGATTACAGAAAATTATCACGTCAAGTATTATTCGATTACAGAAAATTATCACGTCAAGTATTATTCGATTACAGAAAATTATCACGTCAAGTATTATTCGATTACAGAAAATTATCACGTCAAGTATTATACGATTACAGAAAATTATCACGTCAAGTATTATTCGATTACAGAAAATTATCACGTCAAGTATTATTCGATTACAGGAAAAATCTTAATACAGGTTTTCTTATTATGTTTCTGATTATTTTGAGATGAGGATTCGTTATTTGAATTATAAATAATTCATCAGACTGCTGTTCTCATATTGAATATCATGTAAACAACGTTTCTTCAGATATATCTTGTCGAACTCGAGAATGTTTCCGTCGAACTCGGGAATTTGGATGGAATTTCGAACGGAACCCTTTTTAACTTCACAGGGTTGCATGCTCTTGTTCTGTCAGCCATAACTGGATAGAGGTCCTAAGTAATTGTATTTTCGGTCGCCCACATTGAGAATTGAATCCTCAACTGTCAGGAGAATTTCACTCTCTCTCTCACTCACTTCATATATATATATATATATATATATATATATATATATATATATATATATATATATGAAGTGAAATTGTCTCGGTGTGTGTTTGTGTGTATATATTTCCCTACCTAACTACTCTGTCACTTTTCAGTCTCGAGATTTGTCTTAAGATGTATTGAGATTCGGAAAAATCTTTTTAATCGATTTTCGGCTAGAAATTTGGCCGCCAAGTGGTCAAAGTTCAACGATTTGACCTTTGAAAACTCTACAAAACTCCTCTGCCAATTTGGGTTCTAAACACTTGAAATTTTTGTTGGACTTGGATCCAACCTTTTAATTTGATTTAAGCCCAAAAGAATAAAAGTTAAGGGGTCAAAATTGGGGTGAAATTAAAAAAAATATATACCTCAGCTAATTCTTAGTCTAAACATTTGCAATTTTATATAAAATGTATTCAGATATAGGGCTATCTTTTTAAATCGGTTTTTGGCCGAAAATTATAGTAATAATTATATATGCATGTATATATAAAAAGTAATTATAGTAATATATATATATACATATATATATATATATATATATACCAAGTTGAAAATATTCATGAGGAAAACTCGTAAATTGAAAACGAGTGCTCAATATAAAAGAGCAAAATAAAACAACTATTTGAAAAGCCCGGCATTACGTAAGCATTTTCACGGTGTTACCGAAACGCCGAAGCAGTGTTTGTACTTGTTTTGAACTACGGATAGACAGAAGGACGTAAAAACCACACGTTCGCGTTAGCCGTCTATCCTTGTGCGTGAAGAAATATGTTTCACCATACGTAAATAATAGTCAAATTTTACTTATAAGTTTTTGCCTTTAAAAAAACAATCGAGGATTTTTTCTTTTCTCAAAGAAATACGTACATGAATTTTTGATTTAATATATTTTAATTCTTCTTTATTGAGTGATTTTTGTTTAAATATCTAAAAAGCGAAAAAATTGAATGAAATAGAAAAAATTGTCGTCAGCGTCCAATATTTACTTGACAATCATAACATAAGCTTTCACTTAAAAAAATCAACGTTTTTTTTTAAAAAAAGGTTTTACACTTTGTATTTTACAGGTAAATTTCCCCCAAAAAAACTTTTTTTGTTTGTTTTAAATTAGAATATTTTATTTATTGATCTTTTATCATTTTGTGACATCCAAAACTTTGATGAGTAAATTAATTATTAAGATTTTTATAGACATTTCAAAATGGGGGGTGAATTTAAAAAAAGTTTGTCTAAAATATTATATTGGGTGTATTGGAAAGAGCATAAAATTTCACATTGACCCTTAAAATATCGTAAAAATATAACCAATAGAAAAATTTTGATAGATTTTTAAAGTTTAAAAATTGAAAATATTTAACTCGTCAAATTCAATTTATTTCATTACGTAAAAAAATGGCTGCATGGAGGCGCGCCGGCACTTTGTAAACACTGTTTTTTTTTTAAATAAAAAAAAATAATATTTCTATTATTTTTAAAACAACTTAAATAGTTTATTTTGGAAGTATATTCCAGAAAGAAAATAAGCAACCCACTTTAAAAAGAGAAATTAGGAGTTTTTTATATTTTATTCGCAGTTTTATGTTAGGGGTGTCAAAATCCCCCCACCCCCAAATTCTGATACACCTATCGCTACACTTAACATGCTAATGTTTCTGAAGTAGCTTGTCAGGGCCAATAAGTCTTCGTTAGGCGACCTAATAAAGTTTGTGTTCCACTGAAACGGTATGGTCCTCAAATTGGGGAATTGAAGAAACGGTCTGGTCCTCAAATTGGAGAATTGAAGATATATATATATATATATATATATATATATATATATATATATATATATACATATAAAAATTTTAAAGATATTTTTTGAAATGTTGTTACTTTCAATGTATACCGTTTTCGTTTATCGGGTCTAGATTGTTATTTTAAAACTATTCACCGTTAATTTTGAGTTAAGCTCAATGTGTCTATCTAATAGGGACAGGGCATATATAGTGCAAAATTTTGTTAAAAATTCAAAGACTCTTTTTTATAACCTTCGTTTATTTCCTAGATTTTTCCATTATATATATATATATATATATATATATATATATATATATATATATATATATATATATATATATGTATATTTTACACAGTAATCACCACTTATCAAGGGCCGGAAGCCACTCAGGGATAAGGGTTATTGAAAGTACATTACGTTAGTGTGGAGATTTGATGAAGTGTTTACTTAAGGGGGCGGTTAATTAGGAACTTGTTAACATTGGACTTGAAGACATCCAAGTTGTAGTCCGGTGGGAAGCAGGCAGACGGAACAGAGTTCCACAGGTGTGCAGTTCTAAGAAAGAAGCTTTGTTCATGGAATCCGCGTTTTGATTTAGGCACAGATATAGAGTGGGGAAATTTTTCACAGTGGATGCAGTTAGACAGGTTTTTTTCGTGAAAGATTGGTGAGGGGGGACCAGAAATTGGAGTTCAGACGAGCACCTGCCATGGAAATAACGATAAAACAAGGATAGGCTCGCAACGTCTCTTCTGTGGGAGAGAGGTTGCAGGGTAGAGAAAAGGGCATCCCCCACTAAGCCACGAAGTCTATTTTGTACTCTGTCAAGGCAGGATAGGCTGTTTTTAGCAGCTCCTGCCCAGATCTGGCAACATCCTTGGACGTACTTGGCTTTTATATAGATAGAGAATTGCATCAGTAGTGAGATATTTTCTGGAGCGGTAGAAGGATCCCACCATCTTTCCAGCGACCTTGGCAACAGACTTGATGTACGTGTTCCATTTCAGATCAGGAGTAAAGGTCAAACCCAGAAGCTTGTCAAAACACGGGGCCTCACCCAGACGAGAGCCATCCATCACAATTGATGCCAGATGGGGATCAGAGCGTTGATGATGTAAGGATAGGAGTTTGGTTTTGGATGCATTAAAGGTAACCAGCCATATCTTCCCCCACTGAACCACGCGCTCGAGATCAGAGGAGAGAGAATCAGAGAGAACTTTGTCATTTACAGCCTTTGATGTGTTGCCGTAGATGGTCGTGTCATCAGCATAGATGTCAACGAATGATTTAAGTATGTGTTTAGGGAGGTCATTGATGTAGATCAGGAAGAGAGTTGGGCCCAGGATTGACCCCTGAGGGACTCCATCCTTTATATTGCAGGCCTCCGATTTTTGTCCATCTACCACTACTCTTATGAGCCTATCGGAGAGAAATGATTTAATGATTGAGAAAACATTTCCAGTTATACCGTAGCTGGAAATCTTGTGAAGTAGACCCTTATGCCATACCTTGTCGGGGGCCTTTGATATGTCAAGAGCAATTGCCCTAGAAAGGAAGCCTTTGTCAAGAAATTCACTAATCCTGTGGAATATAACCGTCAGCACATCTGCGGTAGATCTTGCAGAGCGGAAACCATATTGTGTGTCACTAAGAAGGTTATTCCTGCTGAGGTGGTTGACCATATATATATATATATATATATATATATATATATATATATATATCCGAACAATGAGAAAAGTTAAATCACAGATTAACTAATCTTGTGGTTTACAGTCTTACAAAATAGTGTTAGTAGGAAATATTTTTATATAAGATAATGCCAGCCAAATAAAAAAGTTCAATATAAAAAGATAATCCCTGCCAAATAAAAAAGTTCAATATAAAAAGATAATCCCTGCCAAATAAAAAAGTTCAATATATAAGATAACCCCAGCATAATAAAAAAGTTCAATATATAAGATAACCCCAGCCAAATAAAAAAGTTTAATATATAAGATAATCCCAGCCAAATAAAAAGTTCAACATATAAGATAATCCCAGCCAAATAAAAAAGTTCAATATATAAGATAATCCCAGCATAATAAAAAAGTTCAATATATAAGATAATCCCAGCCAATAAAAAAGTTCAATATCTATTATATATATAAATCCGTAATCCTGTCTGTTTGTTTGTTTGTTCACAATTTGATTTATATATACAAAACTTCCTGCTGAAAACGGTTATCTATATAAATTTTATTTACTGTAAGATTTTCTATATAAATAAATAGCATCACGATCAATATATATACATTATATTGAAGGCAATGTACATAATAGAACTAATCTAATTTGCATATTATATTAAAGAAAATCTTTTTAAATAATTCGCTCAATTAAAATTACTGGTTATAGTAATGTAATTGATGTAATTGTTCTATTTAAGAGTATTATTTAAAGTTAATTTATTTAAATTATTTTAATTCAAGTTATTTTGTACTATTTGCTAAACTGGCAGATTTTAAGTAATTTTCACTATTTCACTTCCGGTTATGAACGGATATAGTTTTTAAGCAAATCGAGAGATATGGTGATAAAATGATTTGTTTTAATTATTTATTTTCTATAAATGTAAAAGTTACAAATATTGATAAAAAAAATAAATAATTAGGCTAAGGATGATTTTATTTTTCGACGAAATATTTTAAATCGTTAGACCTCTATTAAAGTCTCGGCTAAAGATGTTGATTCATTGTAAGGTGTTAGCACGTTTACCAAAAGGTTAAAATTTATTTCCTACGGACGATTTTAAAATCATTTTTCAACTATTCACTTGACTGTCTGAATTTTATTATCGTTTCCATAATACTTTGAAAAAGAAACAAGGTAAAGTAATGCTTTTTATATCAGATATATTCCTACGCGTTTTTTTTTCACTTTTTTTTCTTCGATTTTCTTTTGAGAAAGATCTTATGTTTTCTGTCTGGGTAATTGATTCAGTTGATAATATATATTTGTGTGGGGGAGTTTCGACGTAATTATGGGTTTTTTTCGGGGGGAGGGGGTGTAGCTTTATGTCTCAGCGTCACTCAAAGAAAAATAATTGCAGAAGTACAAAAATGCGGGTGTTTTTATCTGTTTAGTACTTCTGCAGTTTACGAACCGTGCTATTTTTTTAGACATGATTTGCAAGTGTAATTCAATTTTTGCCGTATCTTTTGTTTATTAAATTTTTATGTGAAAGTCCTTCCTTTATTAAAAAGGGGGTATTTTTTATATACACAACCAAGCATAGTTTATCCGCAAAAATCCTAATTTACATTTTTGGGAGCAACACAAACTGAAAACGGACCTGTACAGTTTTTCCTACGTAATGTAGAACTTTCGTTTACATTTTTACCAGTGGTATCTTTTTCACATCATCACTACGAATGTACCCCTATTTAATCTAATCTATACACCTATAATTCCGTATTCCTTTGGTGTGTAGTGATAGTCATATTAAAAACCATATTTTTCTATTTATTTAAAGAAAATACAATTTTCTTATACATGAGTTATCTAATTGCATTCATTAGCAAAAGATCTAACTAATTTGCATATTCTTTTAAACATTCATTTTTAATTAATTCCCTATTAGTTTTTTCGGTTTTCTTTATAGGGTGATCACCTTTAGTTAATTATTACGGGTAATTATATTCATGCAGATATTCTACATGATTTATACTTGCGGAATATTTGCATAAAAAGCTTACAATGAACCCAAAATCGTTTCACTATATATTTTTATATACGTATATATTTTTGTTTCATCTATCTGTCTATCTATCTATCAATATATCTAAAAACATGAACGTGTCTGTGTGTGTGTCTGTGTGTGTGTGTCTGTGTACATTTCCTTACGCAATAACTCTGTCAATTTTAAGTCTATAGACTCGAAATTTAAAATACAGGGTATTGAGATTTGAGAAAATCGATGAGACGGGGGTCAGCCAGAAATTTTGCTGTTAAGGGATCAACTTTAAACGATTTAATCTTTATGAACTCTACCAAACTCCTCAGACAATTTTAGGTCTAGACACTTGAAATTTTAGATATAGCTTCCTTGAACATGGATCTAACTTAATAACTTGATTGGAGCCCCAAACTATTAAGTTTAAGGGGTCATAATCGGGGTCCAATTAAAAGAAATTAACAATTTTTTGGGTTTTTTTTTTGCTTTTTTGCTCAGCATACACCCCCAAACAATCCGGGCAACGCCAGGCACCCCTGCTAGTATATTTTAATCCAAGCAAAATAAAAAAGTTTAATATATAAGATAATCCCAGCCAAATAAAAACGTTCTATATATAAGATAATCCCAGCCAAATAAAAAAGTTCAATATTTAAGATAATCCCAGCCAAATAAAAAAGTTCAATATTTAAGATAATCCCAGCCAAATAAAACTGTTCAATATATAAGATAATCCCAGCCAAATAAAAAAGTTCAATATTTAAGATAATCCCAGCCAAATAAAACAGTTCAATATATAAGATAATCCCAGCCAAATAAAAAAGTTCAATATTTAAGATAATCCCAGCCAAATAAAACAGTTCAATATATAAGATAATCCCAGCCAAATAAAAAAGTTCAATATTTAAGATAATCCCAGCCAAATAAAACTGTTCAATATATAAGATAATCCCAGCCAAATAAAAAAGTTCAATATTTAAGATAATCCCAGCCAAATAAAACAGTTCAATATATAAGATAATCCCAGCCAAATAAAAAAGTTCAATATTTAAGATAATCCCAGCCAAATAAAACAGTTCAATATATAAGATAATCCCAGCCAAATAAAAAAGTTCAATATTTAAGATAATGCCAGCCAAATAAAACTGTTCAATATATAAGATAATCCCAGCCAAATAAAAAAGTTCAATATTTAAGATAATCCCAGCCAAATAAAACAGTTCAATATATAAGATAATCCCAGCCAAATAAAAAAGTTCAATATTTAAGATAATCCCAGCCAAATAAAACTGTTCAATATATAAGATGATCCCAGCCAAATAAAAAAGTGCAATATATAAGATAATCCCAGCTAAATAAAAAAATTCAATATATCAGATAATCCCAGCCAAATAAAAAAGTTCAATATATAAGATAATCCCAGCCAAATAAAACAGTTCAATATATAAGTTAATCCCAGCCAAATAAAAAAAGTTCAATATATGAGATAATACCAGCTAAATAAAAAAAGTTCAATGTACAAGATAATCCCAGCAAAATAAAAAAATTTCAATGCACAAGATAATCCCAGCAAAATAAAAACGTTCAATATATAAGTTAATCCCAGCCAAATAAAAAAGTTCAATATATAAATTAATCCCAGCCAAATAAAAAAGTTCAATATATAAGATAATCCCAGCCAAATAAAACATTTCAATATATAAAATAATCCCAGCAAAAATAAAAAAGTTCAATATAAAAGTTAATCCTAGCCAAATAAAAAAGTCCAATATATAAGATAATCCCAGCCAAATAAAAAAGTGCAATATATAAGATAATCCCAGCAAACTAAAAAAGTTCAATATAAAGATAATCCCAGCCAAATAAAAATGTTCAATATATAAAATAATCCCAGCCAAATAAAAAAGTTCAATATATAAGATAATCCCAGCAAAAATAAAAAATTTCAATATATAAGATAATCCCAGCGAAATAAAAGAAGTCCAATATATAAGATAATCCCAGCCAAATACAAACGTTTAATATATAAGATAATCCCAGCAAAAATAAAAAATTTCAATATATAAGATAATCCCAGCGAAATAAAAGAAGTCCAATATATAAGATAATCCCAGCCAAATACAAAAGTTTAATATATAAGATAATCCCAGCCCAATAAAAAAGTACAACATATAAGATAATCTCTGACAAATAAAAAAGTTCAACATATAAGATAATCCCAGCAAAATAAAAAGTTCAATATATAAGTTAATCCCAGCCAATAAAAAAGTTCAATATATAAGATAATCCCAGCTAAATAAAAAGGTTCACTGTATAAGATAATCCCAGCCAAATAAAAAAGTTCAATATATAAGATAATACCAGCCAAATAAAAAAGTTCAATATATAAGTTAATCCCAGTCAAATAAAAAAGTTCAATATTTAAGATAATCCCAGCCAAATAAAAAAGTTCAATATATAAGATAATCCCAGCCAATAAAAAAGTCTATTATATAAGATAATCCCAGCAAAAATAAAAAAAGTTCAATATATAAGATAATCCTAGCCAAATAAAAAAGTTCAATATATAAGATAATCCCAGCCAATTAAAAAGTTTAATATATAAGATAATCCCAGCAAAATAAAAACGTTCAACATATAAGATAATCCCTGCCAAATAAAAAAGTGCAACATATAAGCTAATCCCAGACAAATAAAAAGTTCAATATATAAGATAATCCCAGCCAATAAAAAAGTTCAATATATAAGATAATCCCAGCTAAATAAAAAGGTTCACTATATAAGATAATCCCAGCATAATAAAAAAGTTCAATATATAAGATAATCTCAGCCAATGAAAAATTTTCAACATATAAGATAATCCATGCCAAATAAAAAAGTTCAACATATAAGATAATCCCAGCCAATAAAAAAGTTCATTATATAAGATAATCCCAGCCAAATAAAAAAGTTCAATATATAAGATAATCCCAGCCAATAAAAATTTCAATATATAAGATAATCCCAGCAAAAATAAAAAAGTTCTATGTATAAGTTAATCCTAGCCAAATAAAAAAGTTCAATATATAAGATAATCTTAGTCAAATAAAAAAGTTCAATATATAAGTCAATCCTAGCGAAATGAAAAAGTTCAATATATAAGATAATCCCAGCCAATAAAAAAGTTCAATATATAAGATAATCCCAGCCAAATAAAAAAGTTCAATTCATAAGATAATCCCAGCTAAATAAAAAAATTCAATATATAAGATAATCCCAGCCAAATAAAAAAGTTCAATTCATAAGATAATCCCAGCAAAATAAAGAAATTCAATATATAAGATAATCCCAGCCAAATGAACAAGTTCAATATATAAGATTATCCTAGGCAAATAAAAAAGTTCCATATTTAAGATAATCCCAGCCAAATAAAAAAGTGGAATATATAAGATAATCCCAGCTAAATTAAAAACTTCAATATATAAGATTATCCCAGCCAAATAAAAAAGTTCAATATATAAGATAATCCCAGCCAAATTAAAAAGTTCCATATATTAGATAATCCCAGCCAAATAAAAAGTCCAATATATAAGATAATCCCAGCAAAATAAAAAAAGTTCAATATATAAGATAATTCCAGCAAAATAAAAAAGTTCAATATATAAGATAATCCCAGCCAAATAAAAAAGTTCAATATATAAGTTAATCCCAGCCAAATAAAAAAGTTCAATATATAAGATAATCCCAGCCAAATAAAAAAGTTCAATATATAAGATAATCCCAGCCAAATAAAAAAGTTCAATATATAAGATAATCCCAGCCAAATAAAAAAGTTCAATGCATTAGAACATCCCAGCCAAATAAAAAAGTTCAATATATAAGTTAATCCTAGCCAATAAAAAAGTTCAATGCATTAGAACATCCCAGCCAAATAAAAAAGTTCAATATATAAGATAATCCTAGCCAATAAAAAAGTTCAATATATAAGTTAATCCTAGCCAAATAAAAAAGTTCAATATATAAGTTAATCCCAGCCGAATAAAAAAGTTCAATATATAATATAATCGCAGCCAAATAAAAAATTGCAATATATAAGATAATCTCAGCCAAATAAAAAAGTTACATATATAAGATAATCCCAGCCAATTAAAAAACATCAATATATAAGATAATCGCAGCCAAATAAAAATGTTCAATATATAAGTTAATCCCAACCAAATAAAAAATTTCAATATATAAGATAATCCCAGCCAAATGAAAAAGTTTAATATATAAGATAATCTCAGCCAAATAAAAAAGCTCAATATATAAGTTAATCCCAGCCAAATAAAATAGTTTAATATATAAGATAATCCCAGCCAAATAAAAAAGTTCAATATATAAGTTAATCCCAGCCAAATAAAAAAGTTCAATATATGAGATAATCCCTGTCAAATAAAAAAGTTCAATATATAAGATAATCCCAGCCAAATAAAAAAGTGCAATATATAAGATAATCCCAGCCAAATAAAAAAGTTCAATATATAAGATAAAGCATAGTAAGTATTGTGTTATTTAGAATTTTGTTTGCAATAAAAATATACAGAAACAAAAATGTATTATTAGAGACATTTATAGTTCGTTTCCTTAATACATAGATGTTTAATGCATGCTCATCTCTTCAGATGAAATTTCGTATATTACTTGCTTCAAATAATTAATTTTCGTTTAAATTCAATATTTTTACTACGAAAAACTGTAAATTTTTATCATACAATTATATATATATATGTGTGAGTGTGTGCGCGCGTGAGTGTGTGTGTCTGTGTGTGTCTGTGTCTGTGCACAGCAATATATAGTAATAATAATCCGTAATAAATTGTGATATTTATAAATAGAAATAAAAATAGGTTTAAGGCTCCCAAAATTCGTAATAGAACGGTCCACAAGGACTTGTGGCGCAGTGGTTAGAGTCCTTGGAAAAATCAATTGTAAAAGTCATATTCTCCTCTCCAGTCATGGCTGACGAAATAAGAAGATGTTACCCCTGTGAAGTAAATAAAGGGTTTCGTTCGAAATTCAGTCCAAACTCCTAAGTTCGACAAAATACACCTGAAGAAGTTTGGAAGTTATATCGACTGAAACGTAGTGAAAATAACATCGACCGAAATGTGAAAATGAATCTTTTGGCTTGTGCGATAATAAAACTTGTGCGATAATAAAACTTATGCGATAATAAAACTTCTTAAATGCACTTATGATGTTAGACTGTATAAATGTGTTAAATTTGTTGAAAATCGCTCGTTCCGTCCTTAATCGATTTTTCAATTATTGATATTCGATATTATCGGGTGCATTTCAATACAAACCTACGTAAGAACACTCCCAGACATATCAACTATCTTCGTGTGAAATTTCATAAAAATAGGTTCAGCCGTTTTCGACTCCATATGGAACGAACACATACACACACAAAGTTCGTTTTATGTAATAGATAGATAGATAGATAGATAAGCGGAAGCGGTACATAATTTTGTTTGTTTTATAAAGTTTTACTGAATGATACTGTGTTTTTTTAGACAATGAAAAATAAAGTTGTCACTTTATTTCTGGTTAATATTAAAATTAAATTAATAATATTTGCTGATATTTATAAGATATTACTATTTATTTTATTAAATTAGTTAGTGATTTCATATTTAATTGGCATATTTCTTTTTATATGAATGGGCAACACAAGGAATATATCATATAAATATAATTTCTCTAATATAATCTGCTTGTCTATCACACAATCAAAACCTCTATATTAAGATGTAACATAATCTTTCTCAAGTGATATTTTCGAGGAATCCAATCACGGTATTATTTTTCAATTACTTTTTTATATTATGATATTGTTATTTGTGGGTTCACGGCGGGCACCCATGAACAGCAGAGACTGTGTTTTACTTTAGTTTGGAAATGAAAAATAAAACGTGAATATGCACTTCCGAACTGTGGGATCCACTTTCATTCCGAGCGACGCCACCATTGCTTAGCAACAAAAATAAACATATCTAAATGTTATTTCCTTTCATCGTGGTTACAAAATAGTATTTTACTTTCATTAGGTGTCCGTATATTTCTGTCTGATGAGAAGGAGAAAGTCGATAATAAACTTGACACATTAACGTCAAAATCTCTAACAAAACTTTACAATGTTGACCGATTTTGAAGTATCTTTGATCCGTTTATAAACCGATCGATCTTACATTCTGACATTCAAGTCAGGAAAGAGTTGTTTCTGTTTACAGGAGCTTCCCTTTGCCAAATCACTGCAAGATTCGTCACTTTAAAACACTCGTGCACGAATAAAGATAAATTCTAAGCAACATGGAAACAGGTAAGACATGAAAATAGGAAAGACATTACTCGTCGAATGTAACGATTTAATTTGGGTGTTCTGCAATGAAAATGTCATTTAAAGCTTGAACTGAACGACCCAAATAAAATAGTATTAATAACATTAATGTGAAAGACCAAAAAAAAAAAAACTGGTCGTGACAGGCCGCCATACAGACTCTCAACATTAAGATCGGAGGATGCATTCAAATACAAATAATTCCATTTTAAATTATTTCGAATAAATAATATCTTTGTTGTGGGAATGAGTGTAAGCTAATAGTAGTTTACTTAAAGCATTGCTGGTAAATATGTGGAGAGTAATGCATAAAACTTTAATAGTGAAGGTGAGTATAAACAAAAACAACTGTCGTCAGTATTTGGAATATAAATCTTCTCAATTATCTATTGTTCACATATCATATCAGTAAGATATACTGTTAAAATATTAATAAAATTAAGAAATGGTAAAACAGATTTTAATAATTTCAAAAGAGATCCTCCTTCCCAAAAATGTAAACAAAAGCTAATTCATTTAATGGAAAAAAAAACATTCAAAATGGCCACCCTTTTGACAACAAGACCGAACACCGAAAACAGGATCGTCCTGTTTTAAACCAGTTTTTCTACAATTTAAAAATATTTTCGAGTTTATACATAGTATTATTTATGTTAAAAGGACATCCATGATCTGTTTAGTTAATTATTAGTTTAATTATGTTTATTTCTATGCATTTCTTGATTTTAATTTATTTTATTTTGAATTAAAAATGGATTAAACATAATCTATTTATTTAGTTAGTTTTATTAAATTGGTAGATCCTTATTAAACTGATTGATTATAATTCATGAATATTTATTTCTTATTATATTTTTATTTCAGTTAATTGCTAACCAGTTATCGAAATGCTTCACAATTACTGATAAAATAGCACATATTAAGGACTTGCACCAAATTCTGTTATGACTCTAACCCCAATAACACCTAAAAGTGCAGACATCAAACCCTATCTACACCTGCTTCCTGAAACCTCCTTTTCATAGTGATAAAATCAAATCTTCCATTGGTAAAATAATATACAAATAAAATTTAGGCATTCGACTCACTCACACAAGCAATAACTTGCAACAATATCTATCTAAAAGACACATATACTACATTTTAGAAGCCTGTTCTTTGACCAATTTTCCTATTCCTAACACAAAATTGCGTCATAGCAGTTTGCAATCTATAATGTGCTATATCTTCTATATCAGAAGTATATTAAGACCTTTGTATCAGCACATTAAAGAACACACGAATACTCGCATATCCTCTTTGCACAAGAAATTATCTTATGTAATAGTATACAATAGAATATTTTTCTATATTCTTGCCTCTGTCAGAAACATGGGGAATCGAAGAATTTCGGAAGCTATTCTTATTTCTAGAGATAAACTTAAAGAATACTAAAAACCAAATGATAAAAGGACACATTAACAGATTTGGGGTATTAATGTGGAAAAGAACTAAAAAAGACTTTAAAGACTTCAACAATAATTGGCTTTCTGTTTACATTTTAGAGTAAGTGATGTTGCTAATGCAGAAATATAATACAACAAAATGAATGTGTTAAACTTCTTAAAATGTAAAGTAGCTATTTATCACGGAAAGGATCTCCAATTTTCCTAAGAAATAGTCCATGAGTCAGAAGTTCGTTAGAGGTCACATTATCCACACTATGCAACTGTTAAAACTGATACGTTTCGGTTCGATACACAAAATGAAACGTCATATATATGTATCTTAACTTTCGAAATGCTGACTAAATTTGCAGCATTCCCTGATGCGTAAATGTGACTTTGCCATTGGCATGATCCAAGTGTCCACGTAGCCGAACCCGATAAGTTGTGATATTGAATATTCGGATCGATTGGCTTTCCTCTTATCGATCTACATGACCTTCTGTGATGAATTTATGTTACTTGATAACAGAAACAGTGGAAAAACGAGCTGCTGGAACAAAGATTTGCATGGTGACCTGTACATATACAGGACGATGAACACGAATTGATATTCAACTAGATACATGCCAATAGATCGATACTTCCATAGGCTCCGATTTATATAAGGATACAGAATAAAATACTGCATGATATATTTCAATAATTTATATACATTTAATTACTTGATTACTTGATTTTTTGGCATACTCCAAAGAGTTTCGCCACGTGATTTAGAACAAAATTCCGCCACTAATAACAGTGTGGAGGTAGTCGTTTAGCTGTCAAGAACGACATACCAGTCTCAACGCTTATCTAGTCGGTGCAACGTTTTGGATTAATCCTTTTGATCTTTAATTAAATATTTTAAATTGATATTGTTATATAGCTGGGGTCTGGTAACCATGTTAGTCACATTTGTTTAATAGCGTTGTGATAGATCTATAAATGCAAACCCTTATTTTGTAGTTTATCTCGCAAAAATAATCCAATCATAACACTGGTGAACAACAGTAATTTATTGCGTTTTTTTCCACCTGATTTTAGATGAATCTGGTCAGCTGAATCCAAAAGTCACATTGGTTTTGCTCCGGTCAAGTTTTTTATGGGCACATGTTTTTTTATGATTTTGTGCAACTGTATGCCTGTGTGGAGCATTTTAGAAGAATTTGGTGGAAGTAAAATGTCATGTCCAATATTTGTTTTAATTGGAAATTAATATTTTAACGGCAAGAAGTATTCAGGTTCGATAGTATGGGGTGATTATGTCCAAAAGGAATCAGTTTGAAATCATAAAACCTCAACGTCTTTCAAAAATTGCACGAAGGAGGACTAGCCTGTACGGGAGGAATTGATGCCTTGCAAAGAAAGTAACGTTATCTACGACCCTCTGGTGGACAGAGACAGAATACTCTTCCCACCACTGCACATCAAGCTCGGCTTAATCAGGGCGTTCACTAAGGCTCTGGACAACTATGGTGACTGCTTCACTTATTTTGCCACGCTTTTCCAGCATAGACGATGCAGAAATTGAAAACTGGCATATTTGACGATTTCCAAATCCGGCAACTCATCACAGAATCAAAGTTTGAAAACTCAATGAACAAAGTGGAATTGAAAACGTGGAAGGCATTTGCTTTTGGCAACAATAAGACCACAAACTACGCAGAACTTGTCAACAACATGAACGTCAAGATACTTTACTTATTCTCATATATGGACCGATTTTCTGAGTGACGAGCCGGGGGTAGAGATTCGATCAATATATATAGAGATGAAGATTAGATGTCAGAGTAGCTGGGATGGCTGATACTATTGAAATAGCTCCCTACCGCTGAGCATTCCAGGAGTTCGAAAAAACGGAAGTTCAAGCCCTGAAGTTTGAACAATGGTAAAGCAACATTGGATTTTTGTGTACTTACGTTTATCAATTCAGTTTAAACTAATTGATGTTTTTCAGATAATCAGTATATGCTGTTGGCAAAGCAGTTTTTCTCTTAAAAACATATTTAGGTGATATGTGTTGACAACCATCACCTAATAATACCCAAAAATGTGATGGATTTTGTCAGATTTTTTTAATCAACTTAGCACAAAAACCTAACCCAGTGGCAAAAAGTGGATGCCATTTTCTGATTTAGCAATTGTAGTAATCTAAACAACATTCAAAACGTAAAAAAAATTATTGAACAGTTTATTGCAAAGATACTGTTCTTCTTCTCATATCATATACAGCAATTTGCAAAGTTCCAGTAAATCTTCATGTTATTTCTGTTCCATATTTTCATTTCAGACGTGCAAATACAGAAGCTTCTATTGCTATTCTTCGGCTAATATCGATACATTAACCATTATTTAGAACTAATTTTACCAACTTGTTGCTTGTTAGTCATTTTATTTTGCTTTGTTTTCGTTTATTTTCACCCTTTTCTCTGTTTTTCTTTTTATTCATTTCTTCTTAATTAATACTTACATTTTTAGAAAGAAAATGTAGGAAATCATATAAATATTCTCATTTTTAATGGATGAAAGAAAATACAGGAAAAAAAAGAAAAGTAAAATAAATAGCAACCAACAAGTTGGTAAAACTAGTTCTAAATAATGGTTAATGTAGGAAATCATTAAATATTCTCATTTTTAAAACATGTAGTTTTTTTAATCAAATAATAAGTTTGATGTTAAATGTAATTATTGTTCGTTTATTGGAAATAGGTTGCGTTTGCATAGAAATGCCACGAAGTGGTAAACAATAAAAAAATTGTTTTCTCTGTTAAAATCTCGCTTATCTTAAAAGGTTTTTTTTTAGTGAGAAGTGGGGTTGCATTCAGGCGGAGTCAGAGGCACGCCTAAAAATGGGAAAGCTTACAAGAAATATAATGTGTCCACGTTACTCATCGTGTTGCCTAAAATCTACATTCCGGAATTCGTAATGATAATTTGTTTAAAATTAAATAACACACACACACACACACACACACACACACACACACACACACACACACACACACACACATATATATATATATATATATATATATATATATATTAATGAGATCATATAGTAACTAGCAGTTTTTCGCATACGTTCAGTAAACAAACAGAAACAGCTTTACTTACTGCGTGCCCCTTTGAACATTGTTTGTTAGGTATGAGTTTATTGTTAGGCATTAGTTTATTGTGTAATCTCAAACTATAAGTAGGGCAATAAATCTTAGAGGATATAAAGATGGAAGTAGGCATACGAATGAACAACAGAAATGGAATGATAGGCGAAGCAGGAAAAGAAGGAAAATGGTTGAAGAATGCAAGAAAAATAAGAACAGAAAATATAAAACATGAACGATGAATAATAATAAAAAGAGAAATTGACGAACAACTGAAAGAAAAGAAGCCGAAAAGAAAGACAGGAAAATGTGGAAAAGAAAGAATACGCGAAAGAGGAAATAATGGAACTAATGAAATGACACGAAAAATGAAACAACAGAAAGTAAAGAATATCAGGAAGAACGGAAAGGATGGGAAAATCAATAGACAGATAAAATATAGAAAGAGACGAGGACCAAACTGTAACGAAAAACAGAAAACGAGAGAAGTGAGGGGAAGAAAAAGAGAAATTATCAACGAGGAAAAGAAAGCAAAACGAGAAAAAAAGAAAAAGACCGAAATAGGCGAATAAAATCACCATCTTTGTTGCTGAATTTATTGATATCTTCTCTTGCACGTGACAGTTTTCAATCGGATAAAATGTTGAGACATTCGTGAGAAAAGTCACACCGAAAGGAAATGCCAACCAACACCAACCCGAAAAAAAACATAGCAACAATGCTTTCTTGTGTTCTTTGGCGATGGAAACATGGATCGTCATTCTGACCTTTCGCCATCGACTGACGTCATCCTCTCCTTCTTCCTCTCCTTCTTTCTCTCCTTCTTCCTCTCCCTCTTTCTCTCTCTCTCTCTCCACGTGAGTAAGCGTGTGTACGTATTTGTGCATGCACAAACAAAACAGAAAGAGAGTGAGAAATAACGGACAATAGTATACAGAGAAAATGTGGTGTCGAGAAAAGACAGAAAGAAATTGTAATTTAATGAGCTACAAAGTCACGTACACCAAAAAATGAGTGCATTTATGATAAGGCACATAGCCATACATTTCAGTTGACGAACGAATGTATAAGCAAACCGGAACAGTTCACTTAGATGCAAGACACATATGTTATCAATAAACAAACAGAAACAGCTTTACATACTGCCTGCCTCTTTGAACATTGTTCGGCATTAGTTTATTGTTTATGTAATATCTTATATGTATACAAATAAGAACTGTATTTTCCAATTTGTTTCTGCATTTGTGTTAATAAAAATGAGTGACCATTTCTCCTATGTGTATTTCTTGATTCTCTGACTTACACATAAAATAATTCAATTGCATAATAACACATTTTATAAATAATGATTAAATAACTAGTAAATTCGTGATGGTTTCTAAAGATTTAGTTCAATTAATCAATTGATGACTGAACAATATTGTAATAATATAATTTAGTTTTTGAAATAAATACTTTTGTAAATAAAATGGCATAAAATAACCGCATTTTTCGGGGGATATGATTCGTTTTTGGTGACAGCTTCCTAAGTGATAAAGTTTACATTAAATATAATAATGTGCATATGTCACTCATAATGTTGAATACATATTTGATAATTCAGAATAAGTTCAATAATTGAAAATTTTACTAAGCATATGCACTTATACCGATACTTTTAAAATGTATTACTTAATATAACTAAAAATTTTAAATTAGAACGAATTGTTCTAATTCTTGCTTTGAGTTTTTTTAATATCAAACATATTTTATAGAAAATGGGGGCGGTGGCAGGAGCAATTTTGATGGAGTACCCCTAGGTGGTAAGATTTATAAAAAAATAAAATAATGTGCCCATATTACTCACTGGTGTTGGTGGGAATATATATTCCAAAATCAATGATCACTTCACATTTTCAATTATATAAATATATGCCCCACTAAATGTTAACATAAAATCCTGCCGATATTACTAACCGTGTTGCATAGCATACATATTCCGAAATTCATAAACATCCGTTCGTCCGTTTTGAATATTGCCCTGTACACACACACACACACACACACACGTGTGTGTGTTGGTATATATATATATATATATATATATATATATATATATATATATATATATATATATATATATATATATATATATATATATACCATCTAATTTTATATATGTATGTTTTAAAACAGTTCAGATTTTGGTTTACTGGTCTAAATTTTTATAAAAGGTCCATAGTTTTCAGAAGGGTTTTATTACTTATCTTCTTTCATGCATCTTTCATGTGTCATAACAGGTGAGGAAAATTGGTCTCTCATGACAATAGTAGTCAACATAAAATGCAGTTATTAATGAGGGTAAATCTCCATAACTTATCCCCAAACTTGAGAAAAAAGATTTGAGACCCGTAGGCAAAATCGACGTTAACATTTATCTTCTAGCATAAAACAAAATATTCCTTTCGGCTTGGAAACATGAAAAAAATGGTAGATTTGTAGGTTATCATAGATGAGATGTTTTCTAAAGTTGTTCGTGATTACATAACAATAGAATTAATCGATATTAAGACAAACAATCAAAATAAAAAATGGGGAGGAAAATACAAAAATGGAATTACACAGCCTCGATTTTAAAAACTTTTTTTCCTTTTGTGTTTCTTTTTTTATGCAGAACTTTATTCAAAGTTCAGTAATTCTTATCCGATATAATCTTGTAATTTTGTTTTACGCGGACACTTTTAGATATGTTCAGATATCAGGTCACGCTTAAATTTGAAATAACATCCAACGTGGCAGACAAACGAATTTTAGAATAACAATTTCTTCGGTTTGTCACAGTTTACTTTGAAATAACTTTTAAAGAGTGTCTACTCACTTATATAAGCCTCATGTTTCTTCCATTGATATGTTACACTTGTGCTTAAAAAAAGCGGCTTCGAGGTCTTTTTAAAATACGCAGTCTGCCATCCATTTGTAGTGCATCAGCGCTAAACGCGCAGTATTAATGGATGCATCTGTAGAAGTGATCCGTGCTATTTTATTTGTGTCTGTTTGGTTTTCCTGCCTAAAAGATGAATTATCGGGTCCATCCATCTGTTTAACTTTTCCGGAGTTTCTAGAGAATAGGGAGTAATTAGAAAAGTGTTACCCGAATTTGCAGAAATCATTGCGCACTTAACGAAGATCACTTTTTAGGACTATATTTGACCTCAGATTTCCTTGACATTCAAACATGCACTATTGTAGAGAGTGTCTCTCATTGCAATCTCAAATTGTTTTGTTAAATCTGATCAATGTATAAAATAAGAAATTTTGTCTTTTTGCATGTTGGTTCCCAAAAAAAAACAAAAAAAAAACGGAAGAACCAAAATATTTTACTGTACAAAACATATATATTGGGCTATCTTGATTCACGAACATCCTAAACAACTCAAGAGCCTTTTGTGGTGTGTGTATAAAGTTGCATACTATTTCACGATGCTTAAAGTCTTACGGAATACTTTGATCAATCGGTATATTAAATATACCTTAGTACTAAAGAAACGTATATTTAATATACTTTCGCATAAAAAAAACGTATATTTAATATACCTTAGTACTAAAAAACGTATATTTAATATACCTTAGTACTAGAAAACGTATATTTAATATACCTTAGTACTAAAAAAACGTATATTTAATATACCTTAGTACTAAAAAAACGTATATTTAATATACCTTAGTACTAAAAAAACGTATATTTAATATACCTTAGTACTAAAAAACGTATATTTAATATACCTTAGGATAAAAAAAAACGTATATTTAATATACCTTATTATAAAAAAACGTATATTTAATATACCTTAGCATAAAAACGTATATTTAATATACCTTAGTATTAATATATAATATATTTAATATTTCCTGATCTACATTAATGTTCTTCCAAATCACATCCTTACATCATTTGTAGACATTTATGCTGACGACACTCACATCTAAGACAGTAAACGACCAAGTTCTCTCCAATTATCTCTCCTCTGATCTTGAGCACGTAGTACAATGGGGAAAGGAGTGGCTGGTTACTTTTAATGCATCTAAAACCAAGCTTCTCTCTTTACATCATCAACATTCTGATCCACATCTGGCATCAATTGAAATGAATGGCTCTCGTCTTCAGGAGGCCTCAAGTTTTGACAAGCTTCTGGGCTTGACCTTTATTCCTGATCTTAAATGGAACACGTACATCAAATCTGTTGCCAACGCCGCTGGAAAAATGGTGGGATCTTTCTATCGATCCGGTAGATATCTCACTGCTGATGCTATTCTCTATCTATATAAGAGCCAGGTACGTCCAAGGATGGAATACTGTTGCCACATCTGGGCAGGAGCTGCTAGAAAGGACTTGTCCTGCCTTGATAGAGTTCAAAATAGACTTCGTAGTCTCGTAGGAGATGTCCTTTTCTCTTCCTTGCAACCTCTATCTCACAGAAGAGATGTTGCGAGTGTGTCTCTGATGTATCGTTATTTTCATGGAAAGTGTTCGACTGAGCTTCAATCTATGGTCCCCTTCACCAAACTTTCACAAGAAACACTCGTCTAGCTGTAAACACTATCAATAACTCCCCCCACTCTGTATCTGTGCCTAAACCTAAACGTAGATTCCATGAACAAAGCTTCTTTCTTAGAACTGCACGCCTGTGGAATTGTCTTCCGTTTTCCTGCTTTCCGGCTGACTACAATATGGTTGTCTTCAAGTCTAACGTAAATAAGTTCTTGATGAGCCGTTCCATATAAGTTATCAAATTTACCAAATTTTCATTACTAATGATTACTATATTGTCCAATTTCTACTGTACACTCTTTAACCCTTATCCTTGAGTGGCCTCTTGGCCTTGATAATGTGGTGACGCCTATGTAAAAAAAAATTAAAAAACGTATATTTAATATACCTTAGTATTAAAAAAGCGTATATTTAATATACCTTATTATAAAAAATATTAAAAGCGTATATTTAATATACCTTAGTATAAAAAACGTATATTCAATATACCTTAGCATAAAAAAAAATTACTAAAAAAAAAAAACGTATATTTAATATACCTTAATACTAATAAAAAAAACATATATTTAATATACCTTAATACTAAAAAAAAACGTATATTTAATATACCTTAGTACTAAAAAAACGTAAACGTTGCTTTTGTTACAATTTACATCAATGGTTATTTGTTAGATTAGTGGAGCAAATGCTACACGTGTTTTTTTTATCTAAAAACGGTGAAAGATAACAATTAAATATTTGCTTTATTTGAAACAGAGTTTTTGTTTATTTTATTTGGTTGATTTTATTCGAATTTTTAAAATAATGGCTAAACAAACGGAAAATCGATTGTCTTTCGAACTTTATATTAGTTTTATTAAACGATAGTTAAAAAAAAATAAGAACCGCTTTTTCGTTTACTTTACGTTGAAAGATGAGGAAATAACGTGGCAGATGATTTATTTTTCCTCATTTAACAATTTTAAAAATGACTATAGTCGTTATCAGGATCGGGATTTGCCAGTATTACCATGTCTGCGAGCTTCGTCTTTAGACTGCCAAAGGCAGACTGACACGCGTCGTCCCATTGAAAACGCGCATACTTCCTTGTCAACCGGACTAAGGGCTCGACGATATCGGAAAAAAAAATTATAAATCGCCGATAATATGAAGTCATACCGATGAAAGCTTTTGCTTGCATCACAGTGGTTGGAGTAGAAATCGATTTTATAGATTTGACTTTGTTCAGGTCTGGCTGTATACCCTCTCGCTAACCTTGAAACCCAGATACTGCATTTCTTTTTTAAAGAATTCACACTCTATGGATTTCAACCTGAGGTTGTACTTGCGTAAATTCCATAATACCTTATTTACATGTTTTAAATGGTTTTCCTTTGTATTGGAGAATATTAATATGTCATTCAAATACGGTAATGCAAATTCTTCTTGCCCCTATAAAGCTATGGACATTAATTCCTGGAAGACTCCGGTTGCGTTCGCTAACCCGAACGGCATCACGTTAAAGGGAAATAATACCCGATGACAGGTGAACGCCGTATTCTCTTTATCATTCTTATTCAATTTAACCTGCCAGTAATCTGATTTTAAGTCTAATTTCGAGAAGTATTTTGCTGACCAAAGCGAGGCTAAAATATCGTCCATAACTGGTAATGCTCGGGTATACTTCTTCGTGACATATTCAAAGTCTACACGAAAGTCTACACAAACTCTCTTTTTTTTTTACATAAGAGGTACCACTTATCCAGGCCCGGAGGCCACTCGAGGATAAGGGTTAATGAGTGTACAGTAGTCAATTAGACAATATCGTAGTAATCGTTAGTCGTGGAAATTTGGTAAATTGGGTTACTTAAGAATCTGTTTACGTTGGACTTGAAGAAGACCATATTGTAGTCAGCTAGAAAGCAGACAAAAGGAAGAGAGTTCCACGTGCAGTTCTAAGAAAGAAACTTTGTTCATGGAATCTACCTTTAGGTTTAGGCAAAGATAAAGAGTGAGGGAATTATTGATACTGTTTACAGCCAAACGAGTGTTTCTCGTGAATGTTTGGCGAGGGGGGAGGGGACCATAGATTGGGGCTCAGACGAGCACTTGCCATGAAAATAACGATAAAAAGAGACGGATTCGCAACGTCTCTTCTGTGAAAAAGGTTGCAGGGAAGAGAAAAGGGCATCCCCCACTAGGCTACGAAGTCTATTGTGAACACTGTCAAGGCAGGATAAGATCTTCCTAGCAGCTCCTGCCCAGATGTGACAGCAATCCTTGTACGTACTTGGCTCTTATATAGGTAGAGAATTGCATCAGCAGTGAGATATCTACTGGATCGATAGAAAGATCCCATCATTTTTCCAGCGACCTTGGCAACGGAGTTGATGTACGTATTCCATTTCAGATCAGAGGCTTGTCTAAACATGGAGCCGCCCCAAAACGAGAGACATTCATTTCAATTGATGCCAGGTGGGGATCAGAACGTTGATGATGCAAAGATAGAAGCTTGGTTTTAGATGCATTAAAAGTAACCAGCCACATTTTCCCCATTATACCACGTGCTCCAGATCAGAGGAGAGTGAATCAGAGAGAACTTGGTCGTTTACGATCTTTGATGTGCTAGGAATTGTGCGTTTTAGTTTATATAAAGTTATATATGATGTATATATATAAAACTTTGAAGCTCTACGACCGGGATTATTTGTGTTTTAACCCCGTGTATACACCTTATCTCCAAGGCCAATGGAGCATAATTGCTCCACTTCTCGTTCTTCTTCTCTCTCACAATCCTGCCCCAGTGTAGTGAGAAGTGTACAATCTGCCAGGTTTTTTTTTTGAGATTTGTCAATGACGACCAAATCCGGAGATTATATTCCACTTGCTTGGTCGTTATGACACTTTTGTCCCACCATACCTCTACCTTGCCATCCTCACTTGTTCTCACTTCATCAGGCTCCTCCTCAAACCACTTTCCAGCACACTTCACCCCAACCTTCTTACACACCTCCCAATATATCCGGAGTCACATGCGATCATGTCTTTTGTGGTACTCTCTCTGGGGCAAACCACTACACCCTGCTGCAAGGTGCGCAATTGATTCTGAGGTCTTACCACAAATCCGGCATTCTGCAGCCACTCCCTCTCCTAGAACCACTTTTTTGAACAATCGTGTTCCTAATGCCTGCTCTTTTGCTGCACAAATTAAAGCTTCAGTACTTTTAGCCAGATACCCAACTCTAAGCCGATGCCATGATCTTTCATCAGCCACTTCTGCTACATCCTGGAAGAACCTTCCATGTATTTTCTTCCTAGCCAGTTTCTCTGCCCTTTTCCTATCCATACGTTTCACATAATCAGCCTTGGTCTCACATACCTCCACTTCATTGGCCACAACCTTAAGCATTCACTCCTCACTTCTAACCACATGCTCCTTCAACGACATCTCCTCGGTTCTAACACTATCTTTTACACTTTTCAGTCCTCTCCACCGTCTTTCCTCTTTTGATACAACCTCACTACACGACTCTGAATGTGAAATATACCAAACATTGCTAAAACTTTTCTTGTTTTAATATCCATGGCATGCTACTCCTTGTCAGACTATTCTAAAATTCCCGCACTGTATATCAAAACACATACTACCCATGCATTCACTGCTTTCATTCGGCTTCGTCCATACAGTTTTGACTTTACAATTAGTTTCACTCTTCTAAGATACCTGACTTTCTCCTTCATTTTTCTGTTCATGATGCCTACACCCTCCAACATCCCAAATACTTATACCCTGTATCTTCTATTTCTTTCATCATTTCTCCATTTGGCAGCACTATTTCATTTGAATGAATCTTTACTCCTCTTTTCATCACTAGCACCACACATTTACTAATCCCAAACTCCATCCCCACGTCTTCTGAGTATGTCCCCACAAGTTCTACCAGTCTCTCCATTTCCTTTTCATTTCTACGGAATATCTTCAAATCATCCATAAACAGTAGATGGGTGAGGCGTCTGTCACCAGATCCAAAGTTATACACCAGTTTTTCTCTCTTCAAGAGGATGCTCCGTGGCATCATTATCGTTACAAAAAGAAGCGGGGATAACAAATCTCCTTGGAATATTCCACGTTTAATGCCAACCTGCCCCACCTCTATGTTTGCTGTTAGCACCGTTTTCGATTGAGCCATACTTGTTTCCAAAAGCTCTATCACATTCCCAGCAACCTTCATCCTCAATAGTATTTCACGTATCCATGAATGAGAAACCATATCATAAGCCTTTCTGTAATCAATCCATGCTACACTCAGATGCCTCTTCTTCTTCTTCTTTGCATCCTGCATTAATGCTTTATCAATCATTATGGTTGGTATCTCTCGAGCTTTTTCGACACCCTTTCTGTTCCTCAGGGAAAACACCATTACTCTCAAGATGTTCATAAAATTTTCTGCAAAGATTCCAGTTAACAGTTTCCACATTAGTGGTAGACATGTTTTGGTCTATAATTATTGGCATCTGTTCCCTTTGCAGGATCTTTCCTGATCAGTGTCATCCTTCCCTTAACCGGCCAATCAGAGACATCTCCCGACTCTACGGCCTTTTGCAGCAGCTATATATAGATTAAGGCATTGAAACTGTTTAAACCAGAAGCCCATCACTTTATCTGGACCCGGTGCCCTCCAGTTTGTGATCCATTGTAACCAGCCTTCACGTTATCAATGGTTATCTCAACGATCTTCATCCGCTGAATTTCTGATAGCCTTTCTTTGATCTCTGTCAACCAGCTAGCCTTCTTATTATATCGCCCTTCGACAGACCAAATCCTACTCCATAACTTCCTGGCATCTTTTGTATTTGGGGTGTTGTTATTTTTGGCCTGTTTACTACAATTTTAATTCTTTATACAGCTGCGACTGATTGTTCTGGAAAAGGTTGTTCTGCCAAAACACAACACTTTTTCTAACAAAGATCTGAATTTTCATGCCACCAGTGTGGACCTTCTCTTTCAACATTCTTAGAACGGTCATTGTTCCCTTTTCCAGCAATCTATACCTCCTTTCAAGCTCGTCCTTGGCTTTCTATCATAGATTAACTCCTTTTCTTATTTCTTTGCACCACCGTTTAATACTTTCTTCAAGCCGCCTCTGCCAGTATAGCCTTCTATCCTTCATTTCTCTCTTTTTCTTCTGTAATAAGCCAAGACGATTCGCAATAACGTATGATGCTGCATACAGAAGCCTGTTAAGTTCCGAAATCAATATGTTCTTTCTTATAATGTTGTGAATTACTCCTTGAACTATTTTACCTTGCTTTTAACTTTCAATCACTACTCTTCATGCTTCGAATATCTATAATCTCATCTCTAAGAAGAACCTCTCTTAACTTCTGAAGTACTTCTTTTTCTACAGAAGTCAAAGTTCAAACTTCATCACCACTTCTCCATACATCTGCTCCTTTCACTAGTTCCATTGTCTCAGAGTCAGTGATCTCATTTGCCTTAGATCCTTTAAACTCCTTATCATTTCCCCTAACCATAGGATTCTATTCCTCTTCAGTTGCCCACCTCCCATCACCGCTTACATTTCCCTTATGCACTTCCACTCTCTCAGTTCTTTCGTCAGAACTAGTTTCATCAATTTTACTTTCGTTATTCATTTCATTCCTAACCATCCATTCAATCTCTTCTCTTGCAATCACTGACAATAGGTTGTTATTTTTACTTTGTTTTAACTGAGATACCAAACTCGCGACACTTCTAGCTCCTCCTCCTCTCGATTCCCATTCTTCCCTCACTTTTCGGATATATCCACCAGATTTGGTACTTCCACTTCTTACAAAGCATTCCCACAGTACTCTTCTTTCCTCATCCGTCCATGATTTTTTGACATTTCTTGTTCCAACTTCCTCCGTGTCTTGGGACCCTCTCTGGCAATTCTTACTCCCCCTATATCCAGCCACATCCTCAGAATTTCAGACAGTTGTATGATGACAGTGCTCAAAACAACGAGATATTATAAAAAGTCTGACTGGGAAACCATCCGAGATCTTATCAGAAATGCCCCATGGGGAAATATTTTTCTCTTCCTGATGAACAGTGCGCAAATGAGACCACTGAATGGGTCAAAACAGCAATTGAAGCACATGTTCCCATGTGGAAATTTTATAGCAAGCCCCACTCTCCCCAATCGTTTACTTCTACTTGCACAACTGCCATTGCTCAAAGGCAGCATGTATACCACAGATTTAACCAACATGAGTCCAGTTCAAACAGACATAAGTATATAGAAGCTAGAAGTAACATTAAGAAAAAAAACAGTGACAGCTAAGGGAGAATTTACTGAAACCATTAAAAAACGCATCGAAGCACAAAAAATTAGGAACTCGAAACTTCTGGAAAATCTACAACAGTGTAGTAAATAATGGGAAATCAACAATTCCCCGACTAACCAACAATCACGAGGTCGTTTGCTCAGCAAGTGAGAAGGCTAACATGCTTACCAGTCGGTTTGCCTCAAACTCCACACTGGACCCTTCCAACCACCCCCTATCTGACTTTCCTTTGCAAACAGATGCCACGCTAGACGATCTGAAAATCACCCCTGCTCAGGTGCCTGCTATCATAAAAAACCTTCACTTCAAAAGCATGTGGACCTGATCTCATCCCAGCTGTGCTATTAAAAAAAGTGCTCAGCTGAAGTAGCTGCAGTTCTCTCCAAACTCTACAACAAATGCCTTAATGAAGCTTGCTTTCTGGGATGTTGGAAAACTGCTTCTGTGGTACCAGTATTCAAGAATTCTGGCGAAAGAACTGACCCATCAAATTATCGCCCCATTAGCCTCCTCCCACTTTTCGCCAAAATATTTGATACCATAATTAACCATGCTCTTGCCTATCGCCTTACAGATGCTAAACTTCTGACTGACCAACAATATGGATTTAGACAAGCCCGCTCCACAGCAAACATCCTAACTGTAATCTTTGCATGTATATACCATTCACTGAACAAAGCGGGAGAGGGAAGAGCGGTAGCTCTTGATATATCTAAGGCTTTTGACAGGGTATGGCATGAGGGTATCCTCAGGAAAATTAGATCATACGGTATCACTGGTAGAATACATAACATAATTAAATCCTTCTTAGATAAGACAAAAATTCAGGTTGTCCTCAACGGTCGTACATCTAAATAATATGATATAAATGCAGGAGTGGCTCAAGGGTCTATCCTTGGACCTCTATTGTTCCTAATATTCATAAATGACCTCCCCGAAAAAATTGTCTCTAAGATGGGTATATATGCTGATGAAACCACACTCTATAACAGGCACGACAGGAAAACAAATAAACACATATCTAAAGAAATGGCAAAAACACTAGAGGATGACCTCCAATCTGTAGTGGAATGGGGACAAAAATGGATGGTCACATTCAATGCTGCCAAGACTAAACTTGTTTCCTTCAATAAGTACAAGAAACCTTCTCTGCCACCAATAGCAATGGCCAGTGACTCTTTATCTGAGAGTACATCTTTTAAACTCCTTGGCCTAACCTTCACAGGAAACATGAGTTGGAACAATTACATTGAAAGCATTGCCAGGGCCGCTGCAAGGAAGGTAGGCTCTCTCTATCGTGCTAGAAAACTACTAACACCCAAAAGTATCCTGTACCTCTATAAGGCCACGATTCGAGTATTACTGCCACATTTTGGATGGTGCATCTGCTACTAGTCTCTCGCAAGGTTCAAAAGAGAGTCGCCAATCTGATAGGCCCTGAGCTTGCATCTAAGCTTCAGCCTCTGTCCCATCGACGAAATGTTGCATCCCTCTGCCTGTTATACAAGTATTTTAATAGTGAATACTCTGGTGAACTGCAGGCACTTGTTCCCCCATGACGTAGACACCCTCGACAAACCCGACAGGCAGCTAAATCCCACCCCCACACAGTAGAGATCCCTAGATGTAAAAGATCTTTCTACTCCAGTAGTTTCTTCCCCAGAACCGCTAGACTCTGTAATTCCATTCCAGGTCCCTGCTTCCCTAACTGTACTGATATGCAAAAGTTCAAGTGTAGTGTGAACCGACATCTTTCTGCCCAAATCCCTACATAGTACCCCAGTAGTTGTTGCCCCTGATAGTAGCCCCCTACACCAAAGTGGCAATTTTCCTTGTTTGGAGTGAAAATGTAAAAAAAAAAAAAAAAAAAAAAACGGACCCACCCTGTTGACCAGTGGGACACCTACTGGACATGAGACCATCGCAAGATGTCCCAGCCTCATTCACGTCGTTATTTTCAATATTTTGATTTGACATTCTCCCATAAATGGGGTTAGTGAATTTTAGGTTACACCACTACCGGTAGTTTTATCGAGACATCATCTCTAGGAGGGTTCCAAACTAACGTTAAAGATCCCCTCCCGACCTTTCTCCTCCATCACCACCACCACTATTACCATTACCACCACTACCAACAACAACAACAATAAAAATAAAATCTACAATGATAATGGTAACACTAATATAGGTAGTAATAATAATAACAGTAACAATAACAATAGCAATGAGAGCAAAAAAAAAACACTTACAATAACAGTTACAATAATAATAACAACATAGTACTACTACTACTACTACTACTAATACTAATACTAATATTAATACTAGTACTACTACTACTACTAATAATAATAATAATAATAACAACAACAATAGTAATAACCAATAAAGGATTGGAGTTTTTCTTCTTTCCCTCTTGGTCGCCCCCCCCCCTTTCCTATTAATTCAAAGAGTGAAATACCAAGTATTTGTCCACGGCGATGACGACGATGACCAGGTACAAATTTACATATTTTTACGAGTAAATAAAATAAACAACTCCTTAACATACGAAAAACCTCTCCGGAAAGACGCTTTTTTGTCTTTCGTATTAAGTCAAACAGCCCCAACAAATGTCATGCATTTTTCCACGGCGATGACGACGATGACAAGGCACAAATTTACACATATTTACGAGTAAATAAAATAAACAACTCCTTTACACACGAAAAACCTTTCCAGAAAAAACGCTTTTCTCGTAGTATACTATAATAATAATAATAATAATAATAATAATAATAATAATAATAATAATAATAATACTATAACTAGTATACTATAACTAATAATAATAATAATAATATACTATAACTAGTATACTATAACTAATAATAATAATAATAATATACCATAACTAGTATACTATAATATAGTATACTATAACAAATAATAATAATAATAATAATAATAATAATAATAATAATAATATTATACCATAACTAATATACTATAACTAATAATAATAATAATAATAATAATATACTATAACATAACTCAAACTTATTTTTAGCTTTTTAAATTATCGGCTTTTATTTGATCCTATTTTCCAATGCTAAAACCGATTCCTTAAATTATCTTTTTTATTTGACTTTGGATTAAGAAACATCTTCCACTGCTTGTAGTAATAATAAAATAATAAATATTTATTGATTTAAACTTCCAGTAAGACGCAAATCTCTAGATCACTCCCTCATAAGTGTGTTTTTACGTTTGAGAAAATATATGCACATTTCAAATGTGTTTTTACAGTAATAGGGACAAAATAACACTTTTATAGCTAAATATTTAGAGACTTATATAGAATCAGAATCAGAATCGGAAGTTGTATTAGAATCAGTAATTGTATCAGAATCGGGGATTTAGTACGGAATCAGTAATTGTATCGGAATCGGAAAAAATATTGGAATTGTCCCATCACTAATATTAACACCTCATAATACATTTGGAGATTCATTATTACAACGATCTACTCTTTACGTCTCGGAATTTTAACCATTAAATTTATTTATTTTTATTAATACGATATTGACATATCTCTGGCATCTAGATAAGCAGTCTGCTACATGGTTTTCCTTTTCTCTCACGTAGTTAATCTCCAAGTTATATTCTTGTAGACTGAGATATCAGTTCTGTAACAGTATATTAATTTATGTGATTAAATGAAGTAATCGCACATATATATGTATATTGTCACATAATTATTTCGCAGAGTACGACGGAAAAATTGAAAAAAAAAATGATTAAAAAGAAGATAAATAAGTTCTCCGGGATTTATGGCAAAAATGACATTCAAACATAATGGATAATCTCATTCGCAAGATACAGCTAAAAAAATGATGAATGATGAACACATGCGAAAACAACAGAGATGAGATCATTAAACAATTTTCTTTATTATTGATAATAATTATTATTTATTGATAATAATTATTATTTATTGATAATAATTATTATTTATTGATAATAGATGTAACTAAAAGGAAGAAAATCAAAAAAATAAAAAAGATCAAGTTATTGGGCAAATCAAAGTCACTGAATTCTGCTGCAGAATGTATATTTCTTCCTTTCTCTCTCTTTACACTTTTGTTTTTCACGCGCGCGTGTTGACAAATATGTCATTTTTTTTAAACGACTGCTCAGCTAAATTTTCGTTGACGACAATTTCAAGAAAAGAAAAGAAATATAACTAAATATTGACGAGTTTAGCTCAGCTTTAAAAAAACAATTTTTAAAATTAAAATGTGAATTTTATGTAATCCAATTACGTGGTTGTATTATATCTCCTCGCTGGAAAAAAAATGAAATATTGTTATGTGTAACGCTATTTTATGATGAATTAACTCACGAAAATTAAGATGACTTACATGTATTGCCTCCATCTTAGTTATTATTTTAGCCAGTGCAACTTCAAATAATACAAGACTGTTTCTTTCTTAATCTCATCATCGTATCGACAGGAAAAGTTCATGAAAAGCTACTTGTCATCAAAGAAAGAGAGAAGAAAAACAGATGAACTAACAAGTCCTTTTTTATTTTCTTGTATATACATTGACTGTTCACTCTTTTTTTTTTTTTTTTTTGCAATTTCTTTCATTTTTCCATTCAATATCGCAGCCAGTTTGCGTTAATCAATCACGTTTCTTCATTCATGTTTTTCTCGTCTTTCATAATGTCGGAACATATAAATTCGCTGTTTATTCCTTATATTTATTGCCGGTGGCCGAGAACATATTTTTCGTTCATTTTGTTTAAAAACAATGAAAGAATTCGCCATTTTTTCTTGGCTCTTTCATTTGATATATTTATCGTCTGCTCTTAATGGGAAGCGGCCATTTGCAACCCGGCGTTCGTGCCTGTCCCCGTCAAAAGAAAATGCCATTTTCCAGCAGTCCTAACTTTTGTCTTTCAATCTTCTTCATAACCCATAACTTTTCTCACACACGTGTTGAATAATGTATCTTTCTCACTTTCTCTCTCTTTACACTTTTGTTTTCACGCGCGTGCTGACAAACATGTACTCTTTTTTCTGTTTTAACGACTGACCGCCTTTTCTTTCCCTCTTTTCTCTTCATTTCTTTTTTCACGCACACAATAAGCAAAAAATAAACACGTCTCTGTCTCTTCGTGCACACATCTTCGATGACGATAATTTCAAATAAAAAAAAATAAAACTAAATATTGACGGGTTTGGCTCAGCTTTAAAAATCAATTTTAAAATAAAAATTGTGAAATAAAATATGCGATTCAATTACTTGGTTACATTACAATATATATATATATATATATATATATATATATATATATATATATATATATATATATATATATATGGAGGCGTGGCTGAGATGGTAAGGAATAAGTGTGGAGAGTTATATATTTAGACTTCGATTTTATCTGATGACGTAAGTCATATATTGGCATGGATTTTACTCTGATATCTAAGCATATCTGATGACCAGGTTACACCGAGCGGCCTCTTAGTATATATATATATATATATATATATATATATATATATATGTGTGTGTGTGTGTGTGTGTGTGTGTGTGTGTGTAAATAGATTACGAGTATAAAAGTGGGCAGAAATAAACAAGGGCAAGTCTATGAAGAAAAGAGAGAAGAAAAGAAACACACGCGGGTGTGTGTCTTTTGGTGTATGCGCCCGTGCATGTATATAAAGTTTCATCTTTCGCCTCTCCTACTGATGAAACGTGTTTTCACAGCGTCGCTGATTTTAAGGGGACTAGAAGGCAATCGATTAAGCAAAAACCGGCAAATATGTGACGTCATTCTTCTAGCAGTAGATCAAGAAAGGTGTGGATAACCTTGTGATGGGTACTCAAGGAGTGACTAAGGGTTCGAAATACACAAATAAGGCTCGAGGAGGATGATGGTTATACCAAACTACTGTCTATAAAGAAGCTCACCACCGATTTCATTTGTGGATTTATCAAAATCACATCTTCTCCTCAATCTCCACTCGCAACATTGCCCATTCTCCACTATTTCCACCCTGGCCATTGGCAAGAAAAGAATTGATTTAAAACCTGTGAGTAGCCTGATAACACTCCCTTCCAGACTGTAAAGGAAGGTGTTTAGCGTTTAAAGATTTGAATACATTTTTGTAATTTCTCTGCAGTTTAAATAGACAATATCACGTAAAATCTTTTTCATTTCTTTTCCCTGGTCCTATACCTTTAAAATATAAAGAAAATACGTTATACAAATGTCGATTCTTCATTATGAGTTTTAAATTATTGGAAGTTACATGATTCGCCGTGCATTGTGGAACACACAATATACTAACAACTGTTTAGAGGCATAATGCGCTTCATGTGACAGAGACCTAGCTAGTCGTAGATGTTATATCGACTTTTCTTCTCTTAAATGTGTTGCCCTACGAAGACTTATACTAGTTTACCCTACTATTTAATCCCTGACTGGCGAGAAGAGATAAGAATTCATATATTTACTAATATGATCTGCGAAAGCTGGTGAAACGTAGCACTAATTAGGCTATTGATAGCGTCTCTTAGTAACGAATTTTAAGGGAAGTGGTGAAATGCATGTAAAAATGTAAACAAAAGAAAGAGCAGAGGAAGAGAGAAAATGAGGAGAGAGAAGGCGAGAGGGAAGTGGGTAGAAAGAGAAAAGAAAGAAAAAAGAAATTGAAAAGGTGTATATTATGAGAGCAAAATGTATTTTGAATTCTTTTTTTTTTTTTTTTGCAAATATTGAACCACGTAAAAATGGTTGTTTTTCTAATGATTCTGTTACAGTTGTAAAAGTTGATACTATTGAATCTGGCTAACTTTTATGTTCCTTTCTTTTTTTCCTGTACAATGTACCAACGTTGACCTAACTAGTAACTGGTTATTTATTTGTTTCCCCACTTAGCAAATTAGACACATGGCCGTTTTTTAATATGGAGAGTGAATGGGAGGAGGACCAGTTCTCCCGAGAGAGAACTGAATTGTGACAATTGGTATGAAGGGTTTCCCCTACAGTGACCAATAACTGATTGCTCAAGAGCAATGGTCTTATATGTGGAGTCGTCCCCACATATGGTGTTTGATTGCATATGGTCTTTGATTGCATATGGTCTTTGACCTAACTAGTAACGGATTGTAGAATATATTAATTTTCAGTGTGGAGATAATTCTGTCAGAGAGCCTCTTTATAAGAAAATATAAAATAAATATCTATAATCCGTTCTACTCGCATGGATAGATAGATAAATAAATGTATGGATGAATAGGTCAAAAGATTAAAAGTTGCCTCTATCGTTTTAAACAATATTAATAAAATAGCAGCGAAAACAAGTGTCCAGCGATGTTTTATGTACATGAAAGCCACTCAAATGTTGGGAAATTAGCTTTAAATATTGTTCCATGTATATATATGTTCAATTATATTGTGCTATATATGTTCAATTTTGACTGTTCTATGTGTAACGTTTAAATAATTACAATCGTTGGTTACAATGCATTTTTTCATTCGCATTACGAGCCTCTTAAAATAATAACATATCTCATCTTTTATGGACTATTCAAATTCTTAATGGTGTTGCTTGCTTCTCACTACGCACATTTTCATCTGTATGTTAGATGCTTGGAAAAAGAGGGTATGATGTTCATAAACGGCGATTAAAAGCAATAGTATGACGATTTCTGTAAAGTTGAGAATAGTGAAAGATGAGAGGAAAGTGAAGCAAGAAATAGAAAAGCGGAATAAAATAGAAAGAGAGAGATTGATGGCAGAGAGAGAGCGGGAGAAGGAAGGGTGGATAATTAAATAGATCATTATTATCAGGAAATATATATATTTATTTGAAAATGGATGACGTTACAAAATGAGCTTTATCTTTTCCAACGTTGCCAAAAGGTTTATGACGTATTTATCGAGTTAGAAAAGGTGGTATTTTTGTTGTTTCTCGCGACCGGCCTTAGGCGTACATAGTTTGGCTTACATCCAATCTTGACCCTGTGTCATACCCGGCCCTCGTGTGTAAGTTGGTGGATACACACAAGCATGCCCGACAGGATACAAGCCTTAACGTACTGTGAAAGTAAAAGGATACAACAAATGCTTAACTCTATTCTCCTCAGAGGTGAGACTAGCCAAGTCCATTAAGACAAGAAATTACGAAGTCAAAGACTGACAGACAACAAAACCCTCCCGATTTAAATACTCTATGCGTAAGTGTACGTATGTGCAATAAATATAATCGATTTTTAACCAAATATTTTCTTGTAAATACATGATTAGCCAATTCCAACGTAAGGAAATGATCTATTCTATAATAATAATAATAATAATAATAATAATAATAATAATAATAATAATAATAATAATAATAATGATAATAATAATAATAATAATAATAATAATAATACATAAATACATACATACATACCACATACATAAACAAAGACAAGTTGTCTTTTATATATACTGTTACCATAGTTTCATGAACGCACGATCTTCAGACGGTCTAATCGACTTATCAGTCCGTTGTCTTTGACTTCCGGTTTCTCTTCACAAGCCCTATTTGATTGTCCTGCTATATATTTTTTAATCGTGTATGTGTTTTATCTCTCTGGCTTTTCTCTTTATTTTATTTCTTACATATTTTCTTTGGTCGTTTTATTACCATTTCCAATTTTTATTTGTGTTTTGTTTTTTTCGTTGTTTATTTTCTATATTTTATTTATATTTTGCTAATTAAGGGTACGTAACTCTTTCAGTTTTTCATTTCAATTTTTTTAAATACAAAGAACATATAAAAGTAAGGGAGATTACTCTTTTACTTATAGTTATATCGTTGTCTATATACGCACACATGTATGTTAATATTTGTTTATATTTATTACATTTTTATTTTGCTATACTTCTTCATTTAGCTCACCAGATTTCCGTGATGTTGGCTAAGGCTCGATCGGAAGCTGACGTAAACTACAGGAATATGACTGGCGTTAATGAAATTAAATACGTTAGAAAAAAATCACGATATTTATCGACTATTAATTTGTCAGTTCATCTCACCGTGTTTCCATTGCTATATTTATAAGATTGATTATTTTGTCAGTTCCACTCACCGTGTTTCCATTGCTATATTTATAAGATTGATAATTATTTAAGTTCACACACCGTTTTTCCATGGCTATATTTATGAGATTGATAACTTTGTCAGTTCCATTCACTGTGTTTCCATTGCTATATTTATATGATTGATATTTTTTTCAGATGTCCCCACCGTGTTTCCATTGCAATATTTATAGAATTGATACTTTTTTCAGTTACACTCGCCGTGTTTCTATTGCTATATTTATAAAGTTGATAATTTTATCAGATCCACTCCCCGTGTTTCAATGGCTATATTTATAATATTTCCAATTTTGTCAGTTCCACTCACCGTGTTTCAATAGCTATCCTTACAATATTGAATTTTTTTCGGTTACACTCATCGTGTTTCCCTGACTATATTTATAAGATGCATAATTTTCTCCGTTCAACTCACCGTGTTTTTATGTCTATATTTATAAGATTGATAATTATTTTCAGTTCCACTCACCGTGTATCCATGGCTATATTTATAGAATTGATACGTTTGTCAGTTCTGCTCCCCGTGTTTCAATTTCTATATTTATAAGATTGAAAATTTTTCCAGTAAAAAAAAAGTGTTTCATGGCTATACATATAACATTAAAAACATTTTTAGTTCCAAATACCGTGTTTCCATTGCTATATTTATAATATTGATAATTTTTCCAATTCAATTTACCGTGTTTGCATACCTATATTTATGAAATATATATTTTCGTCAGTTCCACGCACCGTGTTTCCATTGCTATATTTATAAGATTAATACATTTGTCAGTTCAACTCACCGTGTTTCCATGGCTATATTTATAAGACTGATACTTTTGTCAGTTCAACTCACCGTGTTTCCATTGCTATATATAAAAGATTGATAATTTTTTCAGTTCCACACACTGTGTTTCCATGGCTATATTTATAAGATTGATAATTTTGTCAGTCTAACTCAACTTGTTTTCACTGCTATATCGATAAGATTTATAATTTTTTCAGTTCCAATTACTGTATTTCCATGGCTATATAGATTGATAATTTTTTTCACTTCCACTGACTGCGATTCCATTGCAATATTTATAAATTTGATAATTTTTTCAGTTCCACTCAACGGGTTTCCATTCTTATATTTATAAGATTGATAATTTTGTCAGTTCTCAAACCGTTTTTCCATTGCTATATTAATAAGATTTGAAATTTTTTCAGTTCCACTCACCGTGTTTCCATGGATATATTTATAAGAAATATACTTTTGTCAGTTCCACTCACCGTGTTTTCATTGGTATATTTATAAGGTTTATAATTATTTTCAGTTCCCGTCACCTTGTTTCCAATGGTGTATTTACAAGGTTGATTCTTTTGGTAGTTCCACTCACCGTGTTTCCATTGCTATATTTATAAGATTTGTCATTTTTTCAGTTCTATTCACCGTGTTTCCATGGCTGTATTCATAAGATTGATACATTTGTCAGTTCCATTCACCGTGCTTCATGGCTATATTTATAAGATTGATATATTTTTTTTCAGATCCACATACCGTGTTTGCAGGGCTATATTTATAAGGTTGATACTTTTGTCAGTTCCACTCACTGTGTTTTCATGGCTATATTTATAAGATTGATAATTTTATCAGTTCCACAAACCGTGTTTTCATTGCTGTATTTATAAGGTTAATAATTTTTTCAGTTCCACTAACCCTATTTCCATGGCTAAATTTATAAGATTGAGTATTTTGTCAGTTCCACTGACCGTATTTCCATTGCTATATTTATAAGATTGATACATTTGTCAGGTCCACTCACCGTGTGTCCATGGATATAATTGTTAGATTGATAATTTTGTCAGTTGCACACACCGGGTGTCCATTGTTAAATTCATGAGAATGATAATTTTTTTCAGTTCCAAACACTGTATTTCTATGGCTATATTTATACGATTGATCATTTTATCAGTTCCACCTACCGTGTTTCCATGGCTATATTTATAAGATTGATAAGTTTTTCAATTCACAAAACATGTTTCAATGGCTATATATATGAGATTGATACTTTTGTCCGTTTCAGTCACGATGTGTCATGGCTATATTTATAAGATTGATACTTTTGAATCGTGTATCCATTGCTATATTTATAAGATTGATACTTTTGTCAGTTCCACTCACCGTGTTTCCATTGCTATATTTATAAGATTGATACTTTTGTCAGTTAAACTCATCGTGTATCACTGGCTATATTTATAAGATTGATACTTTTGTCAGTTCCACTCACCGTGTTTCCATTGCTATATTTATAAGTTTGATACTTTTGTCAGTTCCACTCATCGTGTATCACTGGCTATATTTATAAGATTGATAATTTTGTCAGTTTCACTCATCGTGTATCACTGGCTATATTTATAAGATTGATACTTTTGTCAGTTCCACTCATCGTGTATCACTGGCTATATTTATAAGATTGATAATTTTGTCAGTTCCACTCACCGTGTTTCCACTGCTATATTTATGAGATTGATACCTTTGTCAGTTCCACTCATCGTGTATCACTGGCTATATTTATAAGATTGATAATTTTGTCAGTTCCACTCACTGTGTTTCCATTGCTATATTTATAAGATTGATACCTTTGTCAGTTCCACTCATCGTGTATCACTGGCTATATTTATAAGATTGATAATTTTGTCAGTTCCACTCACCGTGTTTCCACTGCTATATTTATGAGATTGATACCTTTGTCAGTTCCACTCATCGTGTATCACTGGCTATATTTATAAGATTGATACTTTTGTCAGTTCCACTCACTGTGTTTCCATTGCTATATTTATAAGATTGATACCTTTGTCAGTTCCACTCATCGTGTATCACTGGCTATATTTATAAGATTGATACCTCCGTCAGTTCCACTCATCGTGTATCACTGGCTATATTTATAAGATTGATACTTTTGTCAGTTCCACTCACTGTGTTTCCATTGCTATATAAATAAGATTGATACCTCCGTCAGTTCCACTCATCGTGTATCACTGGCTATATTTATAAGATTGATACTTTTGTCAGTTCCACTCACTGTGTTTCCATTGCTATATTTATAATATTGATACTTTCGTCAGTTCCACTCATCGTGTATCACTGGCTATATTTATAAGTTTGATACTTTTGTCAGTTCCACTCACCGGGTTTCCATTGCTATATTTATAAGATTGATAATTTTGTCAGTTCCACTCACCGTGTTTCCATTGCTATATTTATAAGATTGATAATTTTGTCAGTTCCACTCACCGTGCTTCCATTGCTATATTTATAAGATTGATAATTGTGTCAGTTCCTTTAACCGTGTTTCCATGGCTATATTTATAAGATTGATAATTTTGTCAGTTCGTCTCTCCGTGTTTCCATTGCTATGTTTATAAGATTCATAATTGTGTCAGATATCTTTGATATCCTTAAATACTCAATTATTCATTTTTAGAGATTTTTTTGCATGCTTTCTAGTAAGCACTGCATGCGATAGCTTTCTTCTTCTTCTGTTTTTATTTCCTTTATATCGATGTATAACAAATTATATATCCCTCTACTCAGTGTCAAGCACCCTGTGTATTCCTTTGTTCGCGTCCAATATTATCCATGGAACTGTATATCTGTTCTTTTAATTGTTCCTTTAGGATTTTCCACACTGGACAGGTTTTGGGTTTGTAGGTCCTTTCTGTCCCTCAAGTAACAAATGGTTTTGTTCCAAATGTCCATAGATGCTTTCCGACAAGATGAGCGAAGGGTTTCCTTATAACTGAAAGGCGATTAATTTAAAGTTTGTCACTTCTCCCTCTTGGTCTTATCTTTCATGATCAAGGCTGCATTGTCATTTGTCACTCATTGAAGAACCATAGAAGAGGGTATACAGTAAACCTTCTCGAGGTCGGTGATCGATTCTTTATCTTCGCGATATTTTACTTTGTTTTCACAAATGCCTTTCCAGAATGTACGAGACTGATCAGCATAAAGTGTAATTATTTTTTTCAATTCCTCTAATTGTTCAAAAAGAGATTTCTGGTTATTCTTTAGCAGTCTTATTTACGGACACTTCCTCATTCTGTTGTTGTAACATTTACATTTGGCAGGTTTACCTACGACACGCTGTTTCTTGAATTACATATTTAAAACTTTTTCGGTGTATGCCAAACTAAGTATTTATTTTGTCACAAGTATTTTGAGTTTTGAGTTGGACATTTCCGACAGCTTGTACCTTACATAATTGTTGTTGTATCTACTCCTTTGAACGCTCCACCATGTACGGATTCTAACATCGATTATAATCAGTGGCCGTTCTCTGAAAAAAATCGTGATTTTTCCTGGAGCTTAAGTGACAACAAGTCTCCCCAGAGGTTCACTATTTTCTGCTTCCAATAATTATTTGCGTTATCGCAATAGTCGATTTTTCATTGACAAAGGTCATTGGACTTCTTTGTAATTTTAGTGGCAACAAACCTCCCCAATGTCCCAGTACTTCTGCATTCTTCCAATAGATGTCTAGTAAGTGCACTCCTTCCTCGTTCTTTATATGCCCCTTGACCTTTCCTGACTTAGCAGTCGAAGCTTGTACTACATTTGGAGGGATGGGGGATAGTTTATACAATATTTTCTCAGTTGCAGTTACTTCAGTTCCTTTCTTGTTTTATTTTCTGTTGCGATGTTTTTTCATGTGTTCCTTCCATGTTTTTTTTTCTGCTGCAATTTCCATGTGGCTGGATAAAGTTCGTAGCGTATGTAGGTTGTTCTTACCATTGGAGGATTTTTATAAAGATTTCAATCATTAATATCATCACCATCTGTTGTATAGTCTCAGTTTTCTCTTTAATTCGGATTCCACCTTGTCTTTTTCCAGATTTTTCTGAATTGTTCCTAGTGTTCCTAGGATTATTAGTATTATATGGACTTCTTTCATACTTCATATTCTTTTCAGTTCTCTATTTGTCTTTATTTAGTCTGGCGCTTTCTCGTTTTTAATTTTTTTCTCAGACTTGTTTTTATCTTTCCTTCGTTAATTTTTTTATAAGGATCTTATATATATATATATATATATATATATATATATATATATATATATATATATACGTGCTGCCTCTTGTAATTAATATTATTTTATTAATTTGATAGTTAAAATAATTTATTTCATTAGCAGCCCTTACTAGTCATTCATATTAACTACAATTATGACAGTGATAATTTTCAATCACATACGGAATATAACGATACATAATCTATATATATATAAAAGTGAAATTGTCTTGTGTCTTGTGTCTGTGTGACTGTGTATCTGTGTGCCTGTGTGTACATTTCCCTACGCAATAACTCTGTCAATGTTTAGTCTACAGACTCGAAATTTGATATACAGATTACTGAGATTTGGGAAAATCGATGTGATCGGTTTTCGGCCAGAAATTTTTCGATTAAGGGATCAAAGTTCAACGATTTGACCTTTGAGAACTCTACCAAACTCTTCCAACAATTTTGTGTCTACGCACTTGAAATTTTAGATATAGATTCCTAGGAGATGGATCTAACTTAATAACTTGATTTGAACCCAAAACAATAAAATTTAAGGGGTCATAATAGGGGTCAAATTTTAAAAAAATTATCTCTGCGGTCTCTTCCAAATTACTCAGACAACTTCTGGTCTAAATATTTGAAATTAAAAACAAAATTGACCTTTTTTTTTTTTTTTTGCTCGACATACACCTTCAAACACCCGGGCAACGCCGGGTCGAAATGCTAGTAATTAATATTAATATATTTATATTGTTACAACTATGATTAGTGATAATTACCAATTAACCGTTTAAACTTTATATTTTCTCGTCACTAGTTATACTTAATAATAGTAATAATAAATATAAAATATGTAATCTTTATCTCAACTGAATGTTTAAAATGTGATAATTAACAATTCTCTAATGAGAAAATGCAGAAAAATTGGATTTAGAATTAGCCACTTGGACATAAAGACAATTATTTTGTAGTCAGTTGGAAAAGAATGTATGAAATAAATCATTGTTGGCGCGTACTAGTTTTCATACAGTCTATCATCAAAGATTTCGCTGTCAATCTGAATTTGCGTTATCGCAACAGCCATTTACTATTGATTTTTCGCTAGAAATATTGGCTTTCACTAGAATTTCGTCCCTTTCTAGCGAGGTCTGGGTAGTGCTTTATCTCCTCAGTCTTTCTATTCTCTTTAATCCTTTACAAATTGATATGATGCCAATTGATCCTTCTGCTTTCTTTTTCTTCTTTTTCTTCTTCCTCTTCTTCTTCTTTCTTTCTACTTCTTTTTCTTCTTCTTCGTCTTCTTCTTCTTCTTCTTCTTCTTCTTCTTCTTCTTCTTATTATTATTATTATTATTATTATTAATATCCATATTCGCTTCGACCGTTATCATCCATGTCGCATTTAAATTTTCTGCAAATAAGTAGTTTTCCAGATATTAAGCAATGTCATTTCTTATGTTATCGCTGGTGGTCATCTCGGTACGTGCAAGCGCAACCCTAAGAAACTATGCACAAACGCGCATACCAAGATGGCCACCAGCAATAACGTAAGAAATGACATTGCTTAATATCCTAAAAGCTACTTATTTGTCGGAAAATTTACATGCGATATTCGTTTTCAGCATACCCGAAAACCTCAACAGGTAGTCATTTTAAAGAAAAATGTTAAGCTGAAAACAAGGTAAAAATTTATAAAAATGCATCACAATGAAATTCTTTATCGAACCGCCTAATTATTATTATTATTATTATTATTATTATTATTATTATTATTATTATTATTATTATCATCATCATCACTATTATTATTATTATTATTATTATTATTATTATTATTATTATTATTATTATTTAGATATCCTCAGTTAAAAAAACGGGTTTGTTTTACAGATTCGAAAAAATGGTTTTGACAATGAGTTAAAAATAAATTCAAGTTTCACGATATCTTTTTTAATTGTTAGGTAATAGTACTGAATAGTTAACAAAAACTCCCTTCCTTCCTCATGTTAAGAATGGGTTTCTAAATAATAACGTTATTATTTCAGCATGGTAGCATAAGTGCACAAGTACCTTTTATTTGTTATGTAGTTTTTGACTACTAAAAAACATAATTTTACCTTAAGTAGAAATAAGTTACTTACTAAGTACATTTTGTTGTTTTTTAACGCTTTTAGTGCATGCATACTAAAAGGGTTGAAAACAACAAAATAGTATTGTTTGAAAATCAAATTTGAAAACTTGAAAATAATTGTTTTTAAATTAACAAACTCAGAATAAAAAAATGACTAGTCTAGTAAGATGAAAGCAGAAACACAGTTTTCTATTTTTAACAGAATACTTTAGTCAGCTCAGCGCATTAGAGCTTAGCAACTATTTTTCTGTAAGCGGATTTGACTTCTATAAAAGCAAACATTTTAAAGAAAATTCGGCGCAATTAATAATTATCAAATATTTACATATTATACATGAAAATAATTCTGAAACTATTATCTATATGAAAATGGATGATATATGCCGATTTATCTTATCAATTTTGAAATATTCTTCGTCAACAGCCATATCCAATCAAATTTAACCCCGCGCATATGTCTCCAAACGTAAAATTGAAAAAAGTGTTTACCTTTTTCTTGTCGTCATTTTTTACCGATTTTTCATTTTTAACTTGGAGCATAAAGATACATTGAACGCATAAAAAAATTAACATCACTGGAATGCTCATTTTATTCTCTTTCCATCAATGTAATTCTTTTAAAAATTGACCAACAAATAAAAAAGATATGACTTGTTGAAGCACATTAGGTATGTAATATTGCCGATGTCCACGAAAATACAGCATACGTTTGTAATGCTACTACAAATGCCACCATCATTACCTGCCATCACCATCACTACCATAACCACTGCCACTGTCGCCACTGCAATCTCCACTGCAACTTCTACCACCACTGCCACAATCGCAACCACCGCCACTACTGGCACCACCACCACCACCATCGAAGTCGCCACTACTGCAACTACCACCAACATCACCACCGCTACCACCGCAACCACTATCGCTACACTGCCTCCGCCCTCCACCCTCACCACTATCACCACTGCCATCATCACCACTGCCGCCACCACCAGATCAATTAATTGGTGGTGTTTTATGAGGGTCAACTAGGCCATTTTCTGTTGGGCAGTGTTCATTTTTCCTGGATGCTTTACTTTATGTAATTAATTTATCATAAAACAGTCTATTTCTGTATGCATTTAGAAAAATTGAATCTAGAAATAATGTGGTGGGGGAACAAAGCACGATTAAGTGCTCTGGAGGCTTCCTGGGATTACCAAACTTTCCTTTTTAGGCAGAGGTAGGAGGAGTAGTATCTCTTTGGTGGTTTCAGGCATTATCTCTGCCGTTTTTATTTAGGCAGAGGTGGGGGGAATAGTGTTCGTTTTATATTATTTAATTGGAATTCATTAATTGAGATGAGTATTATTTATTAATTTATTTATTGTGGACTCTTATCCTGATCTGTTTAGTTGCCGACTATTATCCTCATTTGTTTCAGTAATTGCTGAGGATGCACTTAGGAGATTCGGAGTTCCTATCACCTCACAGTTACCACCTGACGAAGACCAGAGGAATAGTCGGCCGAAACGTCGTGAAGCTACAACTAAACAGATGAGGATAATATTCCGCAATAAATAAATTCAATGCAAGTCTCCTGAGCTTTATTTTCTTTTTCTTTGTTTAGTGATAGTTAACATGTGATATCCGTACCTATATGAAAAAACAAAAACTCTTAGCCGTAACGAAAAGATACTCTTACCTGTGACGTACATAAAAGATTTTAAAACCGAAACTCATGTCAAATGATCGAGTAGCATAAATTTTAAATAATGAATAAGGTGCTTCTGCAGTATAGCACCCACATGAAAAACACAAACTCTTAACTATAATGTACGGAAAAGTAAGCACAATAGAAAATTACATAGAATAATTGAAGAGTTTCATTTTAAAATAAGAAATAAGGTATTTGTACCCACATGAAAAACAAAGAAAATCTTATCTGTGAGGTACATAAAAGTGATTAAAACTGAAAATCACATAAAATCATGACTTTTTTAAAAATGAGGTACTGCTACAGTATATTATCTACATAAAAAAATGAACAAACTTTTAGCCGTGACGTACGGAAAAGTT